>NW_006159689.1:1944601-1946071 GCF_000334495.1 Tupaia belangeri chinensis | reverse complement strand
GGCCAGGCCGTTCCCAGCGCGTGGCTGCGCAGGGGCGGAAGCCTCCGGCCGCGGGGCCCCCAGAGGGGGGCCAGCGACATTTCTTTATTTTTATATTCTGCTGATGATATTTTAGTTTTCCAACATTCCTCTCAATGTAGTTTTTTGAGTTTATTTCTTTAGCGTGCGAGAGAAATGGACCCTCAGCAGGGGTCTCTTGCAGCAGTTTTACCTCTAGCCTGCCTGGCACACCAGGGTCACGGGCCTGGCCAAATATGCTTGGAGGGTGTGAGTAGACCTAGAAACTGAATCCTGGTCTTCCATGTGGTTTCCAGCATCACCCAGCGTGGTACTACCACTGTGCCACCACAACCAGGCTTCTGAATGAATGTGTGTTCCTTTGTTTTCTTTCACGGTCGACTACGTGGGAGTCCAGCGACATAGCCATTATGCTAACCGCTGTTTCCCTCCTTTTTAAAATTTTTTAAGGGAAAGCATTTTCTTGGTTTTCAGCCCCTTTTCTCCCTTTATCTTGTTAATAATCTCTTGGCCTCAGAAGACATCTTCATGACTCTATAGGGATCTAAAAACTTAAGGAATCCTAATATATTTACCTATCCTGAAGGGGTGAAGTTAGTGTTCACTTGATGAGGGCGGGGATACAGCCTTTTCAACTGGTGGTGAAGTGACTAATAAGTTAATGAAAAACTTTAAAATGGGTTTATGGTGTTGTGGGTACACTTGTGTAGCCTATGGCACCGCTGTTATGTATTTTGTTAGAACATTAGTTACCATGGGACAAGAGCATCCTGGGCCAGTTTCGGCCTAGTCCTATTGTACGTAAAAAGATTATATATATTAAATGTGTCTTGAAGGGCCTTCCAAAGATCAAGAAGAACTTTAGCACACCCTTTATTGTGCCCAATGAAGCATTGTAATTAACAGTAAGTGGTCAGGGTAAAGGTGAGCGGTTGGGGTACTTTTTGGGAAATCTTAACCACACACTCAAGATGTATGAGGGAGTGGGAACCAGCAGTTAGCGTAATGGCTATGTCGCTGGACTCCCACGTGGTTGACCGCGGTTCGTGTCCCGGACCCGGTGGCTTAAAACTCACGCTGGGCGCGTGTGTGTGCGTGCCCAAGATCCCGAGAGGAGAATGGAGGAGAAGGGATTGCGGCGTGACCATCCCCCCTGGGGGTGATTTCTCGCTTTCTGTCTCTATGTCTCTCTCTGTCTGTCTGGCGAGCGCACGCGCCCTACAGTGAAAATCTCTCCCCCCCCCAAAAAAAAAAAGATGTATGAGGGAGCTATGTAATTCTTTTGTAGTAGTAAATCAGGGAGTCGGGGGGGGGGTCACTTCCCAGCAAGGCTACCACAGTCCCGGAGCGAATAGCAAGCAGCCTTGCCGACGTGCTAATTGACCCAAGCGTTGTTCCAAGGTCGGGGGGCTTACAGTAGCGGCCTTGCCAACGTACTGAACCAACCGGAAG
>NW_006159689.1:1934972-1943151 GCF_000334495.1 Tupaia belangeri chinensis | reverse complement strand
AAGACAACTGTAGACACCAGAGATAGTGTGAGAAGAGGGTGGGAAAGGGCAGAGGGTCAGACATAGGGGTAAATATACATATAAATGTGTATGTGTGTGTGTGAAACTAGAAATGGAAAATTATTAATGATAACATACATGATTAAGCCACTATGCAGTATATTCTGGGTGGGAAACCACTTTTTGTATGCTGTGACGATGATTAGGGGATGAATGTAAATTAATTAAAAAAGTTTCAGGAGGAAAAAAACACGAAAACTATTTTTTTAATGATTTATTTTAAATTTTATTTATCTGTTCATTTATTTTAATTTGATCAGAGAGAGCCAGAGAAAGAGAGGTAGAGCGAAAGTGAGAAAGCAAGCCACCACGTCCAGGACTTGAACTGTGGTCGGCCATGTGGGAGTGTCCAGCGCCTTAACCACCATGCCGCCTGCTGGTCCCTCAAAAACTATTTTTTTGAAATTAAAAAAATGCATATTTGATGACTGCAGTAAGCTATATAGCCCCAGCTAGGTGCTACTTTATAGTATGTTCATTCTACCCACTGAGGCTTATGCCTAAGGTCAGACTTGTGTTCATGGATATGTATATATCAGCCATGCTTGCTATTGGAAATATTTAGGTTAATTAAGTTCATTAGCGAATAAATAAAATTGGGGGAAAAGGCATAGAAAGCAACCATGGATACCAGAGACAGTGTGGGAGAAGGGTGGGACACGGCAGAGGGTGAGAGATAGGGAATCAAGGATGGCAAAAATGACAAAATATACAGGAAACAAGAAATGGAAATTTTCATTTGTTGACGATAATGCATATGTTGATGTGCTTGACTGAGCCGATATACAGTGTACTCTGGATGGGAAATCTCATTTTGTCTGCTGTAATGATGTACAGTGAATGAATATAAATAAATAAATTTAAATTAATAAAAAGAAAATGTTGCTTCTGGATGAACAGGAATGGGTTTGCCGTTCCAGGGATCAGTGACATTCTGGGATGTGGCTGTGCTCTTCAGCCAGGACGAGTGGCTGCACCTGGACGCGGCCCAGAGGACCTTGTACCGGGAGGTGATGCTGGAGAACTACAGCAACCTGGTCTCGCTGGGTGAGGAGTTTTGCCTATAATGAGGAATATGTCATAGAAACAGCTTAGAGTTCCTTCTTTGGGTTTAGAGTGTTGTCTACCCTGCTGTCCTGGGAAGGGTCGAATTACTGTGGAGTTGGAGCATACATCCCCACCTCCCAGTGCCCTCATAGCGGCACTTAAGTTTCAACATGAGTCAGGAGGGGGCATTCACACTGCAGCGGTTATTTCCTACGTCCTCACACTCCAACCCCAATCAAAGCTTACTTCTGGGAATAGGTCTGTGACTCATGTAGTTTAGATGGTGAGAAACGTGGGGAACCTCGTCTTAGAGGGCGTTATATTGTTCTGAACTGCCACCTGCCTCCTGACTACCCTCTGAAGCTCCAGGTCCCCTCAGATGTGCCCACTTTCCCTCCCAAAGCTTATTTTCTCTGCTTTTTAGGTTCAGAGTGGGGTGTACATTCTGGGATTGTTCTTCATGCTGTTAGTTCAAACTCCATTTCCTTCCTATGAACAGGAATTCCATCTTCAAAGCCAAAGGTGATCTGCCAGTTGCAGCAAGGAGAAGATCCCTGTGTGGTGGAGAGAGATGTCCCTCCAGACACCTGTCCAGGTGAGTGAGAGACGCAGTGATGGGCACAGTGCATCTTCATGGACGAGCAGGTCACAAGGAAGCAGGCCCTGGGAGCTTCCTTGGCAATATTAGGCCTTGCTGAGATGTTCAGGGCCGGTCGCAGTATGTCTTGTTAAGTTGTATAGTTTATTTCAGGACACATCACTTTAATCTGTTCTCTATCGCAGACTGAGGGAAGAAAGCCGGTTTGAACTCAGAGTGTCTCCGAATCAGCTCAGGCTACCTTCACCAGGATTCGAGCTGAGCTCGGGACTTGGGCACATGTCAGAGCTTCGACACACTGACTTCAGGGCTCTTGAGATTTTCGTTGTCCTCAAAATTACAGAGAGAGTGCAGCCTTCTGGTTGCAGCTTATTAAAAAGCATAGACATCTGTTTGTCCTCATGGTCAAATAGGAAGGGCAAGAGGGATGGAAAGGAGGTCTGGGAGCTGGTTCTCCCGTCGCAGGGCGCGCTGCCCGTGGCCCATTCGCTCCACGTCTTCCCTTCTTCATGAACAGCACCTGGACTCAGATAGATCCGGTATCATCAACGCGGTCTTACTTCTGGGCTAGTTATTTGTAGAACCTGAATGTCCTCTTAGCATGCCACCCCCCTCACACACACACACACACACACACACACACTCTGCCCCATGAAATCAGCCACGTGGGAAATGACAGGATTTGAGAACGAACAGTCCACATCCCTTTAAATGGCTGTTTCAAGGGTTTCTGAGAGTGAACAGTCTAACGAAAGGGCATGCCAGTAGGAAGGAGGGCATGGCGAGTGGCCGGCTTCTCTGCGCTGACGGAGGTTCTGGTCCCCGGGAATCCGCGTGAGCTCATCACCTGACATCTCCTGTGTCCTCACACTGCCAGCTCAGCCTGTGCTCTCCCAGTTCCAGTCTTTGTGTTGGGTGTTCATTTCCCCTTAGCGGGTTCAGCCTCTTCACATGTATTGCTGCCGTTGTGCGGCTGAGGGACACAAGGGCATCTGCTCATTTCATCCAGCAGGGGAGGCAGTAATTCTTCTGATTCATTTTAGGGTTAAAGACTCGGCCTGAAGTAGAAGTATTACCTCCTAGCCAGGATATTTTTATAGAAGAAACATCTTGGGGAATGATAAAGGAAAAATCCATTAAGCATGCTTTCTGGGACATCAACTTTGGAGAAGCTGTAGCATTTGAGAGCAGGATGGAACAGGAGCAGCAGAGGAAGCCTACCAGGCAGACGGTCTCACACGAGAAAACCAGCGGTAGGGATGGGAACCACGTAAGTCTTGACGTGGGGAAAGGCTTATTTATAAATACAGTTCTTGTTACACAACAGAGTATTCCTATGGAAAGGGTACCCAATATGTATTACACTTTTGAGAAGGATTTTAAACAGAATTTTGATCTGATGAGATGCTTCCAAATTTACCCAGGAGAAAAACCTCACATGTGTAGTGAATGCGGAAAGACATTCCGCCAGAGTCTCTATCTTATTGAACACCAGAGAATTCATACTGGAGAGAAACCCTACAAGTGCAGTGAATGTGGGAAGACCTTCAGCCACAGGTCGTCCCTTCTTGCCCATCAGAGAATTCATACTGGAGAGAAACCGTACAAATGCAGCGAGTGTGAGAAAGCTTTTAGTAGCAGTTCGACCCTTATCAAACACCTGAGAGTGCACACTGGAGAGAAGCCATATCGCTGTAGGGAATGCGGCAAAGCCTTCAGCCAGTGTTCAACCCTCACTGTGCATCAGAGAATTCATACTGGAGAGAAGCTCTATAAGTGCGGCGAGTGTGAGAAGGCCTTCAACTGTAGAGCGAAGCTTCATCGGCACCAGAGAATCCACACAGGTGAGAAGCCCTACAAGTGTGGTGAGTGTGGGAAAGGTTATAGCCAGCTCACATCCCTGGCTGGGCATCAGAGGCTCCATACTGGAGAGCAGCTGTGCAAGTGCCTAGAATGCGGGAGAACTTTCACACGCATTTCAGCCCTTGTTGAACATCAGCGAATTCACACCGGCCAAAAGCCCTATCAGTGTAACGAATGTGGGAAAGCCTTCAACCAGTACTCATCCTTCAGTGAGCATCGGAAAATCCACACTGGGGAGAAGCTTTACCGGTGTGAGGAGTGCGGGAAGGCCTTTGGCTGCAAGTCTAACCTTTACAGGCATCAGCGGATCCACACTGGAGAGAAGCCCTACCAGTGTAACCAGTGTGGGAAAGCTTTCAGCCAGTACTCCTTCCTGACGGAGCACGAGAGGATCCACACTGGAGAGAAGCTCTACAAGTGTATGGAATGCGGCAAAGCTTACAGCTACAGGTCCAACCTGTGCAGACACAAAAAAGTTCACAACAAAGAAAAGCTCTATAAATGGAAGGAATATGGGAAACCTTTCATCTACAGCTCTGCTCTTACTCCGTACCAGAGATTTCTTTGAGGAGGTAAGTCCTCCGAGTTTTAATTCGTCTCCCAAATCATGTGGGACTTGGCGTTGGAGCCTGAACAGAAGGGTAGTAAGCAGGCACAGACTCCTGGGAGAGTCCATTCCTTTTGCTCCTGGAGGAAGTGTTATCGTTACCACTGAGTCATGGTAAAATCGACCCATGAAACTGAAGAACATGGACACCAAACTTTGTAAGAACCATTAAATTCTTAAGTTTCTAAAAACCTATAACTACTTTTTTAACTTCTTAGAAAAAATGTAAAAGGCTTAACTTTTAAAAAGCCTAAAAACAGTTGCATATCAATTTTGTTTCTCTTATTAGACCGTATTCCGTTTTTAAGTAAACGTCCATGTGAGAATCAAGCTGTCATTAATGGCAGTACGTGGGGGCCTTATTTTCTAAGTGGCAGCTGACACGCTAGCTCTCCTTGTCATAGAGAAGCTAAAGCTGAAAAGGAATTCTTTAAACGGAACTCTCACATGGCAACGATAAAGCTCTTCTTCTGAGCCGCCTCATCGCACATGGGCGCATATATGCGTATAGACATTCATTCTGAAAAACAGTTTTTCAGAAATCCTTGGTGATTAAAAACTGTGGTTCTATTAATTTAGAATTTGCTTTTTAAATAGAAAAGAATGAACAGCAGTGTCTGTACATGCCTGTGTGTGCACGTGAGGGAGAGGGTGAAGCCCTCGGCAGTCACACCAAGAGCCTTTTCCTCACCCTTCCAGCTCCTCAGGATCCTGGGCGCCCACGCATGTACCCACGCTGATGCGGGATCTGAACCCATGGTGGGCCATATGGCCTCCAGCCTTGCTGGGCACTTGGGTTCTCTTGGTGCCACAGCAACTAGGCCTAAAGTTGAAGTTTTGCCTGAATGGAGACTCTCTTACTTCCCTATATTATTTGTTAATTTACTGTGGTTCTGTGTAAGTAAACAGTCTTACTATATTACTGGGGAAGGTAGGATAAATGTAAGCAAATGGAAAGGTTGTCGTGCCAATGCTTTTTTTTGAGAGAGAGATTTTTGCTATACGGCACGCGTACTCACACCACAGAGATGGAGAGACAGAAATCGAGAAATTACCCACCCCCCCAGGAGAGATGACCGTGCCACAATGCCTTTTTCTCGGGATCTTGGGCATGCACACACATGCGCCCAGTGTGAGTTTTAAGTCACCGGGTCTAGGACTTGAACCATGGTTGACTACATGGGAACTCAGCAGCATAACCATTTCGCCATCTGCTGGTCCCATGCAAATACTTTTCTGTTGCCGAAGGTATTTATTTGACAGAATCCTAGACAGGTAGCTAGCAGCTCATTAGGGTTGGGAGATTTTAGTTTAACAATAGATAGCCTTTCTTGTTTTTACTAGTGGGAATTTGCTCTTAGTGGGCCAAGACCAGAATCTAGGTCTTCAGCTCTGTGCCCTTCGATAATTATTGACTGATTTCTAGCCTTAAGTTCTAAGAGTACTATTTGTTTTGTAATCTGTTTACATGTACTTGCAGTCATCTAGCTATATTTTTATCTTTAAAGGATTTTCCCTCAATTTAATCCTAATAATTGACTTATGGTCATACTCACTTTTCTCATGAGCCCCTAATAATACCCACTTTTGTAATAGCTGTACTTAAATCCTTAAACTCAGACGAGGTCAAGAGAGTAATTGCTTTTGGGAGGTTTCACGTATAATGCTGCCTTTTTTTTTTTTTTTTTAAACACATATTGTAGGAATTTTTTTCTGCAAAGTGATATATAAATGTTGTATTATTAAACATTCTACTCATCATATTAACATTTCATCTTTCCCCAGGCCTTTCCCTCCAATCTTATATTTCTTTCACAGTTGTTGTCATTTAAAAAATCGTTCTAGTTCAAGTACCTTTCTGTCTGAGAAGAGTTTTATAATTAAATAAGCTCAAGCTTTCAGTATAATACACTTCTTAATTGACTTGTTTCAGCTTATCAAGAAGAGTCCTTTTATGTAGGTAAGTATATTTGTAAAGAAAACGAGGCTTTTAAACAGATCTCCGTGTTTCACCTTGTATTCACCAGCAGTGACCATGCTTCGGATTCACATTTTGGTTTCTAAATGCCATTTCCCACTAAAAGTAACGAGGGATGCTTGGAGAAATGGCTGATTCCATGTTTGCAATAGGGGAAGTGTAAAGTATGCCTGGATTTTTTTTGGGGGGGGGGACAAAAAAACTCCCCAAAAAACAAAGCAAGATAGCGTTTGAATACTGATAGGGTAATGTCAGGAGACAGGAGCCAACTGGAAGGTACCACCACTGACCAAGTTTGGGATAATCTAAACATGAAAAAGAGTAATCACTGCGGTTGGTTATAACACAGTAAGAAGAAAATATAATGATGAAAAATAGGAGAGTAAAGCTCTTTGTGAAATGACTTCAAGAGTGTCACCTGGTAAATATACGCAGAAAGATTTAGAAAAATCAGCATTTTCAGCCCTTATTGTAAATCTGGCAAAAGTCAATGAACGGTAAGACCTATTAGGTGAAAAAAGAGTTTTTTCAAGTCACGTTGTTTACACAGTGCCAACCAGCACAGTGTCATTGCAGAAGACTCCGCTGTGCGATGCAGTCTGGCTGCCAGCAGCTTCGGGTTGGGGGACCAGCTGGCGTGCGGCCCCTGGTGAGATGCGGTATGAAGCAGATGTGACCATCTCTGATGTATTGCCCCAGTTACCAAAAACTGATGGAATCTCGTGTGCAGACTTACTGCTGGTTTGCAAGAAATCAAGAGTAGAGGAACAAGTGAATTATACAGTGAGCAAAACGACAAATCCAGAGTTTGGGACATTGTACAAGACAGCAGGTCTGGACTTTGCAAAAAGCCAATGAAATAAAACAAAAAATGGATTCCTCTATATTAACATGCTCAAGAGTCATGATCAAATACAAAATATCCTTTTTCATTTTTTGAGGGATTTTTGCTATAGAACACATGCACTCGCCTGAGAGACAGAGACAGAAAGCGAGAAATCACTCCCCAGGGGGAATAACCACTCTGCCATCCCTTCTCCACTCTCTTCTTGGGATTTTGGGAATGCACGCATGAATTTTAAGTGAGTTTTAAGCTGCTGGGTCCAGGACTCAAACCGCGGTCGACTACTTGGGAGTCCACTGACATAGCCATTACACAAGCTGCTGGTCCCGCAAAGTATCCTGTCCTGGCTTCTAATTCAGAAGAAATCAAACAACCAGCTGTAAGCCATTTGGGGGGTATTTGGGGAACAGGAAGACAAAGTGGTGTTAGTTAACGTGTGTAATTTTCCTAGCAGTGGCAGTGGTATTGATGTGTTACAGTGACGTCCTTAGGAGATGCATGCAGAAGTTTTAAGTCTGAAAAGTCATGATGTCTGTGGCATTATTCCAAATAAATGTGTGAAAAATAAGCGAACCGTTACTGAATCTTTGTGGTGGATGTAGATGTTCATTGTTATCTTTAAAACTTTTCTGTATGTTTAAATTATGGTTAAAAATTGAGACAAAATGATTAGATAAAATTATGAATATGAAGCTTTCAGTCAGAATTTTCCCTGGGTAGTCTCAGGGAGACCATTTGAGAATATATCCACCAGGGCTATAATCACTGGAGATAAAATAGGTTTGGAATTGTTCAATTTAAATGCAGTCAACACACTTCACACTGTTACTCCCATTACATACGACCAAGCCATGTTGTGGTCATCTGGGGCCCTGTCAAAGTAACGCTAGCCCCAGATGTAGGAGGAGACCAGAATTCGAAGGAGACCATTCGGCACTCCCAGCATTCCTGTGGCGAGGACAGTGGTCACTGAGCGGGCGTCAGCTTCTGCGAGGAGCTTTGTCTTTGATCAGAAGACCTGTGGGCCCCAAGGGTGGAGGGCAGCCCAATCGCTCTCCTTCTCACGGTCTTCGTGCTTATTGAACTTGGAGGTGGGTGTGTACATGAGCTGTGCGGCAGAGAGGAAAACTGAAAACCTCGGTTTTTTTTTTTTTTTTTTTCAGGGGGGCTTATCAGTTGAGC
>NW_006159689.1:1915491-1934765 GCF_000334495.1 Tupaia belangeri chinensis | reverse complement strand
TGCCAGGCAGGGGCGTAAGCGCGCGGCTGTGCAGGGGGCGTGAGCCCCTGGCTGGGGTGGGGGGGCCGCCGGAGCAGGGGGCCGGGCCATTCCCGGTGCGCGGCTGCGCAGGGGGCATGAGCCCCCGGGCCGCGGGGCCCTGCCAGAGCGGGGCCGGGCCCAAAACCTCGGGTTTTTAACCAGAAAACCAGGAAGAGGATGTGACTTCTGAGACCTAGAAGGTGTCAGGGATAGAGACAAGGAAGCTCAAGAATCTCTCATAAGTTATTTGTGCAATCCTTGGCTCACCCTGATTTTATTTTATTTTATTTATTTTTTAAATCATTTATTTATTTTTACATTTTCCCACACACATTTACTTTACATATTAAAAAATTTTTGTTCATACTCCATAGTTCTTGATGGTTAATAAACAACATTCAAAATTTCAAAAAACTGAATTTTAAAGATAATGTTCGAAATATTTGTTACAATTTTGTTTGTGATTCTATAACAACAGAGACAGAATGGTTTTAAATATTTTTGAGAACTTTTTTTTTTTTTTTTTGGACGGGTTTTCGCGATAGGGCACATGCGCTAGACAGAGACATAGAGACAGAAAGTGAGAACTCACCCCCCAGGGGGGATGGTCACGCTATAATCCCTTCTCTCCATTCTCCTCTCGGGATCTTGGGCATGCACGCACATGCGCCCGGTGTGAGTTTTAAGCCACCGGGTCCGGGATGCCAACCGTGGTCGACTACGTGGGAGTCCAGCGACATAGCCATTACGCTAACTGCTGGTTCCCAACATATTTACATCTCAAACTGTTGAAAGGCAAACACCCAGCACACATTCACACATAAACCTCCATTCAGCCCTGCCTACCAAGCACTCTGATATACCATCTGCTAGCGAATATCAGTCTCTCTGTCTTCCTTCAAAGACTTCCTCAAGATAATCCTCTGCTTGTGGTTGCTCTTTTGCAGTCTCTACTGATTACAATTCTGGGCTGGAAAAGTCCAGGTTATTTTATGGTACGAATTCTTTCATATAGCTTCTCTAATCCTCTCTGCCAGGCAGAACCGTTTATGGTGCTGGGTCATTTTTCCAAGAGCTTCTGTTCTTTTGCTTGAGATCTACCTTAGTTTCATAATTTTCTGGTTTAATCTTCAGCTATGACATTCCAGTCAAAACCCTGTCCAATAACGAGTATTTCTAATTTCTGATTCAAGGCAACAGGTATTATTGACCTTATGCAAATAACCATTCTGCCACAAAATAAGAATTGAAAGAAACAAACAAGAAAAACGTTTTAACAAATTGCTGAGTCTATCCACTGCTCAAAAGTAAGCAAAATCCTTAAATTGGGAAAACAAAACACAGTAAATAAAGAGACAGTAATGTTTTATTCAGAAGTCATGAAATTCTATTTCACCAGTTCAGTCTTATACTATTAATTTTTCTTCTGTTGAATTTGCAGCATTACTGTGGTTCGATCTTTCCATTTAAATTCTGGAAGTTAACATTCAATGTTATTATTGATATAATAGTATTAAATAGCATTAAGTTGGTCATTTTCTTGGTTGCTTTTTGTTCTCTTATTTCTATATATGTGTCTTTAGTTTTCATGGTTGAGCACTCCTTTCAGAACTTCTTGAAGAGTGGGTCTGCTAGTGGAAAATACTTTCAGGTCTTGTTTATCTGAGAATGTTTTTATCCTTTCTTTCCATATGAAAGATAATCTTGCCAGGTATAGTATTCTTGGTTGAAACTGTTTTTCACTGAACACTGAGTATATTTTCCCATTTTTTCTTTGCTTACCTGGTTTCTGATGAGAGATCTGAGGTTAGCCTGATGGGACAACCTTTAAAAATAATCTGACATTTCTCTCTTGCCAATTTTAGTATCTTGTCTTTTTCTGTATGGCTGTCATGTGCCTTGGAGAAGATCTTCTTGGGTTGATTCTATTAGAGGCCCTTTGTATTTCTTGAGTCTGGATATTTGAATGCCTCTTTAGATTTGAAAAGTTTTCTTCCAAGATTTTATGGAATATATTACCAATGCCCTTATTAGTTTCTCACTTTCTGGGATACCAATTATCAGAATGTTTGGGGGCTTAATGCTGTCTAGTATTTCTTGTATAGTATTCTCATTTTGAGGGGTTATTTTCTCAGTTTTTATGATTTTTTTTCGTTTGTTTTTTGTGTTTTTTTGTTTTTTGTTTTTGTTTTGTTTTAGATCAGATGTTTTGCCTTCAACATCTGAGATTCAATTTTCTGTATGGGCTAATCTGCTTTTAATACTTTTGAGGGACGTTTTGATTTCCTGAAGGGGGCAGCCTTCATCTCTAATAGCTCCATTTGATTCTTTTTAATGGTATTTTCTCTTTCAGATCATGAAAGAACTTCAATACCTCCTGGAACTCATTGTCTCCTTTCTCCTGCATCTTCTGGAGTTCATTATCTCTACACTCTTGCATCTCATTTAGTTTTGTCCCTATGAATATTCTGAAGTCTCTATAAGACATTTCAATGAATTCTATTGTACTGTCTGTGGATGATGGGGCATTGTTCTTTTCCTGTAGGGAAGAGATATTTTCTTGGTTTCTCATGTTTCTTGTGCCTCTATGGTTGTTTCTGATCATTTTGTGACAAAATATCTCCCCCATAGTGCTCAGCAATATGGTATCAACCATAAGATTAGGAGTTCCAATTTATAAAAGGAAATTTATTCGTTATAGCAGGAGGTTCAATAAGCGTTGAGTATTTCAATGAATCTTTAAGTATTCAGATGCTTGGCTACTGTGCATCTAGGCCTGTCTAGACATTAAGTGTATGGAAAGTGAAGCTTAGAGTAAGAAAGTAAAGTTAAAAAATATAAGCAAAAAGGAAATAAAATAAAAATAAACTAGAAAAATACTGCCAAAAAAGAGTGAAAAATGAAAACCACGTGGCACATGACTATTCTTATTGTGTGTATTTCTTGACTTTTGTTTTTCTATTTTTGTATTTATAATTACAATGAGGCTTAAACAATAATGTTATGGTGCCCTTTGAAGAAGATTTTCTGAGGATTATAGCAGAATGTCATTATAACAATGAAAAAAAATGTGTTTAAAGTCTTATATTAAACAAGCTAAGGCATTATATAATCAAGTTTTCTTTACTATGTATGTCTTTATTTTTAAATTTAATTCTTTCAGGTTTTATCTATCTGAGAATATTTTTATCTTTTCTTCCCACATGAAGGATAATCTTCACTTAACACTTTGAATATATTTATTTCCTGGCTCGCAGTTTCTGATGAGAGGTCTGATGTTAGCCTGATGGGATACCCTTTATAAGGAACCTGATGTTTCTTTCTTCCCAATTTTAGAATCTTGTCTTTGTGGATTTGGCCAATCTGGTCATGATGTACCTTAGAGATCTTCTTGGGCTGATTCTATTAGGGGTCTTTTGTATTTCTTGGGTCTGGAAATTTGAATGCCTCTCTAGATTTGGAAAGTTTTCTTCCAGGATTTCATGGAATAGATTATCAATGCCCTTATTAGTTTCTTCACCTTCTGGGATACCGATTATCCGGATGTCTGGGCACTTAATGGTATCTAGTATTTCTCGTATGGTATTCTCATAATTTTGGTTATTTATTTCAGTTTTTTGGTTGTTTTTTCTAGGTCAGAGGTTTTGCCTTCAATATCCGAGATTCAAGCTTCTGCATGAACTAATCTGCTTTTAATACTTTCGAGGGAGGTTTTGATTTCCGGTATTGCAGCTCCATTTGATTGTTTTCATGGTGTGTAGTTCCTCTTTCAGATGGTGCAAGAACTTCCTCACCTCCCGGAACTCATTCTCTTTTCTCCTGCATCTTCTGGAGGTCATGAACTCTCACCTCTTGCATCGCATTTAGCTTTGTCACTACGAATGTTCTAAATTCTCTGTCAGACATTCCCATGAGTTCCGCTATACTGCCTGTGGGTGAGGAAGGACTGTTCTTTTCACTTAAGGGAGAGATATTTTCTTGGTTTCCCATATTTCCTGTGCCTCTGTGGTGGTTTCTGGCCATTCTGTGACAAAATCTCTCCTCTACTGTGTTTTGCAACATGGTATTCACAGAAAGAGATGATGAGTTCAGATTTATAAAAAGAAGTTTCTTCCTTAAAGCAGGGGATTCAGTAAGCGTTGAGGATTTCAATGACCCTTGTCTGAGTGTTTCGGGGGTCTAGAAGATGAGGTTTAGAGCCTAACTTTGGTCGCCTTGGTCCCTGGACACGCCAGGACACACGTCAGATTTAAAGTGGCTTCCTGTCTGAGTGTTTCAGGGGTCTCCCTGACCTTAACTTGTGTAGATATGACCCTGAGAGGGTAGACCATTGCTTGGATCAGACACCAGCCATAGATCCAGATAGTACTTCCGGTGTTTGAAAAAAATTGAACTGACATTTGAATCACCATCCACAGGAGGTGATTGTAACTGGGACCAAAACATTACCAGGTAAATTGCCTGCTGGGGGAAAAACAAACAAACAAACAAAAACCCCCCAACATTTTCCAGAAGAATTAAATATCCCAGAATCTCATAATCTTCAAAATGTCCACAGTACAATGCAGAATTATATGACAGACATAAATCAGAAAAATGTTCAACTTCAAACAGTAACCCAAGAGGACACAGATGTGGTTGGAAGACAGACTAGTCAGTATTATAATAATGTTTCAAAGTGTACCATTCCGAAAGTAAATGGAAATGTCTGATTTTTCAGCTGGAAAATAGGCCATATAAAAAGGAACCAAATGGAAATTTTAGAACTAAAAAGTACAACAAAATTACCAAAATCTCCCAAATAAACAAAACTGGAAGGATTCAGTAACAGAATGGAGGTGGCAGGAAAAAGAGGTAACTTGAAGAAGGGTCTGTACATGTTCAAACTGAGTAAGAAAGAAACAACAAACAGTCATATTAATTCACACAGAAATAACTGTGTTAAATACCTATTACTGCCATAAACTCAGAAAACTCGAAAGAGAATTGAACCGAATGAAAAGCATCGACCTAAACCCACAGCCAGCACCATATTTAGTGGTCAGCCCGATCCTCCTCAAATTAGGAACCACTCACAGAAACCCACTCAGCATTCCTGTTCAGCACTGAATTGGGCGTCCTTGCTAATGGCGTTGGCCAAAAAGATACAAAAGGGATTCGGATTAGAAAGGAGGTACAAAATGGTCTCAGCTCTCAGATGGCGTGAAAATCAAAAAAAGCTCTTGGAATTGCTGAGGTCCGCAAAGTCACAAGATAAGGTCAACATATAAAAATGAACCTGTAGTGCCAATGAACAGTTAGAAAATGAATGTAAATAAGATACCACTTTTGTCATTTTTAAAAGAGAAGGAAAGAAACTCATAGGTATGAACCCAGCAAACACGTAGGATATCTGTGTCAAAGGCTATAAAAATAATAACATCAAAGATGAGTGCGCCATGTTTGTAGATTTAAGACGATAGTTATGTCAGTTCTCACCAGTTTGATCTTCAGATTTCATTCCAATTCAAATTTCATTTTTTGTAGATGTAAATAAACTGGTTTTTAAATTTAGGTGGAAAGGCAAAGAGTAGCCAAAACAATTTTGAGACAAAATGAAGTTGAAGGACTCAAACTACTTATTATTTTTTTATTTAACAGAGAGAGATTTTTGCTATAGGGCACGTGTGCTCTGGAGAGACAGAGACAGAAAGTGAGAAATCACCCCCCAGGAGGGTGGCCATGCTGCAATCCTTTCTCCATTCTCCTTTTGGGATTTTGGGCACACATGAACATGCACCTAGTGTGAGTTTAAGCCACCAGGTCTGAGACTCAAACCGTGGTTGACTACATGGGTATCCAGTGACGTAACCAATACACCATCTGCTAGTCCCGAAGGGAGGACTTAAGCTACCTGATACCTAACACCATATATTAGCACACAGCTACAGTAATAAAGGCTCTGGAGAGACAGAGACAGAAAGTGAGAAATCACCCCCCAGGAGGGTGGCCATGCTGCAATCCTTTCTCCATTCTCCTTTTGGGATTTTGGGCACACATGAACATGCACCTAGTGTGAGTTTAAGCCACCAGGTCTGAGACTCAAACCGTGGTTGACTACATGGGTATCCAGTGACGTAACCAATACACCATCTGCTGGTCCCGAAGGGAGGACTTAAGCTACCTGATACCTAACACCATATATTAGCACACAGCTACAGTAATAAAGGCGCTAGCAGCAGTAAAGGGATAGATGGGATCTGCAGAACAGAAAGTCCAGGAATAGACTGGTGGTTTTGAGATACCTTGCATTTTTGTTTGTTTGCCAGGTGGCGTGTGTGCTTGCCAGCAAGGGAGTAGGGCGGGGGGAAGCCCCCTGCTGCATCCCCAAATGGGGCATGATTACACTGCAATCCCTTCTCCATTTCTCCACCCTGTCGGAATTTTGGGTGCATATACGCACATGCACCTAGTGTTTTTCAAGTCACCAGGGCTGAGATTTGAACTGTGCCCTTGACTAGGTGGGATCCAGCTCCCTTAACCACTAGGCCACGGGACTGGCCTGATGTCCTGACATTTTTTGATATGCTTCCCTCCAAGAGATGGAGCTTAATACCCTGCCCGTGTGCACACCCTACTGAATGGACTGTGGTAGAAGTGCTGCTGTGCTATGTGAGAGATTCGGTTAGAAGACTGGCTTCTGCACTGTGTATGCACCTCTCAGATTACTGGCCACCTGTGCCCGGGTTCTGTATGGTAAGTCACTGGAGCTCGTGCTCCACGGCCGGCAAGGAACTGTGGCCTTCTAGCAATTTTGTGAGTAGGCTTCGGAGTGGATGCTCCCTTAGCTGCAGTCTGAGTAAGACTGCAGCCACAGCCAGCAGCTTCTTGCAACCCCGTATGTGACTGTGAGCCGAGACCAGATTTACCACTCACTCTGGCTTCCTAACCCTTAGACTGTAGATGAGTAAGTTGTGCCTTTTTGTTTTCCCAGCTTGCCCGAGGGTGCCTGCATTCAGTGGGGGAAGAAGGAGTAAGAGAGAAATGAGAAGGCACCCTCCAGAGGGGTGGGTGTACTGCCATCTCTTCTTTGTTTCTCCCTCTGTTCAGGATTTGGGGCATGCTCACATGCACTCCTGGTGGTGGTTTCAAACTGCCAGCTCGGGTTTGAACTGTATAGTCAGCCACGTGGGATTCAGCTCCCTTATCAGTAAGCCACTGGCTCACCCAGTAACTGCCGTTTTAACTTGGTAAGTTTGGAGGGTTACCTGTCATGCAGCAGTAGCTAGCTATTCCACAGTTCGGTCCACGGAGGTGGGCTGCTGCCCTAGTGAAAACCTAATGGGAGTGGCTTTGTGCCCGAGCAGTGGTACTGAGCCAAGAGGCGCCTCACATGCTGTGAAAACGTCCAGTGCTTTTAGAAGCCCTGTGGTCTTTGACAAGGGTGCAGATGCTAATGGAAACCGGAGGGAAGAGGGTCTTGCTAGTGGCAGGTTGTTAAGTGACATTGTCACCTTCAGGAATGTGACAAGTAAAACATGTACGTAATCCCTCACTAAAGAAGTTTGCAACCACGCTCAAAGATGCTTGCTGTCTGGCTTTTTGCTTATAGTAAAACGTGAGGTGTAGATAAGCTCTAGGAAGTAATGTTAAAAAGGAGCCAGGACTTGGTCTTTCTGGAGATTCTTGGCCTCATCAAGACGACAAGATACACAGAATTGGAAAGCACCCTTCAGTGACAACGCTCAGATGTAACAAAAAAGAAAATAATAAAAGGTGTTTACAAGGATGTGAACTAATGAGGACCCTCACACACTGCTGGTAGTATAACGTAGGGCAGCCTCTGGAAAACTGGAATTTCCTTAAGAGGTTGAACAGAGTAACCATGTAACTCGGCAGTTCCAGTCCTAAGTTTCTGCCCTGGAGAAAGGAGAGCACGTCCATGCGAAAATGTGCACGCACGTGTTTATAGCAGCATTGACTATAGTCACAAGGCAGGAACAGCTCAGCGTTAACCCACCAGGGAGTGAATGCGGGAAGCGCGCATGCCATGCAATGGAATGCGGTAAAAAGAAGGGAAGGCCGACAGGCTTGGCGGGGCCCGGCCTGGAAAACAGCGTGCTCAGTGAGGAAGACCATTAACGAGGGGCCCATGGTGTCTGGCTCCATTGGTGTGTGCCTTCAGAACAGCCACATCGGTAGAGACAGAATGTAGGTGATTGTTCCCAGGGGGGTTGGGGAAAATGGGATGCGGCTAATGGATCTAGAGTCCCTTTGGGGTGATGAAAGTGTTCTAAAATTGTGCTAATGGTTGCACAACTGTGACTACACTGAGCATTGCACTGTACTTTAAAATGGTGAATTGCATAGTATGTGATTCTATCTCAATAAATTCGTTGTAAGAAATGTATTGTCGAGCTGATCTGTTAATGCCACTCCATAGTGTGGTTCTGTGTATTTCGTCTTGGGTAATGTTCTCTCATACATCGGGGGTTTGCAGACACTGGAATGTGTCCACCAGCATGATTTTAATGGAGCACATATATTTCTTGCAGGCATTTATAGAATTTCACTAGATTCTTCTGTTTGGCTTTAAGCATAGCAGTACTTCCAGGCAAAGCATTGGGCCATACTCCTCAGTTGTCCTGTGTCCTGTCCCTGTTCGGGCGCCAGGTGTCCCGACCCGGGGGGACAGCCGAACAGGTTTCCTGAGTGAAGGAGTGAGAGCCGGGACAAGCGGCGTAGTGTTACAGCATGGAGACGACAGTGTCGTCTGTTTATTGTGGGCAGCACGGTACAGCACAGAGACGACGCAGTGTCGCGTCGTCTACTGTGAGCAGCACGGAGACGACACGGTGTCACAGCTCTTCAGGGTCGTCCGGAGACGATGTAGTGTTACAGCTCTTCAGGGTCTCCCAGGTCGTCTGGAGACGATGCAGTGTCAGCCCTTCGGGATCTTCAGGGTCGTCTGGAGACTGCGTGGTGTTTCAGCTCTTCAGGCTCTTCAGTTGTCGTCTTCCTGGTTGTTGTCATTGTCTCTGTCGTCTGTGTCGTCTGGCTACTGTGGGCCAGGCATCGTGGTTATATACACTCTGGTGGGTTGTAAACGGTGGGTCGTGATTGGTTGTAAATGGTGGACTGTGATTGGTTGTAAACGGTGGACCCTGATTGGTTGTTAACGGTGGGTTATGATTGGTTGCTTTTGGACCAATCATGAGGTGCCGGATATGCAAATTTGAGGGATTCTAGTGGCCAATCAGAGCAAGGTTTCAAAGGTCAGGTTTTTGGAAGGGAACCAATCATGGTAATTGTTTGCTCTCTGAGAAACCTCGGCAGACTCGCTGGTGTGCAGCTTCCCACAGTCCTGTTAAGTGGATTTGAAAATGTGCCAATTTCCTTTGCGTTTAGGTTGACATCAGAACCATGTGACTGTAGCCGCGTTGCTCTTCAGAATCTGTGTGTGTGGAAAATGTTTTGAGAGCTGCATATATCACTCCTTGTTTTAAACTTTGACAAGGTAGGAGGTACAAAATGCTCCTTGACATTCCTTGTGATTTTGGTATTAGTTGTCACTGAAATTACAGAAGAGTAAATTTTGCATATAAATTTTGATTTGCCTTATAATTTTGGGTTAAATTCACTAAGAAACATTATCAAGTCTGCAGTAAAAGCTAATTTCCAAAACTGCCTCACATTTAATAAGAGTGAACACAGTTCTTGTCATTCTGAAAAATGTCATTGTCAGCCCTGACCTTTAAAAGTTACAGTGAAACTTTATGACTGCCAAGTCACGTAACTGCCACGTGGCAGAGCAGGACATGGGATCTGGCTTCTGTTTCTGAAAATACTTCACAGGGGCCAGCAGGTGGCATGGTAGTGAAGGTACTGATCTCCCTCATGGCCGACTGCAGTTTGAGGCCTGGACCTGGCAGCTTGGAACTCAGGGTGTGTATGTGTGTCCAAAAGCCTAGGAGGAGAGTGGAGAAGAAGGGATTGCAGTGGGGTTATTCCCCCGGGGGATGATTTATCACTTTCCCTCTCACTCTCTCGGGGCGAGTACATGTGCCCTATGGCTAAAACCTTAAAAAGAAGAAGAAGAAGAAAAAGAGAGAAAGTCAGAGAACTGATAAATGGTTGAGGCCACAAGAGCAGATGAAGGTGACTGTTGCAGACGATTTGTTCAGTGAGACAGGCAAACTCAAGGGTTTTCCGGATCCTGTCAGAGGAGAGCATTGACCCGCATTATGTGACTCCTTGGTTCCTTAGGCCCAGAGCTGTAAGAGTAGAGATCTGTCCTGAGACTCGGAGTGAAAAGCCACAAGCTCCGGTGAAGCAGGAAAAGAGAAGGGTACCTTCTCAGCGCCCCGAGAGGTGTGCGGGCGGACAGCTGCCCTGGGCTCGGCCTGGGTGCCCGTTTGCTCCGGGGTTGGTAGGATGTGGAGAGGACTGTCGTAGTACCGGCTTGTTGGGCTTTGCCGACTTCCCTGCACGTGCGTGTCTCTCACAGGTGGGCAGTTGGTGACCTAATTCCGCGCTCAGCGTGGTCTTGGAGGGTGTGACCACCCTTACTTGGATGAACTGCCCAAGCAGGTTTTTGCCTAGGGGGAATCGGGATATTGACCAAAACGTCTTGTTGGGTCCTTGTGTGTTTGAGGACTGAGCAGCCGTCCCTCTGTGCCTTTCTTGGGTCCTAAAGGAGAAAACTGGGATCCGCCCGCCTTGCCGGCGCCAGGAGCTGGGTGGGAAGAAGGCATCTTCGCGGAGGGACTGGTCGTAACCCTGGTAAGTTGTGACTGATGTGACAGGTGTCCTGCTCTGCTCTTAGGGCTGCCCGCTCAGTTCTAGCGCACTGCCTGTCACACCACCTGCTGATGAATAGCCACAGGCCGCGAAGACCTCACATGCACAAGTGTCAGCTCATCTGAGCCCAGAGAGAAAGCTCTTTCCTGCTCCTGCTGCGTCAGGAGGAGTGCACCTTAGCAGACTCCACTCCAGGTATACTGAACTAGAATGTTCTCAGCTTCTTTGAAAATACTCCTGCTTGTAGCTGTTCCCCAAACTGTCAGGAAAGGCCCATCCTCCCGTCACTTCAGGCTTGATACTAACTCACCAGATAAACAGCCAGCAGCGACACTAGCATTTGCTGACTCACCAGCACCTTCCGCACGGTCCAGGGCATCGCCACTGTGCCACCGCTGTCCCCAGTCATGAGTATTGTCAGTCCCTCATCTGGCAACTCCAAAATCTGTGTCATATGTGGGTCTTCAAAAAAGTTCATTTAAAAAATTAAAATATGGTGGCTGGCAGGTGGTTAAGGGCACTGGACTCGCCCATGGCTGACCATGGTTCAAGTCCTGGACCTGGGGGCTTATTTTCTTGCTTTCTCTCTCTCTGTGCCTCACTCTGGTCAAATTAAAAACTAAAGAAGATAATTCTTGAAAAAAATTTAAAGTATGAGTTTATTTTGGTGTAAAAAAAATATGTTAAAATCCTCACGTGGCTTTTGTATAATGAGCACTTTCTGTGAACTTTTGGAAGACCTCTGTGTCGAGGCTGGGCCGGACGTTGGCTTTCTGTCTTCAGAACATGTATTCCTGCCTGTAAGCGTGCCGTGCAACACAGAACATGCTGTCCAGGAATAGGATGTGAGCAGGGAGCAGTCAGGCACGCTCCTGCACACCTTCAGGGCCGGACCGTGGCCGCGGGCGCTAGCAGCTTCAGCTCCTCTGGATTCTGTGTGCGTGGCTTTGGTTTTCACTTCGCTGTTGTCAGGTTTCCTACCAATTTGTTCTTAATGGAGTCTTCTTAAGAAGAATCCTTCCTGGGGACCAGCAGATGGCATGATGGTTACATTGCTAGACTCCCACATGGTCGACTATAGTTCAAGTCCTGGGCCCCGGTGGCTGGAGACTCAGGCCAGGCATGTAAGCGTGCATGCCCAAAGTCCCGAGGGGAGAATGGAGGAGAAGGGGATTGCAGCATGGCTATCCCTCGTGAGGGATGATTTCTCGCTTTCTATCTCTCTGTCTCTCTTTCTGGCAAGCACACATGCCCTGTAGCAAAAATGTCTTTTAAAAATTTAATTAATTAAAAAAGAAGAATCCTTCTTAAAGAGAACTGTGCAGCTCTCTTACTTGTAACCTGCTGTCTCTGTTCTGGAGTCCTATGGTGCTGAGGAGGGAAGCAGTCCATAGTATTTTGTTAACATACATTTATTGTGATTTTCAAACTGCTGGGTCCAGGACTAGAACCACAGCTGGCCATGTGGGAATCCAGCACTTCAACCACACCACCACCTGTTGGCCTACATTCTATAATCTTACGATTAAATCACAGGGTTTGAATTTCATGTATGTTTTCAAACTATCGGGTTGTCAGAAAAGGCATGATGTATTTTTTCATGCGAAAATGTGTCATGACTTTTCTGATGACCCAATAAAACCTTTAGCAGTTGATTTCTGTTTTAATTAGAAACAGTTATATAAAGTACTAAATTATTTCAATGCTTTATGCTTCTTTAATTGCCTAATATATTATTGGTTTTTATAAATATTTCATATGCACTTAGAAAAAGTTTGAGTTGCTCAGCTGTTGGGGGAACAAAGATACATGCACATTCCTCAGATCAAGTTCATGTATTGTCTTGTTGAAATCTTCTACACAGTACTGATTTGTTCTCCTGCTGATCTGTTTCTGAGAGAAGCGTTAAACTCCCCTCCGGACTGGAGGCCTTGTCGACTCCTTGTTGAGGCTTTCACAAGTCTCAGCGTATTACTCAGGTCAATAGGACTTTCATGTCTCTATAGTACTACATGAGGACACTTTCCTTTGTTTTTGGAGAGGTTTTTGCTATAGGGCATGTGCTCTCGCCAGGCAGACAGAGACAGACAGAGAGACAGAAAGCGAGAAATCACCCCCGGGGGGGATGGCCATGCCACAATCAACTCGCCTCCTCCGTTCTCCTCTCAGGATCTTGGGCACGCACGCACATGTGCCCGGCGTGAGTTTAATCCTCCGGGTCCAGGACACGAACCACGGTCGACTACGTGGGAGTCCAGCGACATAGCCATTACGCTAGCTGCTGGTCCTGACATGATGACACTTTCTATCCAGTAATATTTATTGCCCGAAAGTCAAAATCCATTATCTACACAGAGTTATGGTCATTTCTGTTATAAAAGTTGAGTTTAAATTGTTTAGGAAGAAGGAAGGAATTGTTTTATTTGGGCATTTAGCTAGGAATGTGAAGGTCCCGAGTTCTCTCCCTTTCACCACTAAGACCTTGTGTTCAAGGCCTATGCTCATTGCTGGGGATGCACATCGTCCAGTGCTGACAGTCAGATAGGCAACCCCGTACTAAACTTGGTAACAGGTTCCAGATTTTCAGGTTAAGTGATTCAGGCCACACAACCTACTGAACACACTAGAAAAGCCGATCAAGGAGAGCAGGACTCTCGAAAGCACCGATAATGAAGTTAGGCACACCCGGCCAGTGTCAGGGAGCATAGGATTCCAGGAGGCAGGTCACAGTCACTTGGAAACTCAGACAGCAGCATTAACCAGCTTAGCCCATGGACGCCCTAAACACTAGCCAGCAACAGCAGGACAATGTTTTCAAATACACGTGTTCTTTGAAGGGGGCTATGGATAGGCCCCTTCAAAAGTACCAATATGTTTAAAAGTATTTAAATAATGCAGAGTGCTTTTTTAAAAACCATAAATCAGATTAAATTTGAAATCAACAAAAAAATGAGATACACAAGTATTTTGAAAATTAACAACAGCAAAAACCAAATAGCCCATGAGTCAAAGGAGCAAACATAAGCAGAGTCAGCAAATGAGAGAACACAGCGTATCATAGCTCATGCACCACACACCACAGTGCAAGCAGTACAGGAGGGGAAATGTCACTATGAAGGCCTGTGTCAGAGAACAAGAGAGGCCTCACCCATAACCTCGTTTTCATATTAAGAAACTGGGAGAACAAAACAGAAGAAAGGAGTCAGGTCACAATGAAAATCAGTAGAAAATAGAGAAAACTAGGGAAAAAAATCCGTGAAACCCAAAATGATTCTTCAAAAAGGCCAACAAAACTGAAAAACTTTAAGCTAGACTAACCAAGAAAAAAAAAGAGAGAAAACATAAATTGTAGACTTAAGGATTGAAAAAGATGTCAGTACTGACCCTGTGGCAATTTACAGGACTGTAAGGGAATACCGTGAATAGCTGTGTGCCAGAAAGTTAGACAGCAAAGACACAACAGCGATCCCTGGGAAGTCACAAACCACCGAAAGTGATGCCAGGAGAAATGGATCTTAATAAACCGATAGTAAGTAAAGCAATAGAAGTCATAAATTAAAATCTGGCTTCAAAGAAAAGCCTGGCCCACATGTTTTCACTGGTGAACTTTATCAGACATTTAAAAAAGAACTGATATCAATTCCTCACAAACTCCTCCAGTGAAAAGCCTGGGAAGGAAATGCATGAACAGGCCCGTTTATTCTGTGAGGCCAGTATTACCTAATACCAAAGCTAGATAAAGATGGCAGGAGCAAATTATGGGCTATCGACACAGCTCTCTAGCAAAACATTAGCACTGTAAATCTAGGGCAGAGAAAACGAGTTGTATGCCATGACCCAGTGAGACGATCTCTAGAATGCAAGGTTGGTTTAACACCTGACGACAAAAGTTACGGTATTCATAAGATAGAGGACAAAAGCTATCATCTGGTCATCTCAGTAGATAAGGAAAAGTATTTGAGAAAATTCAATACCCATTCATGACAAAAACTCTCAATAAACTAGAAATAGAAGCTCTAATAAATTGCATCTACAAAAAGCCCACAGCTAACATACTTAACAGTGGAAGGCAGGATGCTTTTTCCATGAAACAAGTAAGGCAAGCATATCCTCTCCACCTCTGCATTGTAGTCCAATACTGAAAAATAAAAAATAAAAAAGGTCTAGACTGAAAAAAGAACGAGTAAAACTCTTATTCCCTGATGCCATGGCCCTGGTAGGACATATGTGGGAATCTACACAGAACACACTGGGACTAATAAATGTGGTCAGCAAATTTGAGGATGGGAGATTAAAACGTGAAAAGCAATTGTACTTTTATGTACTAGCCACAAACATTCCGAAAATGAAATTTTTTCAGAATGTGTCAAATTATACACCCAAGCATGTTAAGTTTACTGTATGCTGATCATACCTAAAAGCTATTTTAAAAATCTGGTGCATGTTTTATATGTCTTTCACTTATTATTTCATTTTTTTCCCTAAAGGTCCTGTTTATTTTATTAGTCCACAAGGAAATAAAACTAGTTTCATAGTGTAGATAGTTTGAGGGCATAAGAATGTGTGTTGTGAGAATGACGGTCCATTTAAGAACAGGAGTACATTTGGTAAGATGCATGGTGAGGAGTCTGGAATGCCCATTGACATAGGAGGAAAACAGCATGTAGCCCGAAGACCAGCAGAGTAAGATGGGAAGGCAGGCCAGGAAGGAAGGCGAAAGGGAGGGCACGGAGCAGGGCCGTGGCGCGCAGGGCCGAGGGCACGGCATCAGCAACAGCATTACACACGACGAAACGAGCAGGCCGATTACAAGATGAAAACGTGAGACTACAGTAAAAACTCCTGTTTACAGTCCGCGGCACACAGGAGAGGTGAGTGTGGCGAACAGAAGTGCTACCACGTGCCCACGAACCGGAAGGAAGCTGATGCAGCCACACTAATGTTGGGGGGACGGCTCAAGACATTATTTCTGGAAATGCAGTTGGCCAATTCGGAAAGAAAAAAGGGTGATGTAGCAAAGAAAATAACAATGGAGTTTGTGTGCCCCCTCAGGTCCTCAAAATAGTAAAGTAGCTTAGTTTAAGAGAGCAAAAACTGGTAAAACTGCAATGGCAATAATAAAACCCACAACCAGCCAGGGTTATTAAAATGCTTTCTCTCAAATGAACAGAAGAGGACAACCAAAGCAAGATACGATGTGGGACAAGGCTGACTGGGTGTGTGCCCGACTGCCAGTGGGCTACCCATTTATTTTTAAAAGAATAATTTTATCATTTTTAAATCCTTGCTGTGTGGCACTCATGCTTGCCAGAGAGAAAGTGAGAAAGTAAGCAGCCGGTCCACGACCCAAACCAGGCTCAGCCAAAACCATGGTTTTGGGCTCTGTGGGGGTCCAGCACCTTAACCACCACGCCACCTGCTGGCCCCATATTTATTTATTTAAGGTTTTTGTCATAGGGCATGTGTGCTTGCTGGAGAGAGACAGAGACAGTGAGAGGGGACATGAGAAATCACCCCCCAGGGGGATGGCCACATCCCAGTTCCTTCATCCTCCTCTCGGCATTTTGGGCATGCGTACACATGCACTCAGACTGATTTTCAAGTCACTGGGTCCAGGACTCAAACCGTGGTCAACCATGTGGGAGTCCAGCATCTTAACTACCTTGTCACTGCTAGTCCCACCAATGACATATTTCTAACACTATGTGTTAAGATTACTTACAAAAATTGTTATCCAAAATTTTTCTGCCTCAACATCTGCTAATATCAGAGGACCAGAAAGAATGGAGTTTTCTTGAAAAGTGTAACACTGATTATAGGTTGAGTGACAAAATTTAGCAAATTAAAAAAATATATAAACTTAAATTTCAGAGAAGCAACAATTTTTTATCATAAGAGTATCTTTCTTTTTGAAGGATTTTTGCTAAAGGGCACATGTGCTTGCCAGAGAGAGAGAAAGTGAGAATTCACCCTCGGGGGGTGGCTGTGCCTCAGTCTGTCCTCCTCCATTATCTTCTCTGGATTTTGGACTTTGACATGCACACACACCCACCTTGGTGTGTTTTTCAAGCTGCTGGGTCCAGGACTCAAACCACAGAATCAGCTGTGTGGGATTCCGCACCTTAACCACACTACTGGCTGGCCCCAAATGTCCTGTTTCTATACTAGAAAGAACTCATTGGGGGTTAGCAGGTGCCATCATGGCTACGTCACTGGACTCTCACATAGACTGTGGTTTGAGTCCCAGATGTGATGGCTTAAAACTCAAGCTGGGTGGGGACCAACGGTTGGCATAATGGTTATGTCGCTGGACTCCCATGTAGTTGACCACGGTTTGTGTCCCGGACCTGGTGACTTAAAACTCGCGCCAGGCACGTGTGTGTGCATGCCCAAGATCCCCCGAGAGGAGAATGGAGGAGAAGGGATTGCGGCGTGGCCATCCCCTCTGGGGGGGGTGATTTCTCACTTTCTTGTCTCTCTGTCTCTGTCTGTCTGGTGAGTGCATGTGCCCTATAGCAAAAACTTCTTAAAAAAACCAAAAAACAAAAAACAACTCATGGTGGGCACATGTGCGTGCATGCCCCAAATCCAGAGAATGGAGGCCCCGGGGGTGTGTGGGGGGATGATTTCTCACTTTCTGGTAAGCACACACAACCTATAGCAAAAATTTTTCTTAAAAAAAAGTAATTGTTTTTCTGAAATTCCAATTTAACTGAGCATCTAGTATTTTTTATTTTCTGGAAACCCTACCCACTGGCGAGAAGGGGTTGTCATCAGGGAGGAGGCGTGTGGAGAGTCTTCATCTCTTCCCTGAAGGTGTATGTGGGGCACTTTACATCCTGTCTGTGAGGAGCTGGGAGAGGGAAGGCCCTCCAGGGCCTCCTGCCCACGGCCCTGGCCAGAGTGGGACTCGGGCTGCCCAGGGGCCCCGCTCCCTCTTGGCCTCTCAAAGGCAGTGCGTCCTTCCATTCCACCCCAGTTCGGGACCCGGAGGCAGGTGTAATCAAAGTAGCACACACACGGGCTTAGTTTGCAGAAACACAGACACAGTCACTTTAATAAGTTAGAGAAGTAAGGCATCGGATTTTACTGCACAGAACAAAGACGAATCGCCCGCTGTTGCAGCGAGCAGATTCCGTGGTCAGGGTTCAGCACCTCGATGATCAGCATGGCTGCCCGTCGTGCCCCTTCCGACACGGGCATTGCTAGTGAGCACCACTGGTATACACAAATCCAGCGAATAGGAAACCGTAGAATACAATGAAAGGCTTATAATGAAATTCCATGGGTTTTCCAAAAGGAGTAAAGCAGAGAGCTTGGTCCCCAAACTAGCACGGACCTCCCGCAAACGGGGAGTGAGTCCTGGGCCCCACAGCTAGATTCCCGGTGCCGTGGGCAGCGTGAGTGCTGACGTGCGGAGAGCCTGGCTAGAAGACGCGCCGCCGCCTCCGGGCTCCAGGAGCCGCTCAAAAGCAGTTTGCAAAACTCAGGGCTGTTTCTACGCCTGGTCTCCACATGCCCTGCTCAGGGGAGCTGGGCAGTTCCAGAGCCCCGGGACCATGGTGTTCTGCGCAGAGGCCTCTGGGTAGGCAGCCCAAGTCACCGAGGACGCCACGGGGGCCGTGGCCACACTAGCCTGCAGCTCCCAAAGGGCATCTTAGTCTGAGGCCGGGACCCAGGGAACACCCTGTCTGGGCCTCTTCCCAAGGTTTCCAGCCCTCATGGCCTGAAGCTGCTGGACCAGGAGCTGGGCGTGGAGCGTGCCTGGCCAGGGCTCCCGGGCTGGGTAAGCCAGGCTCTGCCGCTGTTAGCTCTGAGCTTCCTCCACGCTGGGACGGGTCCGAGCCAGCACGCCGGTCTTCCATCCTGGGAACAGTAGCCGTCCTGGCGTCCGCGTCCTCGTGCGGGCGATGGCAAGTGCCCGGAGCACATCACGGTACAGTGGCATTGAGGGGTCCTGACAGCCTTCTGCAGTCAGCCTCAGGGACAGGCTGTGATGGGGAGGGAGCCCTGCCTCGGGGCCGGGCAGGCCGGGCCACTAGCTGGAAGGCTGAGCCTCACCCCAGCTGATTTCATGGCTGGCTGCTAGCCCTACTTTGTGCCTCAGACCACACACGTAGAGACGTCACACGTATGCACATTCAGACGACACACACGGCACCTGAAGTAGCCACGTGGCGTGACCCCAGCCTCTACGGTCTGTGAGTGGTGAGAACACGAAGCCTCCAGAACCTTCCTGGACATGAACAGTTTAAGAATTCCGTGCGGGCTGGGCCCGGCCATGGAGCGCACACGTCCTGGGCCTTGTAACTTAGGGAGGCTCAGGGCCAGGCTGACCACACACCAGGGCAGTGCGGTGACAACTAGCCGCCGTCCCCATCCAGCCTAGGCCCTTCCCAGCTCTGCTCTGGCCACACGGCGCCGTTCTGTAGAGAACGAGTCGTTACAGCTGTGGAAGAAAGAAAGCTGGAGCA
>NW_006159689.1:1913068-1914880 GCF_000334495.1 Tupaia belangeri chinensis | reverse complement strand
CAGCACACCCTGTGGTTCGCTGCTGGCCCTGGGACTTCTCAGGGACAGAGTGGGTGTGAGGGCAGACAGGAAGGTCCATCCTGCAGGAGGAAAGCCAGCTCTCAGGAGCAGACCTGAGCCCCAAAGCCCAGGGCCTCAGAACCTTCGGCGTGGCTACCTGGTGGCAGGACTCCCACACCTCTGGGTGGGGACACTCGCGCCCTGGGCCACTCATTGGACTTGCCCAGCAAAGCAAACTGTCCCTCATCCTTCTACAGCCTTGAAGGCGGAGGAAGCTGCAGGACCAGGGAGAGCCCCGGGGCTCTTCCATCAGAGCCCGAGAGCTGGCCAAGGCCAGGGTGAGAGCCGATAAGAGACTTGGGGAGCCGGCAGAGACCTCCCCACTGGCTCCACATGTCTGCCTGTGTGGGCCCGTCCTCGTGTCCTCAGTTGGGGGTCCCCACTGCTGTCCTGGGAACGGAGAGCTGTGTGCTCCAGCTTGGTGGAGAGGCGCAGACGCAGAATGGCTCGAGGACCAGCGGGTCGCACGACTTCTCTAACCCTTCATCCGCAAAACCGTCAGACCGACACTGGGTCCACAGGGTGCAGCCTGACAGATTTCATAGCACGGCAATGACCCGAGCCGAGTGGCTCCAGGTGTGCGGCTCAGACGGGTCACGGCCCCCACTGGCCGCAACACACTGCCACCTGCCTGGCCCTCGAAGGCACTGGTGTTGGTGCCCTTCGCTTCCTGTGCCCACCTTGGCGGGTAAGCAGTTATTACGTACTCATCCTAAGTCTCACGGTCTCGGGGTGGGTAGGAAGCGTCCATCACCACCCAGGACAGGGAGACTGTTGATCACTGCTCACAACTCGGGCCAAGCGTGTGCCCCGCCGTCACCGAGTGCCCCCCTCCCTGACGGGGCTGCGGTCTGCATCCCTCTCCATGCCCCACAGCACCTCTGCAGGGTTCGGCTGGTCCTGGGTCGGGAAACACGTGCCGACCGGCTGCCCCCTGCCTTTTGCCACAGGGCAGGCACCACCACACCCTGCCCCCCTGCATTTTTATGTCACCCCCACGTTGGTTTCTCAAAGCCTTTTGGAATCAGGAATTTCAGCTTCACCTCCATGACTCAGGATTTGCGATCCCATGGAATTTCTCTATAAGCAAGAAAGATAAATGCTACTGATGCCACTCTCCACTTTATTAGAGCTTCCCGAGCGTCTCCTTCTTCCGCATCTCGTCAATGAGCTCCTGGATCCTTTGGTTTCTGGTCTTCTCGTACGGGCTCGGCCGGCGTGGGATCAGGTTGGGCGGCTGGGCGTCGCCGTCTGTGCTGCGGGTCTTGTAAGGCACGTCCACGGCGTTAGTTTCCGTGTGCTCCTCAGTGGCCTTGGTGCCGGAGACGTTGAGCGGGACCTCCAGCGGGGGGCCTGGGGGAAGCTGCAGCTCCGTGGCTACGGTGGGCACGGGGATCGTGGGCATGAACACTTCGATGTCGTTGTGCTTCCCCGGGGGTGGCTCTGCCCCGCCGCCCGGGCTGGTGAGGTTGTTGCCCAGGTTACAGGACCTGCAGCAAAGCTTGTTGTACCCTGGGATGGAGCAGTAGCGGGACAGGACTTCCATCCTACAGAATACCGACTTGTCACCTTGGCAGTGGCCCTCTGAAAGAGAAAAGTGGGACAGGTAACCAAAGGACAGCTCGCGGGGCCTTAGTTCCCTCGCAGCGAGCGGCCGGCTGGAGGAGGCGTGGAAGACCGCGAGCCGGCACAGGCAGGTGAGCTCACGCAGAGGTCTGAGTGGGGCCGCCAGAGACCCCGCCCTGGAATGCT
>NW_006159689.1:1908254-1912870 GCF_000334495.1 Tupaia belangeri chinensis | reverse complement strand
GGGGGGAGGCGCGGGGAGCCGGCACAGGCAGGTGAGCTCACGCAGAGGTCTGAGTGGGGCCGCCAGAGACCCCGCCCTGGAATGCTGCCGGACAAGCTGCGAGCAAGGCTCCCCTCCTCCCAGCAGGCCCCGGCGGAGTCTGGGTTTTCCGGGTCTCTCTAGTTTGAACCAGAAGCAAGGCCTGCTTGTTCCTATGGGATGGCTCCAAGTTCGTCTTACAGGTGGGACTTCACAGGATCTTCACTTTTTTTCAAAATAATTATTTCATTTAACTTTTATTTATTTTAATTTGATGACAGAGAGAGAGAGACCGAGAGAGAGAAAGTTAGAAAGCAAGGCGCCAGGTCCGGGACTTGAACTACAGTCAACCATGTGGGAGTCCAGCTCCCTTAACCACCATGCCACCTGCCGGCTCCTGGATCTTCACATTTGACATCCCAGTGGTAACCCCGGTGAAATCCGGGGTAGGGTGTGACCCTATCCTAATCTATGATTAGTAGACGCAACGCAATTAAACCTTTTTTTTTACCCCGATGCAGCGCCCCGCGAGCCCTGGTGCGGCCCTTGCCGAGCTCCTCTGTCTCCCTTGCCGCTCAGACTCCCAGCTGATCTCTGTTCCTAAAAGCTGCCTGGAGGGAAGTTAGAAATAAGCACCCAGACTCCACGGGCTTTCTTACGCCTGCCTCGACATGCCCGAAGGCCTCGCGTCCTCCCATGGCCCCGCAACAGCGAGCTTTGGTGGTTTCCCAAACGACCTGGTGCCTGAAGTCGGCACCACCTCTGCCAAACACACCGTCCTCTTCCCTCGCCACCCAGACACTGCGCACCCACCGCCCAACGCGCAAGGAGAGCCTTGGCCGCACGGCTGCCGCACGCTCCCTGCCCCGCTGCTGACTGCAGACAATCCGACCCGCCCGGCTGCTCTTGCTCTCTCCTCCGTCCTCTGAAACGTTCGTCCTCCCCTCCCTCTCCTCCCTCACCTTCACAACACAAAAACTTAGATGAGTTACAAGTACGCACTCAGGACGAGAAGGTGCCACGGTACAGGGAATATCTGGCCCTATCAATTGCAGGCCTCGCGCCTCACGGGCCCAGCACTGCCTGCTATCTCCACGGTGCTGTTCTCCACAGCTATGGCCTGGGGCTTCCCCGCACCGACCTTCCTTTCCCCTCTCCTGAGCTGACTTCACCTGCTGAAAGGCGGAGGGAAGGAGAGGGCCAGGGGCGGGCATCGGACAGGAGCCGCACCCACAGCCCGGCACCTCTCCGTGGGAGCTCCCTTGCCCGCTGGGACCTCCCATAGTCACCCTGCAGCTCCTCTCCCACGAAGGGCCGCGTCCTCGCTCTTCCAAGGCACCTGCTCCCACCTGCAGTTTTCCCCCAGCAGCCGGCGACCCGCCTGGGCCACCAACCCTAACCCACCAACTCCCGGAGCTCCCAGCTGGGCGCACGACTTCAAGGCCCGCCATCACCTGGGGCCCAAAGGTGCCTGAGATGCGGCACATTCGGCCCAGGCTGGTGGCCTCTGCCAGCACCGCTGGTCCAGTGCTGGCCTTCCAGGCACCTCGGCCAGGTACCCATGCCCTTCACACCTCCCTTACCCGAACCCTGCTGTCCCCAAGGGCCCCGCGTTCCGTCGACACTCAGATATGCCCGCGCCGTCTCTCCTCCTCCCGGGCCATGCCATCTTACTCGGCTATTCCAGGGCTAAAGCTCCCTCCCCGGCCTCCTCCCGTGGCCCCGCGTCCCTTCTCAGCTAGCTGCCCCGCTCCCCTCAAGGCGCTGCCTGAGCATGTGACCGTGTCCTCCCCTCCGCCCCTCATCCCCGAGGGTGAGGTCCTGCCCTGTCTCTCCAGCCTCACCCTGGCCATGGAGCCACTCTGCACTGTGCTCCCCTGGCCAGGCCTTCCTCCCGGCAGCAGCGCCCCTCATCCCGGCTCGGCTGAGATGTCTTCCTGGGCTCCCTCGGAGGGTCGAACCTCCCTGGGCTGTGGCCCCGGTGCCAGGCCTTCCCAGCGCGCCCTCCCAGCCGCAGGCTTGCTCTGAATTGCCAGCGAAGGCCGAGCCTGGCTTTTCATGATCCTGAAGGCCCCGAGGGGAGGCCCAGGCTGGGTTTGGACGCCCTCTGGCTGCAGGGCCCACTTCCTGATCAAAGAATCCCCAAATACTAAATACGGAAGAGAGAAATGTAACCGAGGCAGTCCAAAATAGGGAAGGTACAGATTTGAACACAGCCACAGGCCGGAGCACACGGGCCTGAGCAGCACCGGCCGGCCAGCGCCCCCAGCTTCTGCGCGCAGCAGTGGGCGGCAGGCACTCCGCCTCTCAGGAGCAGCCCGTCTCTGCTCCGGGTCTGAGGGACAGCTCACCATGGAGCGGGGAGGCGGACGGCCTGGGCTGAGGGCCGGTTCGAGTCGGGCACGTCCTGAGATGCGCGCTCAGAGCTTTGGAACTGGTGGGACACGTTCCTCCAATAGAAACCTTACACTCATGCTCCGCGTGAGAGACCGTAACTCAGAGCCACCTGACTGAAGGTGGGGGACGCGGAGCCCGCCTCTCCCCAGCCCTGCCCGGGGCTCCTCCACTGGTCACAGCCCTGGAGTCCCGAGAGGAGCCAAGTGGCAGCGTTCTCTGTCCAGGCCCTTGCAATGCTGGGAGCAGTGGCCTCCCCTGCCACATGGGCCGCCCTCTTCTGTGACCTGTGCCTTTTCCTTTGTGCAAATAACAGAGTTGGCATCGGACGCCCACCTGTCTGCACGGCCTTACTCGCCTCACTCCGGGGGCTGTCACATCAGCCCAGCGGAGGGCTGGGCCAGCGATGGCCTGTGGGCGGCTGTCTCTCCACTGGGTCTCGAACACGGGGTTTGACGGGAGCTGTGCTCACCTGTGACTTGAGTGTCCAGGCTGCGTTCGGCCATACCGGCAGAGCTCACGGCCAGGACAGAGCCCATGTGGGCCCCGAGACCTAAATCTTTACTCTCTGGCTCTCGCAGGGAAAGTGGCTAAGCCCAGACTTGGATCCATCCAGTTCCAGAGAGACACTTCGGCTGCAAAGCCCCAAGCAGGAGGGAAACACGGGGCAGAGACGCTGTCTCCCAGCGAGACCACCTCCCGAGCCTCGGAAAGGGTGGGGAGCCTTGAGACTGTAGGGGACCTAGGCCATGCGTGGGTACCACCTGCATCATCTCCCATCTGGGCTTTGTAGAGTGCTGGGATGAAGAACGCGGCACCTGTTTTTCTCAGTAAAGGGGTGGAAGCCTCCCGTGACCTTTCACCACCCGAAAGGCCAGGCAAGTTACACCAGCGAGCCCACCCTTCCTGTGCCCGCCCTGCGGCCTCTGGCATCCTGGGCACAGCATACTGGGCTGTCTGTCTCCAGCTCTAGCCGAGAGCCTTCGGGAGGGCTCCATTGTGACCCCGTGCGGGGAAGGGCGACTCGGCAGCACCAAGTCTGGCCGGTCCCTCTGGTGCTCCCGTCTCTCTCACTGGCCAGCACTCGGGCAGGCCGACCTCCACCATGGCCACTGTGCCTCCCCGGGGAGGCTGGGCTAGCCCTGTGCCCGCAGCCTGTCTCCATGATGCCAGGTGGCTGTGCGTGGCTCCTCACGGTCCCCCAAGCTTTCCCACACCTCCCTGGCACGGGGAACCTCAGTGTCAGGCAGAAGGGAGGCAAGGGATCCCCGCGGCGGGACATGGCACAGGCCCCCTAGGGAGGTTCCTGTGGAGCACCGCCCCTCTGGTCGTCATCAACAAAGTGGGCGAACTCGCAGGCCCTGGGGCCGGAGACAGGCAGGCCCAGCTGGGCACACGGGCACATGTGTGCACGTCGGCTGCCTGGGCCTCCTCCTGGTCAGCTCCCTGAGGCCGGCCCGCCTCCACCCCGGGCCAGAGGGCCCACAGCTGGCCCAAGAGAATGACTCCACTTGGAGGTGAGGGAAGGTGACTGGACTGTCGAGATCTGTACGCCCACTCCCTGGTCCGGCCCCGGAGGGGGAGACCATCTTGGCCTTTCCCCGAAGCGAAGCCACTGTCTACACAAGGGACCTGAGCCCCCGATGTTGCACACGTGTTTGAGAGCCTGGGTTGGGGCTGTGCCCTGGCAGGGTGGTGACCCTAAGCCTACAGGCCGGGACAGGGGACTCTGGATCTGAAACCAGGCAGCCGGTGCTGCAGAACGACACCCCAGGCGCGGCGTGGTCGCCGGGAAGGGGAGAGAAGGAGCCATAGCGTGCCACAGCGGCACCCAGTTTGACGGAACTTTATTGAGTTTACTCGGGGGTGCATGACAGGGGTCCTTCCAGCCTCAGGAAGGGTAAAGGTCAGTTCACAGTCACTTTGGCACACGCTAACGTCTCATAAAAACCACAAAGCGACAGCAGAGGACGCTGCACCGCACGCCACTGGTGCACGGGTGGGGCGGGCGTCCCAGACAGGGCTGCCCTCTGCACGCCCGCCCTGCCCGTGGGGTGGGAGCTAACAGTCGTGAGGACTCGTGCGCAGTGACACGGTCACAGACACGGCAGCAAGGCGGCCGGCGGGGTCCAGCGGGGCGCTGTGGACACGTAAAGGCGGCGGGGCAGGGGGGGGGGGGGGGGGGACATGGCCCCGGGCGGGGG
>NW_006159689.1:1903639-1907434 GCF_000334495.1 Tupaia belangeri chinensis | reverse complement strand
TGACACGGTCACAGACCCGGCAGCAAGGCGGCCGGCGGGGTCCAGCGGGGCGCTGTGGACACGTAAAGGCGGCGGGGCAGGGGTGGGGCGGGGTGCTACATGCTCACGGCTGAGGGCCCCGTTTGTCACCCTGCGGGTGTAAGGCCGCGCTGTCGGAGCGCCCTCGAGGGCTCCACACAACAGTCAGCGCCAGGCGGCCCGGCGGGCATTGGGCACACGTCCCTTGGCAGCATGGGGGGGCCAGTGCCAAGCGTCCTCACATGGTCAGGCCTGGGCCGGCTGTCGGGATTTGCAACTGTCCTTGGCCAAGGGTGGGCGAACGGACGGCTCCCCCTGTGTCCCCCGTCCCTGCCTGGACCACGCCCCTCCTCCCATTCTGGACTTAGCGACCAATTCTGTTACCTTTCAACTTTAAGGCATTTTCTACATAGTTTTCTAAGCACAAAAGCAATAAAAATTGAGGTAATTCTGTAGTTGTTCTCACTGGTGGGCGAGGCTCACCACCGGACGGTCTCACGCTCGCTCAACCCTGCGGACGGGCCCATGGCAGGCCCTGAGGAAAGGCCGTTGGCGCTCATGGACAGAAGAGGCGGTGAAGTGTCCTGACGCCCCACTGGAGGGACGCATGTCCTGCCTCCTCCACTCCACTGGACCCCTGGGAGGACAGGAGTGGGGTCCAGGGCTGTGTAAGTTGGACACAAAGGCCAGACAGCAGGCCAGAGTCTCACGGGTCAGAAGGACACGCTCAGCAAGGGGGCAGCAGCAGCGACAGCAGCAGTGGTGGCCGGGGAGCCCCTGACACCGCTGGAAACTTGGGGTCGGGTCACCCGGCACAGAGACACAAAACCACGCACCCAGAGACGCCCTCCGGCTTTGCCATGATGGTGGGCGGCATTTGAAAGGGGACAGGATGGGCTTCCCCTTGACTTCCGGCCTGCAGCTTCGGGCGAGGCGGTCACCGTGGCGAAGTGGTCACGTTCCCACTTTGGCCTCTGGCCCCTCCAGCACCACAACAGATCTTTGCCCCTTTACAAGCCATCACTGACCAGGCCCCGGCCTCCCCCGGAGGCCAGTGCCCCCAGGCCATGCCTCTGCAAGGCTGGCCCTGGCCGGCCAGCAGCCCAGCTCCAGAGGAGACGGCCGAGCACAGATGCCCGGAGAAAAGATTCAACCGACAGAGTGCTCAGAGAGTCAGGGTAGCCTCCCATAGAGAGAGAGCAGGGGGGCCCAGGGCAAGCTGCACAGGACGCAGGGCATGCACGGGGGCGCGGAGGCAGAGTTATAAACGGGCCGGTTACTTGACGAGATCTTCTGGATGGGCGAGTCGGGGTCGGGGCGGGACAGCCACTGCACCACGTAGCTCTTCTTGGACGGATCAGAGACGTTTCCTGCAGGGACGAGAGACGGGCTGCAGCTGCCAGGAGAAGGCGGCCGGGGAGGCCAGCACGCAGTGGAGCGGCGATCCCGGGTCCTGTCCTCACGTCCTGGCTCTCAGCTGACCCAGTCTCTCGCTGTCCCCTCACACGGGCCCGCGCCCTGGCCCACTCCCAGGATAGCTGCACCCTGGCTGGGGCTCTAAGCAGCGACCCCTCTGCCTAGAGAGCAGTGCCCGAGAAACGCCAGAGCGGAGCAGCGGGAGGGGAAAGCCCAGTGCCCCCGAACCGAGCCCCGCCCTCTGCAGGCGGGACTCCATGTGGGGACTAGTCCTGAGCTGTTGTGGGGACCAGACAGGTGACACGTGTTCAGGACTGGGCCGGGCACGGGGGGGCGTTCTCCCCTGAAGACACGCACCATGCATGTGGGCAGGGCTACCCCCTTCCCACGGGCCCTGGGCACTCCCTCCTCACACGGCACCCTCGACCTTGCAGACACCTCCCACTCACATGAGCACGAGGTGCCCTTCCCCATGGGTGCCCCACGCTCACGGGTGTCCAGCTGGCAAGGGCCCTGGGTGCGAGTGCTGTGCGGCCGCTGCGAGTCAGGAGCCCCTCTCTCAGGCCGACGAAGGGCCCGGGGCAGGAGCGGCAGAGACTTACCGGGACAGGAGCCGAGCCTGCAGAGCCTCGCCGTCTCGGGCCGTTCCTCCTGGCAGACGCCGAAGCTGTCGTCGGCGGTGCGGCAGAGCACGGGCCGCTCCTGGGTGCCGTTTCCGCAGGTCACAGAGCACTGGGGAAGGGGTCAGCTTCAGGGTTCCCCTCCCATGCCAGGCCCAGGTCTAGAGGAGCTGAAGGTGCAACCTCCCCTGGCATGTGGCCATGGAAGGCAGGAGGTGGCACGGGTGGGGACCGGGCGTGGACTGAGGTGGCCATGGCCATCCTCGTGGTTGTCTCATCTCCTGGGCTCTAATGGGAGGACACGTGGGCTCGTCTTTCTGTGCTGCTGAGAGTGGAGACGCAGAGACTCAGCAGCTGGCATGGGGCCACACTCAGGGCACCCAGGGTTCTCAACGAGGGCCTCACTTCCAGCTGGAGGCCTCCCGAGGCCCAGGAAGACGCCCTGTGCACTGGGGTCCACGGGGTAAGCTCTGCACACAAGCTCCTCCTCCAGCGCCCTCACTCCACAGCAGCCCTCTCCTCACTGTGCGGGGGCATGGCCCAAGGGGGTCACAGCCTGCTCTTGGCTCAGGGCGCAGCGTGGCCCGGCCCTGCAGGTCCTCGCCTGGTGCAGGAGAGGGCGGGTCACAGCCCTGGTTCAACCCTGCATGTCTCCAGAAAGGCCTATTTCCAGGACTGGCCCTGGCGAGCTGCTAGGAAGCGGCTGCTGGGCTGTCTGATCACGGGGCTGTCTGATCATGGTGCTATCGTGCACCCAGGTCCTCAGGACGTGCAGTGGCAGTCTGGCAGAACGATGTGACTTTGGGGTCTGAGGCACTCTGCAGACGCTGTGCGCCTGTGTGGCTGACCCCCAGGAGAGACCTGGATGCCAGGCTCGGGGGGCTTCCCACGCATTGTTACATGCCAGGCCAGGAGAGCGAAATGCATCGTTCCCCACTGGGGACACCTGGGAGCTAGTGTCTGGTTACTGCGCAGCGTCACCCTGACCCTTTCCCTTTCGCTAGTGCTCCTCTGCCTCCTCCCCTGTGAGCAGCTAGAACTGTGAAGGAGCAACTGCTGAGTCCTGTCTGTGTCCCGAGTCCAGCAGTCCCTGAGCTGGAGGGTGGCCTTCGGCTCCCGGCGCGCCGTTTTGGTGGCGGCGCGCGCCCCACCCCCCGCCTGTGAGCTGCCTGCCGGTGCCTGTGTCAGCTCGGGGCTGGCCCTCGCCAGCCTCAGCCTGCGTCCAGAACCACCCCTGCCTTCCTGTCCCTCCCCACCACGCCCTCCACAGGACGGCTTAGGCCCCCCTTGCCCATCTCTCCGTCTGCAAACTCGGCTGCTCCGCTGGAGGCACCCCTGCCTGAGATGAGACTCGGGCCTCACTAGTAACCAGAGCCCAGGCTGCCCCACTGCCAGGACCTGGGCCCCGCAGTGCACAGGACGCTGCCCATGCCGCCAGCATGCATTTCTGCAGTCCTCAGACGAGACGAGGGCGCATGGACCCACAGGTTCTGAGAGCCCCGGGATGCTGCCCAGGGCAGGAGCTGCACCCGGGCCCAGTGTCACAGGGGCACACCCTGGTCGCTGCAGTTTGGAGGTGGAGGTTGTAGGGCCGAGGGCAGGCTCACCTGGGACCAGGCGCCGACCCGCCACCGGCCAGGGCAGAGCTGGCGGCTGCAGGCCCTGCGGCTCTCGGGCCGGGCGTCATGGCAGTGCTTGCTGTGCACGGAGCGGGTGGCGTTCCCGTGCAGTGGCTGGGGGG
>NW_006159689.1:1903378-1903628 GCF_000334495.1 Tupaia belangeri chinensis | reverse complement strand
TGCCTGAACCCCCGCAGGTCTGGCTGCATGGCTCCCACTCGCCCGTAATCCACCTGCAGGGCAGAGCAGCGCACGGTCAGCTCCACGGCCCTGGACAGCCCGCGCCCCGCCAGGGCCCCCTTTCTTATCCTCACAAAGATGCCATCAGGCAGGCGTGCACAAGGCAAATGAAGGCCCATCGTCCCAGGCACGTAGATCTGGAATCCCACCGTGCCCACTGCGGGAGGCCAGTGCTACGGCAGGGGGGGCC
>NW_006159689.1:1901638-1903301 GCF_000334495.1 Tupaia belangeri chinensis | reverse complement strand
CACTGCCAGCCTCCACTCCTGCTCAGGTGCCAGCCTGGCCCTCTGGCCTCACCCTATGCTGGAGTCACAAGCCCCTCTGGGGGGAGCTTGAGAGCAGCGAGGACCCTCAGCACCCTGTCCCTGCACAGCCCCCACCTGCCTGTTTAGGAGCCCTCTACCCTGCTCAGGGCCCTGCAAAGGGAACCTGAGCCCGGACACGCAGTCCCACCGAGCCCCAGGTCTGAGGGCCAAGGCCGCTGCTTAGCAAACACCTCTAGAGGCCTGGAGCAAGCCCCGCCCCTGCCGGCTTCTCCGCCTGCGCATGTGCAGCTGTGCTACGTCTAAGGGCACAAAGTTGGTGCTTTCAGAGCTCTGGATCTGGAGCTGGGCGGCACCTTCCAACCATAAAGCCCGACACGCGGCGAGTGGGCACCTGCCAGACACCTCCACCACCCAGGCCCTGGCACTCCAGCTCGAGGTCCCACCCCGCCCTCCGGGGAGCCCCTGGTGGGACACCATGCTGCGGGCACTCACACGGGCTGGGAGCACTCCTGCGGATTGCAAGCCCGGCGGATGGCTTTGGGCTTCGTGACGGCATTGCAGAAGCCGCGGTGCACCATCTTGTGGTCCAGCCTCCGGCGACAGCCATACTTGGTAAACTGGGACCCTGAAGGCAGAGAGCTGGAGGGAGGCCCTGCGGCAGGGCGGCGCCCCAGGCTGGGGGGAGGGCGCCCACCGGGCGCTCCACCACAGCCACATCGGTGCGCCAGCTGTCCTCATCCGTGTGGTGCCAGGCGGGGCAGGGAGAGGCCTCAGAGACTAGCCTGGGCACTTCCAGCCCAGGAGGGCACGAGGGCAGGAGCAGCGGCCGCCCCTGCTCTCAGCTGCTCCGGGGCTGGGTGGAGTGAGGCTCTGCTTCCCACCTGTTGTTCCCTCCTTCCCTCCACCCCAGCTAAATAGGCCTGGGGCGTGGTGCGAGCCCCAGCAGGTACTTGGGGGCCCACGACACGGCTGCTTCACAGCCTCCCGTGCTGGGCCCCTAGGGGCTGCTCCCAAGTGTGGCCGTGGCTCCGCCATGCTTTGTCGTAGCTTGGGGTGGGGAGCAGCACTAACCGACAGACCAGAGCCTCGGCAGGTGTGGGGCATGTTGCTCAGCACCCCGGAGGGGACACAGAACCCTGGCAGAGCCGGCCCAGCCTGGCGGTGACAGTGTGACAGGCCGCCCACTGCAGGGAGCCGGCCAAGGCCCTGAGGGTGGCGTGGTGTGTCCAGGGCCGGCACGGGCAGAGGTCACTGCCAGGCCTCCACGGAGCCTCAGGCCCGTCTTCTCCCACCTGTACATGCCCAGACGCAGCAGGGCACGGTCAGCTCAGGAAGCCCCTGGCCCGGGAGCCCCCTCCCACTCAGCCCCAGCCTCCTCCAGGACACCTGGCCAGCCCTGCTGCATCCTCCTGGCGCCCCGCCAGGGCCCTCACCTCCGCCACAGGGCTTGGAGCAAGGAGACCACTTCTTCAGGGCCCACTCGTAGCCCACAGAGCTGTCCTCCAGGACGTTGTTGTCATCAACATTGAGCGAGTCCTCGTGGATCATGTACTTGTAGGTCAGCGTGACCCGGGCGTCGCCCTCCGGGATGACCTGCGACCGCAGTGGGGGCTGTGAGTGTATCTGCCCCTCCCCAGCCCCA
>NW_006159689.1:1897255-1899753 GCF_000334495.1 Tupaia belangeri chinensis | reverse complement strand
CAGGCCCGTCTTCTCCCACCTGTACATGCCCAGACGCAGCAGGGCACGGTCAGCTCAGGAAGCCCCTGGCCCGGGAGCCCCCTCCCACTCAGCCCCAGCCTCCTCCAGGACCGCGTCTCTACCCGCCTCTGCTCCTGCTGGTGACCACCTGGGCAGCCCTGCTGCATCCTCCTGGCGCCCCGCCAGGGCCCTCACCTCCGCCACAGGGCTTGGAGCAAGGAGACCACTTCTTCAGGGCCCACTCGTAGCCCACAGAGCTGTCCTCCAGGACGTTGTTGTCATCAACATTGAGCGAGTCCTCGTGGATCATGTACTTGTAGGTCAGCGTGACCCGGGCGTCGCCCTCCGGGATGACCTGCGACCGCAGTGGGGGCTGTGAGTGTATCTGCCCCTCCCCAGCCACAGCCGCCGCTCAGGGACCCCGGCCGAGGTGAGGGTGCGGTCCCCCCCGCCCCACCGCCGCCGCTCGGGGACCCCGGCCGAGGTGAGGGTGCGGTCCAGTCTCGTCACTCGCCGGAGTCGGGGTGGATGAAGTTGTCGAGAATGTTTGCAAACACCAAACCATTTCCCAGCCCGGGGGTACAGGCGGACCGGCCAGCCTCTCTGACCCTGGACCCTATCCTCCACCCTCCGCGCCTCGCCGTCTGACTCCCTCAGACGCCCTGCTTGCACGTGGGCTTCCTCCAGGCCGAATGCTGGCGACATCCTGCGGCCGCTGGGGCACATGCTCCTCTCCATGCCTCTGCTGCGGCGGCCCTCGGGCCGTTGTGAACAGCAGGACCGCCAAAAGGCACAAAAATGAGAACCGCGTGGCCCTGGGCTCATGAGGGACACGGGTCCTGGTCTGCAGCCGAAACGAGAAGGCAGGGCCTCACATGTCCCTCATGGAGGATGCACGCGGCTCAGGTCACTCAGCGCTTCCTCAAGTCCACTGGGTCCCCAAGACACCCTGGGGCTGGCGGGTGAGTAGGGCAGGAACCTGGGTCCCCGGGGTGGCGCAGATGCACGTGCTCGCTGGGCAGTCCCCAGGGGCATTTCTGGGGGGCATCCCTGCAGGTGGGGTGGGCAGAGAGGCGCCCTTGGCCCACGGGCCACACTCACGGCCACCACCAGGTTCTGGGGAGGAACCCAAGCCCGTGAGCTCACGGCAGGGCATGGCCCATGGCAGGGCACAGCTCTTGGGGCCCGGGGCCTTAGTCACGGGGCTGACACCTTGGAGTAAGACGCCACTGCTGGGCAGCTACGAATGTTTTTCCGCTTGGTTTTGCTACAGGGTGCATGCACTCACCACAGAGCTGGGCGGGGCGGGCGGAGCAAGCACCCGGGGTGACCACACCACATCCCTCTCCTCCGTTCTCTCTGGGACTTGGGGTCTGCTCCGTGTGTCTGATTCAAACTGTGTGGCTGGCCACGTGGCTCTAGCTGCCCAACCACCATGCCACGGCAGGCCCCACAATGGATTTTCAAAAGGGATTTGAAAACCTAGCCCCTCGGCTCCCCACAGCGAGTGGTAGTCTGTGGTCCTGGACCCAGTCCCTGAGCCTGGCTGTCACTTCCAGGTTCCGCGGGGTCTCAGTGTGAGCAAGCACGACACAGCAGCTGTGTGTCATCAGCTACAGGACGGAAGCTTAGAGCGTGCCCCAGGTTCCCAGGGCTGAGGAGGGCATCGTGCCACCTGCGGGCCTGTGTCTGCTCCTGGCCCTGATGCAGAGCTGGAGACTCTCGGTCCAAATCTGACATAGGAGTCACTGTGAGTGTGGCCTGCAAGGGGCAGGAAGGCTTGGGCTCCAGGCTCCTCTCCCCGGCTCGCCCTAGGCCGCTCGCACCCAGCCTAGGCAGCAAGGAGGAGGCGCAGGCCTGGCCTCGACTCACCAGGACGGAGATGGCGCCGTGTAGGGGGCCTGTGGTCTGCAGGGTCTCCCGGCCATCCTCGTCCCTGTACTCCCACTCAGAGCCCATGGCGATGAAGGATGTGGAACTGGGGTCCACGTTGTCCTCATTTAAGATGAACTTGCCTGTCTCCAGGTTCTTGACAGCTGAGAACGGCAAAAGGGAGCCCGACAACAGTCACCAAATAGCACCCAGCCCGGGAGCCCCCAGGGTGTGCGGTCTGAACTGGTGGGAAGTGCTGCCCTTGCCAGGGTCTGCCCTCGGCCTGCGGTCCAGAGGGCTGTGGGAGCCCCCGCTGCCCTCTGCTGCTCTGTAAGGACAGACTCCTCTCCACTCGTGTGCTTTTGCCCAGCCAGGACCCCCCGGGCAGTGCCCCCAGGCAGCCTGGCAGGGCGCGGCTCCACCAGGTGCAAGGAGTCTGCTGGACACAGGGCCCAGCCCACTGTGGCGGTGAGCATGAGTAAGGCAGGGTCTCCCCACCAGCTCCCCACAGCCCCTTGAAGAGGCCTGACCTGACCGGGGGAGCCCCTCAGCCCCAAGCACCACAGATAGGCTGGTCAGGAAGCCCACACTTCCCGCAGTGTGGGAGGGGCTGCTGGGGGCCACGG
>NW_006159689.1:1894552-1897220 GCF_000334495.1 Tupaia belangeri chinensis | reverse complement strand
TGGTTCAGAGTGAGAGGCCGTCCCTGGCCGGTCCCCTGTGGTCCTGCCCAGGTCCCCACACAGGAAGCCTCCACACGGCGCCAGTACACAGCTTCTCTGACGCTCGCTCGCCTTTTCAGAGACAGATGCCCTCCTAGTGGAGTTGGGGCGGCAGTGCCTCCCTGTTAGAATTTCATGTTTTCCATTTGTTTAGGGCCAATGGCAGTAACTTTGCAAGAGGACAGTGATAAAAATGTCCTCGCGATATAAGGAGGGAGAATGGGTGTGCTGGCCCATGGGCGAGGGTGCCAACTGGACAGGCTGAGGGCCAGGCCGGGGAGGGGCTTGCCTGGGCCTCCCAGTGCACCCAGGATCACTACCGATTTTGGCCGTGTGGCTCCCCGGGAGTGGGAGATGGGGCAGGAGGGTGAGACCCCTGAGCAGGTCCCTGCAGGCTGGGTGAGCACGAAGTTGCAGACGGGGCTCCCGGGACACGGCACCAGAGCAGTTAGCGCGTCTAGATTCCAGAGCGGCCACTGCCCCTATTTCTTTTCTTTTTTTTTTTTTTTTTGAGAGGTTTTCGCTATAGGGCGTGTGCGCTCTCCAGACAGAGAGACACAGAGAGACAGAAAGCAGGAAATCACCCCCCAGGGGGGATGGCCACGCCGCAATCTCTTCTCCTCCATTCTCCTCTTGGGATCTTGGGCACGCACACACACGCGCCCGGCGTGAGTTTAAGCCACCGGGTCCAGGACGCGAACCGCGGTCGACTACGTGGGAGTCCAGCGACATAGCCATTACGCTAACTGCTGGTCCCCGCAGCCCCTATTTCAGGTGGGGTCTCTTAAATTTAAAACTGAGCTAATTAAAAATGAGAAGGCACATGACGTGAGCCCTCTGCTGGCTGCCAGGAGCCCCCGTTGCTGCGTATACCCAGGGTTCACCCGGGACCCTGCTGCCTGCAGTGGGAATGCGCCAGGAGCTGGGAGTCGCTGACTGCTGGCCGAGGTGGGGCCTCCCGTCTGGAACAGAAGTTCCTGCACAGCCCTGAGGGGAGCCTCTGATCTCCGGAAGTGGCCCCTGGAGAGGACTGCCAGGCGGCTAGGCCAAGGAGCAGGCTGAGCAGACTGGAGGTAGCTTTCCCACCAGGGCGGCACCCTGCCCGTCCTGGAACAGCCGGGTCTGGAGTGTTGCTGTGTCTGGCTCCGAGACTCACCCAGACGGTGGCTGGTGGCGTCTGCCTCCTGGATGAGCAGGTGTCTGGCTCCTGCGGGGATCTCAAACATCTTGATGTAACCTTTGGATGCAGGCAGGCAAGTGAGAAGGAGGACACCTATCAAACGCAGAACCCCGAGGAGGGGCCCCGCCCGCACAGGGCATTTCTGCTGTGGTCTCCGAAGGCCCTGGCCTCTCCCAGGCTCTGACCACCACCCACAGAGCACGGGACAGGAGAGCTGCATGTCTGAGCTGACTGCAGTCCAGGGCTGGAGAGACCTCCTGCCCAGCGTCCATGCATCTTCAAACCCCAGGCACTCCCTCAGCTTCCTCCATTGAAAATGGGTGGGAACCCAGCCCTGGGCGTGCATCTAGGTGCCCTGTCCAGGAGGGAGGCCCTCGGCAAGCTGCAGGCCCCTCTGGACCCCGGTGGCTTTATCTGCAAGCTGGACCCTCCAGTGCTCTGGTGCCAGCTCCAAGCACCTGACCTAAGGGCCTCCCCAGCACCGGCTCCAGAAGGGCTCACGGGCTGATTCTTCTAAGAGGGGTGAGCCATTTCAGAGATAGACAGCTGAGGTCCAGAGAGTCGGCCCACAGGCCTGCCCAGAGGGCCCAAGGCGGCGGGCACTGCCCAGGAACGGGGCTCACCAGAGGGGCTGCTTTCGCAGAGCCCTCCTCGCCCTAAGACCCGGGCTGCACTGACAGCCAGCTGAGAACAGGAGGGGTCGGGAGGAAGTGAGGGAGACAGGCCCACCGGGCAGTCCTGGGACACGGGGGAGGGGTGTCCGCCAGGCCCCTGGTCACTGACGACTTTGAAGGCCTGACCCATGCGTTCTCCGCCCTGACCTGTGACCTGGCTCCTCCTCCCCTCCCCATCCACTCTGACATCTGGCTCAGCCGCCCCTGACTTAGCAGCCTCCCCATCGGGCCCTCCCCGGCACCACCCCCAGGAACGGACGTGAGCCCACCGGGCTCCCGGGACAGTGTGGCCCATGCCCAGCCCACGGAGGCCCCAGGGGCGGGGGAGGGCAGCTCACCGTGCTTCTTGGGCGAGCGTGTGAAGGTGCCCTTGACCACCTTGCAGTGGGTGCTGTCCCCTCCGCACACGCCACACTTGTCCTGCTGCTTCCCGGAGCCGATCACCCCATCGCAGCCCACTTTCTGCAGGGGCAGGAGCACGTGAGATGCCTTCCCACGCGAGCCCGGGCCGGTCCCACCCCCGGTACCCCGGGGTCCCTGGCTCCTGTCCCCTCCTGCAGACCCTTTAAAAACTGTTTTAATAGTTTCTGTTTTCTTTTTAGTATTATTTATCTAGAACCATTATTTTACAATTTTGACCAGAGAGAGAGAGCAAGCCGCCGGGTCTGGAACTTGAACCACGGTCGGCCATGTAGAAGTCCAGCGCCCTAACCACCACACCACCTGCCGGCCCCATAGCAGTTCTTCACCCAGGGCAAGAGACTGGGCTTTGTGC
>NW_006159689.1:1885337-1894488 GCF_000334495.1 Tupaia belangeri chinensis | reverse complement strand
GCTTTGTGCCTCCCTCCGCTCACACAGAGACGCGCCCTTGCAGAGGGCTGCTCTGCCCAGGTCAAGAGGGCCACAGTCCCCAGACTGTCCTGGCATGGCCACCGTACACTGCCTGCCGCAGAGTAGTACTCTGGAGTCGGGGGGAGATGCGGAAGGAGGGGAAAGCGGGAAGGGCAGGGGAGGGGTGGAGGGGTGGAGGTGCGAGGCCTTCTTCAGGCAAGGCCAGCACTCTCTGCTCTCCGGTCTGCCTCTAACCTGGGTGAGCCACTGCCCCAGCCTCCTGCAGCTGCTCCACAGAGGAGCCAGGAGTGAGGGGTAGGGGCTTCTAGGCATATGGGGACAGGGAAGGCTTTTGAGGAGCCCTGCAGGCTGGGGCGATGGCCGTGGAGCAGCCCTGTGACAGCACCTGCCCGTGGGTGGCCACTCTGGCGGGCCCCACCAAGTCACATGCTCTTCCCAGGCCAGTGGGAGTGCTCATAGCCCGACACGGGGCACACTGGGTGGGAAGGGGGCGGTCTCGGGCCGAGGGGAGATGAAGCCAGACTGCTGCTCTGAGCCGTTTCTGTGTCATAGGAGGGGACTTCACACAGTTCATAAAAATCGGCATCGAAGAGGGAGCCTACTTTGTGAAAAAATGTGAAACCCACGCGTGCTTTGTTTTCAGCACACGCAGTTTCTGTGAACCAAGAGCCCGTGTAGGAGTGGAGCAAAGGGAATACGGGGTAACTCAACCTCGCGGTATCGCGGGGCCTCTCGCCACGCCTGCTGACTTCGAAGACGCAGACCGAGGCTTCTAGTAATCCAAGTCACCAGGTCCTGCCTGGCCCAGCGGGTCCGCCGTGGCGATGCTTGGAGCTCCGGGCCCCTCTCAGCACGTGACCCTCGGCCGGGCCAGCACCCTGGGCACCCGTGGGCCTCTGACCTAGATGGCCTGAGTGCAGGAGGGGCCGGTCAATGTTGGGGAGCCTGTGTCCACATGAAGGTGAGGCGATGCTGACCATAGCCCCGTGGAAAGGCCAGTGATGCCCAGGACCCTCTGCTGCCCGGACCCGCTATTAGACCCTACAGGAGCTAACAGGGACCAAGATGGCTCAAGACAGGGAGGGCACGTGCCCACCCCGCCGGGCTTTGCCTGGCTGCTGCCGGCCATCGGCCACCCCAGAGGAGGCTGGCAGCTTGGAGTTCACGCGCTCTAGCCGAGGTGGGGTGACCGGCCGGCGAGGGCACGCCGCTGCCCCGGGCCCTGGCCTTCCTCCCACTCTCAGGCGATCCTGGTGGGGAGTACGGCCCGGGTCACTCTCCCGCGTCTCCGCCCTCCTCTCACACGGCCCGTAGGCGACGTCCTGCTCCGTCAAGGTAGCGGGCTGCCCCACCGTCGGCCTGACCTCCCGGGCCCCCGCACTGGCTCTCCTCCCTGTCCATGTGCACGTGGCCCTGGGCATCGGCGTCTGGGCGCGGACATGTCCCTGCTCTCCTAACCCTCCCTTTCTGAGTCACTGCGCTGACCTTCTCTGACGGGCAGCGTGCGCCGGGACACTGCGATTTCCTGGCACTGGGTCTTCTAGAGACGGGGTGGGCATCCACAAGCACTGTGACACTGCCACTGCCACGCCGTGTCCCACTCCCTGCCTTCCATCGCTCCTCTCTGTCCCCTTTGCTTTCTATCTTTTGTAATACCATCAGATATGTTTGCGCTTGCCAGAGAGAGACAGAGAGACAGAGACAGAGAGAGGGAAAGTGAGAAATCACCCCCCAGGGGGGATGGCCACGCTGCAATCCCTTCTCCTCCACTCTCCTCCCAGGATCTTGGGCATGCTCGCACACGTGCCCGGCGTGAGTTTTAAGCCTGGTGGCTCAAACCTCAGGTGGCCATGTGGGAGTCCCGCCTTAAACACCACGCCCTGCTGGCCCCAGTGTGTGTGCATTCTAATCAGAATCCAGCAGCGAGCTCTTACACACTTGGAATCACCACTGGTTGGTGAGCCAGTTCATCCAGTCCTGAGCGACCAGCGACCAGCGTCCGGAGTGCCGTCCTGAGCGGCCGTCCCCTGTCCTGCCTTCCGGTTGTCACCACCGTCACAGCCGTCCCAGCCACTTCTGCTGATGTCCCCACCCTTCCTGCCTGCAGCAGTTACATTTTTGTCTCTTGTTAATTTTCTCTGTATCGTGTGGAGTTTTGACTTCATAAACATCCTGTCCGGTGGGGGGAGACTATCCTCCCTGAGGCAGGCCCATTCTTAGAGGCAGCCAGGGCTCAGCTGGGATGGCCTTTGCCAAATGACCAGGCCCAGCGGGCGCTCCAGCCAGTCCCTTTGGCTAACTTACACAGAGCCGGCATTCCCAGCCCTAATTCATGCCAGGGCCAGGTGCCAGGCCACTGGAAACCACCCTAGGCCCAGAGCCCACCGGAAGTCCCCACACTGGCCAGTCCCTCTGTCCCCCGCTGGGCCCTATCATTCTGGGGCCCTGACTCCTGCTTGGCCACGAGGTTCCACAGCCACCTCACGTGGCCCAGCACGGTCTCCAGTGCTCGTCTCTTGGGAAATTTAAGATGTCCTCCTTTCAACGGCATCAGCTCCTCGATGGCCACGGGCACCTCGGTAATAAAGTGCCCAGGGCACCAAGGAGACAGTGCCACGTGGCTGAGTACCTGGCCATGTGGCTGGGCCTCCCCACCGGGCTTAAGCTGACCCAGCCTTGTCTGAGCTCCACTACCTGGTCCATCTGACCCAGCTCCCAGCTGCCTGGCACCCAGCTCCTGGCCGCCCCAGTCCCAAGGGTGTGCCCAGAGCAGGGTCAGCTCTCTGCCCGGGGGTGCTGGGGGACACTGCCGTTCTCCAGAAGCTAGCATGACAGCCAGCCTACGGCATCTACACTTGACCCCGTCCACACCAGCTCTCGCAGAGGCTAACTTGGTCTCGTCCACACCAGCCCTCGCAGAGGCTAACTTGGCCCTGTCTACACCAGCCCTCGCAGAGGCTAACTTGGCCTCGTCTACACCAGTTCTCACAGAGGCTAACTTGGCCCCGTCCACACCAGTTCTCACAGAGGCTAACTTGGCCCCGTCTACACCAGCCCTCGCAGAGGCTAACTTGGCCCCGTCCACACCAGCCCTCGCAGAGGCTAACTTGGCCCTGTCCACACCAGCCCTCGCAGAGGCACCCGGCCGTGTCCAGGGAGTCGAGGCGAGCCTGTGCTCCTGTCCCTCACATGCCAAGGTCGCCATGGCTGTTTCTTCTGACAGCCAAAGACAGGCCAAGGATGTAACTGAAGGAAAATATGAAGACACGCCACGCGTTTCTCTAAGCGCCCAGCCAGTGCGACCCTGGTGGCCATCCGACCCGACAGTAAGCGTCTCCCCCGAGGGCTGCGAGGACCCACAGGCTTCCCGAGGTCACCCGTAGGGGTCGGGAGGGAGTGTGAGGTTCCAAGCGCCGGGCCACCTCCTTGCTCTGTAGATCAGGCCTGAGGTGGAGCCTCCAAGTGTGCAGGGGAGACCCCGGCCAGAGAGGGGCAGGGCAGCCTCTGCTGGGAGCCTGGCCCGGCCCCCACGGTCTCCAGCACTGCACACCTACTCTCACTGCCTCCTCCCAGGACCCCCAAGCAGTGGCGGCCGTACCCAGGTCACGCTGTGCCTGCGGGACCCCGTGACACTCACCCTGCAGTCCCCGCGCACGCAGAGGCTGAAGGCGTCCTTGTAGGAGCAGCGCGTCCCGTCGTGCACCATCCTCTTCATGGACACCACCTCCCCGGTCTCCCGGGACCTGCAGTGGAGGTGGCACCGCTCCTTGGCTGGAAGACAGGGGCGGGCGTCAGAGGAGTATGGCTACCCTCTCATGTGGACAGCTTTTCCAGGTGCTCACGGGAGGTCACCCTGTGAGGGCCTAGGGCTCACCTGCCCCAATGTGGCCTGCCCTCCAGGACAGAGAGAGGCCACGGGACCAGGATGGCCACCTCCTTTCTCTCCCTGTCCTCTGAGCCAGCAGGCCTCGCGTCTCCAGGGCCTGCCCTGTGCAGAGGCGCGTCCTGCGTGCACGTGTGCACCCTCAGAGCCCTCCTGGCGACCTCCGACCCCGGCCTGCCCTCCGTAGTCCCAGGCCCCCTGCACCTTCTCCTCGCAGGGTTTTCTCAGAAGCGACGAGGGGGACCCTGACTGCTCCGTTGTCCCTCAGCCTGGCACTGGCACGCGGGGGGCATGTGGCAGGCATGTGGCAGGGGCTCCCCAGTGCAGCCCCCCGGAGCGTCGACACCCAGCTCCCCCTGCCCAGAGCCGGGGAGGGATAGAGCCGAGTGTTTAGAAGCCAGCAGGGGAGGGGAGGGCCAAATGCAGGGACCCAGGCACTCTCGTGCCTGAAGCTACCAGACTCCTCGCTTCCGTGACCCAGCAGATGCCTAGACCAGTGAGCATCACGCTTTCTGACACTGTTCTGAGCGGCTATACCAACAGAGGTCAGAGGTCACCTGATCCCTTTGGGGTGAACCCCCAGTTCCACCTGACCTGACCTAGCCGTGCAACTCCGGCCTCGTCCACCAGATGGCAATGGCGGGCGCCTCCAGCCCTGCGGTCTCCCCGCACACCCACGCCTGGTTTTCTGACTCTTGGGATCACAGCCTGCCAGGAGCCCCGAGCCCCTACTCAGGAACGCTGGCCGGGGCTGGGCTAGGCCACAGCCTTCCCCAGGACGGGGGCCCCTGGCCCGTGCCCGGCCCTCGGCTGCCCTCCCGGCAGGCTCACCATCGCGGTGCTCGTGGGGCAGCCAGTGGTGCTGGGCATCACCGTGCTCGAAGTACAGGTCCCACTGCCGGCACTGCTCCTCGCGGAAGTCGGCCAGGGCGTCGGGGCAGTCCTGAGGGTTGCAGAGCTGGAAGTCGTAGGCCAGGCCCGAGCAGGTGCGGCCCCCATTGGCCGGGCTGGGGAGAAAGCAAAGGCCTTGCCACTCGGTGCCACCCGAAGGGCCAGCCCTCAGGGAGCTGCGGAGGGTGAGGTCTACCTTCCCCACCGGGCTGCATCTGCCTGCGAGCAGGACTCACACTGGGCCACACCGCAGCGGCCAAGCCAGTGGGACCTGGGCAGACTGCTCAGCGGAGCCCGGCCCGGGGCGCCCGGTCTCTGGTTGCTCCAGCTCCAAGAGATCAGCCCACCAACCCACCCAGCTCCCCTGTGCCCTCTCCCCAGCTCCGCAGTCTCTTCCTGGGGCAAGTGTAAGAGCCCGAGGGCACTGAGGGGGGCTGCTCCTGGCCGGGGTGGCAGGCTGAGTCCCCAGCAGGAGGAGCACAGCTCTGAGGTGGGGGTGCCCCACTGCTGGGCCCCAGACCATGCCACCCTCCCAAACCCCTGCCTGTCAGAATGGACTTGGCCTCTCTCCCAGGACCTGGGACAGCTGACGCCTCTGGCTCCCACGTGGCCAGCTCAGGGCCTGGCCAGAGAGAGCACAGCAGCCGAATGTGGAGAGCGGACGACTGCAGACCCCGGCTCGGCTGCTCCGAGTGCCCAGAGCTCACTCGCCAGCCCGGACCCGGTCTGCTCTGCGTTTATAGGGCCCAATTTGGAAACTGGGCATCTGTTTCATTTCTATGTGAAATTCCAGATTTCCGATATTTTCAGGTAAATCAAATTATTTAAGATACTGGACATGATAAAAACAGAAAGGCAAAAGCCTCTTGTGTCCTGCAGGGTAAGGCCTCCTGGGTGGGGGGGAGCCGAAGGGCACTGATGCTGTGGAGGGCTCTCCCTGCTCCGGGCCTGGTCCCATCGCTGTCCCTGGGCCACGGCCCCTCCCCCTCTCGCTGCCACACTGGGCGAGGCAGAGGCCAGGGGTTTAGGCTGGAGGAGGGGCATGGATCAGGACAGACCTGGAGACGTGTGTGGGACCATGACAGGGACTGGGCAGCAGCACAGGGCTTGCATGGAGGGGAAGGGGTGTGTGGTGGAGGTGGGGTCACAGCTGGCATGGGGCGGTCCCAGGAACATCCCTCCCAGGGGCAGCCTCCCACCTGACTGCAGCAGCTGCTTGTCAGGCAGCCCCTGCTGGGCTCCCAGCGTGTGGGCTGAGACCAGCCCGTCCCTGTTCCTTATCTGTCCCACATTCTCCCCTCCATGCCCCTGACCGAAAAGCATCGATGAGAGCAGGTCGTGGGCCGAGGGGGCCAGATGAACCTGAGCGTCCCCCCAGCTGGGGTGAGCAGAGACCACCCCAGATGCAGGCATACGGCTGGCTCGTGAGGGCTGCAGAAGCGCTGAGGCCAGCTCACCGTGGGTTGTCGCACTGGCGGGTCCTGAACTTCACGCCTGTACCGCAGGTGCGTGAGCAGGAGCCGAACGGACTCCAGGCGCCCCAGTTGCCGTCCCGTTTGAGGATGTCCGGGGTCAGCCAGATGCAGTGTCCTTTAAAGCAGTGCTGCAAGACAGAGACCTGCTCCCTGACCCACTGCCCACGCCAGGGCTGCCCAGGGATGCCTTTGTCTCGTGTTCACTGTGACTGGCCTAGGCCTGGCCTTGGAGCCATGGGTGGGGCTGCCCCCACTCACCCAGGCACTCGGAGCCCACTGGGAAGACAGGGGCCACCTCGCCAGGGCCATGAGGGCACAGCGAGGGGCTGCCCTCCCAGCCTGCACCCACTCGCCCACTGTCCTGGCCGCCTGCTTTCTTCAGCTCTGTGTCCGGCCCCTCTGTCCCCTCAGCCGAGCCTCTCCACACCACGGCCCTAGGATAAATGCCACGTGTGTGCCCACACACATTAAGCACACTGACATACGCATAGTGGAAGTCCCAGAAGGAGAGGACCCAGAGAAAGGAGTGGAATAGCAGTCTAAAAGTAACAGCCGAAAACTTCCAAATTTGATGAAAAACATTTATCTTCACATCCAAGAAGTTCAATAAACTCCAAGCAAAGAGATCCATACTCAGACACATCATAGTCAAAATGTTGACAACAGACAAAGTATTAAAAGCAACGAGAGAAAAATGACTCATCAAAATTCTGAATTCATTCCTTGAGGCTACATTACCTTTACACCGAAATCAGACAGAGACATCACAGGAAAACAAAACTTGCCCAGAAGAGAGAAATGTCTCTTATGAACATAGATGTAAAAATCCTTAGCAAACTACCAAGAAACTGAACTCAGGGCGTGCTAAAACAGTCATGCACCACGGCCAAGTGGAATCCACAGAGACGCGGAGTTGAACATCCGAAAACCCGTGAGCATTAGCCGAGAAGAGGTCAAGCTGTACGACCCGCACAACACTTGAAAGAGCCATCTGGCAAAAGACAACACACTTTTGTGAAAAACACTCCCCAGAATAGGAGAAGGAGAGCGTTCTCGATCTGGTCAAGGTCTGTGAACGCCCGCGCCGGCATCACGCTGGCTGGTGACAGGCGGAATGTGGCCCCGATGCCACTGCAGCAGGGCACCGCGGGGCACGTGATGAATGATGAACAGCCCCGTCCTCGAGCTCTGAGGCGGGAGGCCACGGCACGAGCACGCCCAGTGTCTGCTGAGGGCTGGCTCTTTCTGCTTCCAGATGACGCCTCGTCACTGTTCTCCAGCAGGAACGAACATGTGTCCTCACAGAGCGGAGTGACAGAAGGGCAAAGGCCTTCTCCCCAGCCCTCCACAGGGTCATTAATCGCACTGAATTTAATAGCCTAATCACCTCCCAAAGGCCCCACTTCTTAGCACCGTTCACTCGGGATTACGTTCCAATGTGAATTTTGGAGGGGACACGACATCCAAACCACAGCACTGTATGGGTTCGTTCTTTTGAGAGGTTTTTGCTATAGGGCGTGTGCTGGCCAGATAGAGAGGGACAGAGAGACAGAAAGTGAGAAATCACCCCCTGGGGGCATGGCCATACCACAATCCCTTCTCCATTCTCCTCTCGGGATCTTGGGCATACACACACACACATGTGCCCAGCGTGAGTTTTAAGTTGCTGGGTCCAGGACTCAAACCGTGGTCGACTGTATGGGAGTGCAGTGACGTAACCATTATACCATCTGCTTATCTCCATTTTTTTAAAAAAAACCTGGTCCTTAGTGTAATCAAGTTTAAGAGACAGGACCTCGTGGGAGATGGCTGGGTTATGGAAGCAAAATTTTTTTTTTTGAAAGGTTTTTGCTATAGGGCACGTGCGGCTTGCCAGACAGACAGAGGAGGGCAGTAGAAAGTGAGAAATCACTCCCCGGGGGGAATGGCCATGCCTCAATTCCTTCTCCTCCATTCTCCTCTTGGGATCTTGGGCATGCATGCACATGCGTCCGGCGTGAGTTTAAGCCACCAGGTCCGGGACTTGAACTGCGGTCGACTACACTGGAGTCCAGCAACACAGCCATTACGCTAACTGCTGGAGCCCGGATGCAGCATTCTTATGAATAGGTTAATGATGTCTCTTGAGACCTGGTGAGTTGTTGCTCTCATTCTGAAAAGGGGTTGTTCTCGTGAGCGCGAGTTGTTAGAAAAGGCTGAGGGCTGCCCGAACGCAGGGGCTCGAGGCTCTGCGAGATGTCGGGTGTGCTCTGGCGTCAGGAGCACACGGTCGGGGTGCTCTGGGTGGCAAGGTGGGGGGAATAATTACTGGGTTGTCAGGAAAGTCACGATGCATTATTTGCATAGAAAAATATGTCATGACTTTCTGGATGGCCCCTTAGAAAGGGGGAAGAAGGGGTGCCCGAGGAGGCCCTCAGTACCCTCCTGCCGTGTCCTGGGCCAGTCCCGTGACCTGCGTGCTCCTGGTGCCCGCCCTCTGCCCAGCGGCCCTCAGAGGGCCCCTGTCCTGACTCACCTTGCCGGGCGCACACATGGTCCCGTCCAGGGGGGGGCCCTTCTTGGTCTTGCAGAAGTAGGGGTTGTCAGGGTGGCTGCACCACAGCTGCTTGCAGGGGTCGAAGGTCCGGAACTGAAAGAGGACCAGCAGCTTGCCCGGCCTCCTCCACCTCGGGGCCCTCCCAGGGTGCCCCCAACTCCAGGCCCTACAACCTGAGTGCCAGTGGGACCGGCCCATGGCGGGCCGTGCGGTCAGCTGGCACTGGGAGCTCTGCGTAATCCGGGCACACGGGGTAGGGGCTGCCGCGGCCTGGCCCTGAGTCACTGCTTGCTCACTGGCCGTGTGGGCTCAGGCCCGTCACCTAACCCGCCGGGCCTCCGCCTC
>NW_006159689.1:1878715-1884402 GCF_000334495.1 Tupaia belangeri chinensis | reverse complement strand
TTTTTTTTTTTTTAGAGTGACGCTTTGCTATAGGACACATGTGCTCACCACAGAGATAGAGAAAGACAAAAAGCAAGAAATAATTCCCCAGGGGGATGGTCATGTCATAATCCTTTCTTCTCCATTCTCCTCTCGGGATCTTGGGCATACACACACACACATGTGCCCAGCGTGAGTTTTAAGTTGCTGGGTCCAGGACTCAAACCGTGGTCGACTATATGGGAGTGCAGTGACGTAACCATTATACCATCTGCTTATCTCCATTTTTTTAAAAAAAACCTGGTCCTTAGTGTAATCAAGTTTAAGAGACAGGACCTCGTGGGAGATGGCTGGGTTATGGAAGCAAAATTCTTTTTTTTGAAAGGTTTTTGCTATAGGGCACGTGCGCTTGCCAGACAGACAGAGAGAGACAGAGAGATAGAAAGTGAGAAATCACTCCCCGGGGGGAATGGCCATGCCTCAATCCCTTCTCCTCCATTCTCCTCTTGGGATCTTGGGCATGCATGCACATGCGTCCGGCGTGAGTTTAAGCCACTGGGTCTGAGACTTGAAATGTAGTTGGCCGTGAGAGAGTCTAGTGCTTAACCACCACACCACCTGCTGACCCGCAGTTCTGTCAAATTTTAATGATAGGGAAGAATGGATTTTTTTTCTTTGTCCTTTCTTTTTTTTTGAGGGGGGAGGGTAAATTGACTAGAGAGCATGTGGAACTTGCCATAGAGAGAGAGAGGAAAAATGAGAAAGTATCCCCATGGGGATGGTTATGCTGCAATCCCTTCTCCATTTCTCCTCTGAGATTTTAGGCATGCACACACACGCTAGTGTTTTTCAGACTACCGTGTCTGAGACTCAAACCATGGAGTTTTGCATAGAAAAATATGTCATGACTTTCTGGATGGCCCCTTAGAAAGGGGGAAGAAGGGGTGCCCGAGGAGGCCCTCAGTACCCTCCTGCCGTGTCCTGGGCCAGTCCCGTGACCTGCGTGCTCCTGGTGCCCGCCCTCTGCCCAGCGGCCCTCAGAGGGCCCCTGTCCTGACTCACCTTGCCGGGCGCACACATGGTCCCGTCCAGGGGGGGGCCCTTCTTGGTCTTGCAGAAGTAGGGGTTGTCAGGGTGGCTGCACCACAGCTGCTTGCAGGGGTCGAAGGTCCGGAACTGAAAGAGGACCAGCAGCTTGCCCGGCCTCCTCCACCTCGGGGCCCTCCCAGGGTGCCCCCAACTCCAGGCCCTACAACCTGAGTGCCAGTGGGACCGGCCCATGGCGGGCCGTGCGGTCAGCTGGCACTGGGAGCTCTGCGTAATCCGGGCACACGGGGTAGGGGCTGCCGCGGCCTGGCCCTGAGTCACTGCTTGCTCACTGGCCGTGTGGGCTCAGGCCAGTCACCTAACCCGCCGGGCCTCCGCATCCTCGTCTGTCAAGTGGTCTGTGTTTACTTGCCCCACGCGGCAGAGATGAGCACCACTCCACACACAGGACCCAAGCCCCTCGTTGCGTCCACCGGACGGCCAGGGTTCTTGCTGGCCACCTGCCCTGTCTCAGACCTGGGGACGAGTGGGTGCCCCCTGCATGCTACACTGTGCCCTCGGCCTGCGCCCATGTGACTCCTGCTCCCAGAATGCCCTCTGCTTCCTCCTGGACTTCACCGCTCACATCTTCCTCGGGGAAGCCCTCCTGAACTCTGCGGCCGATGCAAGGGCCTTGCCAGGTCTCTCTCCTCTCACCAGCCCTGGGCCATGGCCTGTTACCTGGTGCTGCCTGCCCTGGCCTCTCTGGACCCACCAGGTGGGCACCGAGAACTTACAGGGTGAGGAGACATGGGTGCAGGGGGAGATGCTGCCACTTCAAGAAGGCTGTCCGCCCTCCCCACGCTGGGGGCCGCCCCAGTACCGGCCTGTGGGAGCCCGCAGGGCCGGGCTCGGACTCACCGCCGTGCACATCATGTAGCCCAGGCCGAAGTCGAAGCGGCACTGTTCATTCATGGAGTAGTGCAGCCCGGGGAGCTGCGGCAGCGCCGGCCAGTCGTGGGCGAAAGGGTCGTCCCGCAGGCAGTCATAGGAGCTGGGGGGACACGCGGGGGCCACATGCGCCCTTCAGCGAGTGGGCAGCCAGGTCATGGGGCGTGGGGGCCCCTTGTGGAGCAGGCCTGGTGGGCCCGCCTGCACACCCTGCTCCCTCTGGGCGGCTCAGTTTCCCCGCTGTGTGTCTCTCTGGTGTAAGAGACCACCTGCTCCCGCAGATCCCAGGGCCGTCTGCCGTTCACAGTGCAGTCCCCTCCGGGCTGGGAGCCTCCTCCCTCGGGATGCCCGCCATACTGCTCTCTCCTCTCCCACGCTGCACCCCAGGCCAGGCCAGGGCGGTGGGGCGGGGACACTCACTGCAGGTAGCGGCTCAGCTCCTGCTGGCTGCAGCGGGACCAGTGGAAGCGGTGGAAGGCAGCCTGCACCAGGGGCGCCATGATGCTGCCCAGCCGCACCTCGTCGCCACAGCGGTTGCCCTGCCCATCGTGCTCCATGCCCAGCCTGTGTGGAGGGCGCCGTCACGTCAGAGGCCAGCAGGGGCAGCGCCCGGCAGCCCATGTCTCCTGGGCGTCCTCCCGGCCTGCCCTGCACCGCCCCAGGCCCTTGAGGCTGCCCTGAGCAGGGCACACACATCCTGGTGGCATCCCAGTGGCGTCCGGGTGAGGCCGTGGCTTCCTGCCTCCAGCTTTCTGGCCCTGGGCAAGCCTCCCTCAGAGCCTCATCTGAAAAACGGGGCGAGGGGCCATGCCTCTGGGGCCTGACTGGGATTTCGGGGAGGCCGTGTCCTGGCCCAGGACCTGCTGCACCCCTTGTGCTTGCCCTCTAGCTGGCTTGCTCAGCGGGAGTGGCCCTTGGGCTGCCCTGTCCTGAGAGGACGAGTGATCTCCATACAGGGCGCACCTCTCAGGCCGTGCCACAGAGGGGAAGTGGGCAGCCGGGGCAGGGATCTGTGTGGCCCTTCCGAGCCCAGGTCTTCCCCAGACAACAAGGACGGCCAGACCACTTACACGTGGCCAGTCTCGTGGGCCACCACGAACGCCGAGGAGAAGCCGTCCTCGTGGTTGAGGGTGCAGCTGCGGACAGGGTGGCACATCCCGGTGACAGGAGCGTAGCCTGGGGGAGACAGAGGGCAGCTCCAGCTCCCTGGCGCAGAGCCCTGCCCGAGGCAGCCCCAGACCCCGCCGAAGCCTAGAATGAACTCTGTGCTGGAGTGCACTGCGACATAGTTGGATTGACTCCGGGTCAGCTTGGAGAAAACCGGTAATTTTACAATATTGAGTCCCTCTCTGTAGGCATGGCATATCCCTTCCTTTATTTAGTCTTTGTAATTTCTCTCGAAAATGTTTGAAAGTTTTCTGGTCTAGGTCTTGGAGATACTTTATTAAACTTATTCCTAGGGGTTTTCAGTTTTTTACTCTAGTGTAAGCGGTATTGATTTTTAAATTTTAGTTTCTGCTCGTTGTTATATAGAGATTCAATTGGTTTTTGTACGTTGACATTATCTCCAGCAACCATACTCAAAGGAATGAATGACTCTCATTTATTGATTATTCTTTTGAATTTTCTTTGTACACAAGCATACCATCTTCAAAGGAGAGATGTTTTTCCCTTTCTGAGCCTTTTATTTTCATTTCTTTTTCTTCTCTTATTTCACTGGCTCAGATCTCCAGTAAAATGTTGACTAGAAGTGGTTGTAGCCAGAATAGCAGGCGCTCTTGGCCCATTCTCAGTCTAGAAAAAATGCTTTCAACATTTCCCCATTATATATGATGCTCGTTGTAGCTTTTTGTAAATACCCTTCTCCAGATTAAGAAAGCTTTTCTCCTATTCCTAGCTCCATAAAGGGATGTTGATTTTTGTCACGTATCTTTTCTGGGTCAATCCAGATGATGATATTGTTCTCCTTTATTCTGTTACTGTGGTGAACTACAATGATTGACTTTCAAATGCCGGGTTTACTTTGAATTCTTAGAATAACCCTAAATTTATTAGAGTGTAATACCTTTAAAAATCTAGTTCCAGATTTGCTTCAGTCTTATTTTGTTTGGGACTTTGTATCTATGTTCATGAGAGATATTGGCCTGTAATTTTTTCTTTTTTTCTTGTAAGGTCTTTCTTAGATTTTGGAGGCAATGTCATGCAGGTCTCATAAAATCGGTTGGAAAATGTTTCTTCTCTTCCACTCTTCGAGAGGTGGCATGTGACTGGCTTTCTCCCTCCTGAAACAGTAGGGAGAATCACCTGGTGAAGCTATCAAGTCCTGGAGTTTATTTTAAAGGAAGGCTTTTAATTATATTTTAATTCCTTTAATAGATACGAGACCATTTCATTTTCTACTTTTTGGTCAGGCTGGTGTTTTCCCAAGGAATTTGTATCTTCATCTGTTGATAAAATGACAAATTAACTGACCCAAAACTGTTCAAAATACCTTCTTTCCATCTTTAAAATTCTGTAGGCTGTGTAGTGATGTCTCCTTCTCATTCCTCATCTTGGTAAATTTGTACTTTCTTTTTTTAAAAATGAGTACTTCTAGGGGTTTCTCCAATTTTAATCCATGTTTTTCAAGGAACCAGATTTTTGTTTTGTTTTGTTTTCTCTGTTTACTCCTGTCTTTCATTTTAATAATTCTGTTCTTAATTTCTGTAATTCCTTCCTTCTGCTTTTGTTAGATACAATTTGCTATTCTTTGCCAAGTTTCTTGAGATAGAAGCAGCCTTTTTATAAGCTGAAACTTAAGGCTATAAATATCAATCTAATTATGTTAGCTATGTCCACAAATTTTGATGTCATATTGTCATTCAGCTTAAAAATATATTCTATATTCTCACTCCTACTCTTATTTCTTCTTTGACTCATGTATTATTTATAAGTGTATAGTTTAATTTCCAAACATTTAGGATTGCTATTGTTCTCTTCTCCTGTGGTCGGTCAGGCTGTGTGATTTCCATATTTTATATCTTGTTGATATTTCCCTTGGTCCAGCAACAGTCTGTTTTTGGTATATTTTCTTTTCCTTTCCTTTCCTTTCCTTTTCTTTTCTTTTCTTTTCTTTTCTTTCTCTCTCTCTCTTTTTTTCTTTTAAGGTTTTGGTCATAGGGTGTGTTTGCTTGACAGAGACAGACAGTGAGAGGCAAAGTGAGAAAGGAATCACCCCCTGGGGCCATGCCCCATTCCCTTCCCCTCCATTCTCCTCCTGTCCTCCTGGGATTTTGGGCGTGCGTGCACATGGGCCTAGCATGATTTTCAAGCCACCGGACTGGAACCTTGGAGGGCCATGTGGGAGTCCAGCACGGCAGCCACTATGCCACCTGCTGGTCCCTGTCTTGGTATTTCCTCACGTGCACATGCACGGACGGCGGGTGTACAGGTGTGTCCTCCCGATGACCTAATATACACACCGAGTAGGCCCAGTTGCTTAATTTGAAGTCTCCATGTCTTTGCTGGTTTTCTCATCTGTCGTATCAGATAAATCAGTTACCAAGAAGAGGACGTCGACCTCTTCAACTGTGACTGCAGAGTGGCCAGTTTCTCCTTTTGATCGCTCAGTTTTACAGAATCTGAATCTTTTTCTTTTCTTTTTTAAGACAGAGTCGCCGGCGCTCCTCCTGCCTCAGCTCCGCCTGGACTGCAGAAACAGGCCACTCCTCCTGCCTCAGCTCCCCCTTGAC
>NW_006159689.1:1875188-1878465 GCF_000334495.1 Tupaia belangeri chinensis | reverse complement strand
CGGGCAAGAAAGGGCCCCCCCTCCTGCCTCAGCTCCCCCTGGACTGCAGGCCTAACAGCCCACCCTTTTTCATGGAGGGTGTTGCCTAAGCCAGCCTCTAGCCTACAACTTCCTGTCTTGGAGTCCCTGGGATTCAAGGCATTTGCCGCCTAGCATTTAGACTGGGAGCAAACTCAGGACCTCCAGAAAACCTCAGCCTGCATGTCATCAAAACTGGGACAGCACTTTGAACTTTTATGTAAAAATCTCTAAACTTTTTAAGGTTGGTGACTTACTCAAAGTTGTTTTTAAGAAACTGGGTGGGGGAGGGACCAGCAGGTGGCGTAATGGCTATCACTGAACTCCCACGTAGTCGACCGCAGTTTGAGCCCGCACCCAGTGGCTTAAGACCCTCACCAGGCATGTGTGCATGCCCAAGCTCAAGTGGACAATGGAGAAGGGACTGCAGCATGGCCCTCCCCCGGGGGTGATTTCTCACTTTCTGTCTTCCTGTCTCTCTGTGTCTCTAGCAAGTGCATGTGCTCTATAGCAAAAAATCTCCCTTAAAAAAAAAAAAAAAGAACAAAAGAAACTGAGTTGGGGGACAAGTGACCCTGGAACCTGGCCTGAGAACTGGTCTGGTCTTGGGGCTGCTGGGCCCACGTTGCCCGCCTCACCCTCTCTGTACTTCCCTGGCCCCCTGGGGATGCAGCGGCCTGGTGGTTTGCTCAAGCAGGAGGTCACTGGCACCAACCCAGACCTCACCTGGTGAAGGTGGCCACAGTCCCTGCCCTCCGTGGCCTGGGACATCTGCTAGGGCTGGGGGACCTTCCAGCCCAGGGTGCAGCCCCCTCCCCGGTCTGTGCTCACCTTGCATGCCCGAGGGCCCGAAGTCCTGCCGGGTGAGGAAGATGGCGTGGTCGTGGTACTCCTCGTGGCCCGTGTCTGGCTTCTGCTGCAGGTAGGCCCAGCGGCAGACATTCTCCAGGCTCTGAGAGGGGTTCCCAATCTCGATGAGGCTCGTGGACTGGACGGGGGGCAGGGAGGAAGTGGGTCAGTGTCCTGTGGACCGAGGGGAGCAATCCCCGCTCACTGGGGACCAGTGCAGCTGGCACGAGGCCCCGGGCAAGCGCTCTCAGGACCTGGCTGCGTCTGAGACGGAGAGGTCCCTCGGTCACACCCGCGTGCGCGTTTCCACGCAGACGCCACGCAGCTTTGGGTGAGGAGTAGAGGTAGATGAGGCAGAAGTCGGCAGACCCCGCCCCATTTCCCGGAGTCCCGCATCCTGTTATGAGGCCCCTATCTAGGCAGGCCCTGGACAGGAGGTCAGTGCACTGTCCACCTCGCCGTGGGGCTCACGGTTCCGGGAGGCCAGGGCCGCAGAGGAGATGGAAGTCCCAATGGGCCCGCACAGTCGAGGAAGGGGAGCCAGCGGGTTCACGACGCAGCGGACAGAAAGTGCCTGTAGCCGTCCCTGCACAGACAGGGACGGGCAGTGGGGACAGGAAGCCCAGGGCCACCGCCCTTCCTCAGCGCCACTGAGCACCGGGGTGGGCCGAGGGCTGACGGCACTGCACTCCGTGACCTCGACAACCCCTCACCACATCTTCGCACCCTCCCGGGAAGCTGCCAGCTGGCCCTGGGCGCATGGCCAGGAAGTGGAGGAGCTGAGATCTGGGCCCAGGAAGGCTGAATCCCAAATCTACGCTCGACCCGCTCCCGAAACCACCCCTCCCGGTCAGCCTCGCGCAGGCTCCCGAGCTGTGCTTTCCTCACCCCTCCGGCCTCACAGCAGCCCTCACCGCACACCCCACCCCAGGGTGCTTCCCGTCTAGCGGAGTGTCGCTCCCAGCCTCCCGCCGGGCCGAGTACACACCTCCCCACGAATCGGGGGCCCTGTTTCCTCTCTGCATAAACACACCCAGAGAACGACGGCCGTCAAACAGTTCATGGAAACGGCGTATCACGAAATGACGGATTTCACATTTTTTGCACCAAAACAAACTCGAGCTTTCATTCTCCGTGAACTTTTGGAAGTGCTTCGCATTCTCCTTTGTGTAAGAAGCAGGGTAGGTACAGAGTGCTGGCGTTTCTTTGTTTTAATTTATAAGTCTTTTTTAAAAAGGTTTATTTCACAAGAGTGAGAGGCAGAGAGAGAGGGAAGGAAAAGGACGCACCTCCAGGGCCACCCACTGCATGTCCACCATCCCCGCCCGCCCCGCCGGCCCTGGGCCCAGCCACACAGGTCGACCGAGGGCTGAGCTGGGAGCCCTGCGCGGACAGGGCACTGCGAGTGAGCCCCGTGGTTCCAGCAGGAAGAAGTCATCCTGGTCGGACGGGCAAGTCACCCCCAAGGATCTCGAGAGTCGCCCACTGGGAGCTCATGGCGTGGCAGACCGGCCCCTGGGTCCCACCACGTCTCTGCTCTGGGAGCTGAACGCCCACCTCCTGATGAGCATCGGAGTCCCGACAAGGTCAGCCTAAGCCAGGTGAGCCGCCTCAGACAGGCTGCTGGACAGGCAGGGCGGCCGGGGAAGCGGGAAGGGCGAGGGCAAGGCCTCCCTGTCCCCCCCCACCCCCCTAGTGCTCCATGGGACCTGCTCTGGCCCATGAGCCGAGGTCAGAAGTGCTGGCCGGCCACCCTGGGTGGAGCTCACGGCCCAGCGAGGCTTGGCAGGGCTCCTCTCTCCAGCACTGACCTGGAAATACCAGGATGATGGCCGTGCTGTCACCGAGGCCCTGAGTGACAATGAGGCCAGACCTTCCGCCAGCTCGTCGCCCACAGCACAAGCAGGAGACCACCTGTGTCGCGCCTCTGGGCAGTGGGGCCTGCCTGTCCACCCAGCCCACTGTACCCACCGTCAGGGACAGGAGCAGAGGAAGGAGGGTGGCCGCAGCTCACCCCACCCCCGCCCGCCGGTGTTTGGGCAACCTCGGGGAGTCCAGCTCTGCGGGGCAATCAAGCGAGCTCCCTCTCTCCCGTCTCCAGTCGGGAACAAACTTCAGATGGCAGCAAGAGGACGGGACCCGCCGGACCTGACGTGTTCTGGAGCTCGGACCCTGTGCACTCTCCTGAGCTTCAGGTTGCCTGCCCAGGTCGGGCTCAGAGGCTCCGCACAAAGGTCACCACTGTCCACTTCCCCCAGGACAGCGGCAGAGCCCCTGCATCTTCCTGGCCACGGTGATGGTTCAGGTGTGAGCACTCAACTGGAGGGGGCCAAGGAGAGGGCGAGGGGCTGAGGCAGTGAGCCGGAGCTTCTGCAGCCATTCTGCCCCACTGAGGTCGAAGCCCACAAAA
>NW_006159689.1:1868913-1874988 GCF_000334495.1 Tupaia belangeri chinensis | reverse complement strand
TCCCTCAGCACGAGACGCACTTCCCAGACAAGACACGGCCGTCACCCAGTCAACACCGAGGGGACCTACAGCCTGTCCTGGCGTCTGTCCACCTACGCTCGGGCAGATCAGGCCAGCGCGCAAATGCCAAGACACCGGGTCACTAGGGCTCATCTCAGAGGTCGCTGCCCCGGGCGTGTGTCACTCATCTGGGGGAATTCCTGTCCCAGTGAGAGCCCGCCCTGACTTGTCTCCCTGTCGTGTGTGGCTAAGAGAGTCCTGAGCAACATGCTCCCCGTCGGGGCACGCGGGGACCCTGCCAGCCAAGGGCACTGGCCGGAGAGGGAGGCTGGGGGCCGGGCTCTGGGCCGGGCTGTCCCTCGCCGGCGGGAAGGCAGCCCTAGGCATCTGCGAGGACTCGAGCCCAGCAGCCAGCCCTGCCCACGGAGGCCAGCGCAGGACGGAGGCCAGCGCAGGACGGAGGCCGCGGGAGGGCCTGGCACAGCAGGAAGCCCGTGAAGGGCAAGGACGAGCCGGGCTGTGCGGGGGACCCCGTAGCAGGGGTGGGAGCAAAGTGCTACGGGGACCGTGAGGCGGGCCACGCGGTACGCGGCCAGCTCTGCCTTTGACCTTGCCGGTTTTGAAGGACGGAAGCTCTGGAGGGACATTTCACTGTTAAGACCCAAGTCTGGGCCATGGTAAGGGACGGCGGGAGCCGGCGGGAGCCAGGTCGGTCGTGAAAGCCGAGTTTGGCAACGCCGCTTAACAGTCGGTGCTGGCTCAGATTAGAACAAGCCCCGTGGCCGAAACGAAAGCCGGCCCCTGTCCGAGCGCTGGGCGGGCGGCGGAGGGCGGCAGCCCCCTGTCCTTGCAGACAGCCCTGACACCGGCCACCGCTCCTTCCTTGCAGACGCCGGCCTTCCGGGGCTCACCGGTGCCCAGGCCTCTTGGCAGCCAAAGCGAGCCTGCTGCTGCGTCAGGCTAATTTATTGAAATATTGATTTGTGTTTTTGTTCTTGTCTTGTTTTGTTCTTTGCCAATTCCAAAAAGCCAATTCTGCCCGCATCCTCTGGCCCCAAAGGGGCTCGTGCTGCAGGCCCTGAGCCAAGCCCAAGTGCTCTACAGGCCCCTCCTGGCTTTGGGGTTTGGAGGAGCCTCCCCGAGGGAGCGGGGAGAGGGGCAGGAGGGCTCAGCTGCACTAGAGCAGGCCTGGGGAGGCCGGACGGGGGATGACGGGGTGCACTAGATCCTGGGGGCCTGTCCTGCACGGGCACCTCGAGAGCGGAGGGCTCGTGTGTGTCCAGGCGCCCAAGGACTCGGCCTGCCCCGCACCCTCCATGCCGAGCTACGGGCTTGCTCACGCAGGCCGCCTGGCTGGAGTTTGATCTCACACGATGCACGGCCACACGCCGGAACCGCGGTCGGAGCGCGCACGGCCACGCCGCTCTCGTGTCAGTACGTGCTCGGCGCGCTCCACGGCCGGTCACGGCTGCTGTGGCGTAGGCTGTGTCAGGCGGTTTCCCAGCAGGGGCAGCAGGCCGGGACACTGGGGAGGGGGTGCAAGAAGTGCGTTTTTAATGACGACCTTTTCAACTGCCAACGGCCTTCTCAGGACGTCCCCCGTCGTGAGCTGAAGACGGCTCCCTTCCCAACGTCTGTCAGCCTGGCCTGGCTCGGGTGGGCACGGAGGCGCTGAGGGCAGTCCTCGGCCTCGCGGCTCAGAGCCCTGGGAGGCTGTGGGTGCTCGGCCATGGCCAGATCGAACTGTACCCAGCACCGCGCAGGACTCTGTTCACTTTAGAAAGAGCCCTGGGCCAGCAAGGAGGGAGGGGACCCAGGAGCTCCCTGTGCTGTGACGCGTGACAACAGTGAAGAGGCGTGGCTGGTGCCACGCCAGCACAGTCAGGTCCTCAGGAGGCAGGAGAGAGGGCGGGCTGCAGGGCGGGGCCCCTGGAGCAGAGACAGCTCCATTTCTGGCCTCCGAGACCAGTGGTGGGGACCGCAAAGGGGAGGCAGCTCGGGGGCTACAAGTTCGGGGGGTAGGGGAGAGCGTGTGTCCACAGCTGGGATGCTGCATTTCCCCCTGGCGTCCCTCCTCCGTAAGAGCTTGATGGTGGCTCTCGAGCACGCTCCCACCTCGTGGGGTGCAGCTCTCTCCAAAGTTTCTGCCATAGAGCACATGCACTCGCCGGAGAGAAAATGAGAAGTCACCCCCTGGGGGGTGGCCACACCACAGCCCTTTCCCTCCTCTGTCCCCTGGGGATTTGGAGCACACACAGGAACTCGGCATGGCTTTTAAGCCACTGAGCCCAGGACTTGAACCACAGTCCACACGCGGGAGTCCAGCGTCTTGACCACCCAGCACCTGCTGGCCCCATTGTGGGGTGCAGCTCTAGCATACCCTTCCCTCGGTGTCCTCCCCACGCGGTGAGAGCTGCTGGCCGCGTCTCTGTAGGCGCTGCCTGCCTCCAAGGTCACATCCCTGACACAGGTCCTGGCAGAGACATCCATGGTGACTGGGCAGGTCTGAGGCCCAGGAGAGAGGTCTAGGCCATGGACAGAGTGAGGCCAGGCCTCGGGCTCCCACTGCTGTCCAGGCTGCAGGACCCTGTCCTGACCCGCTGGTAGCGTCCCCTGTGGCACTCGGGCCTGGCCTGGCCACGTGGTGCTCGCTGCTCTCCAGGTCTGTGGAGCAGGCCCGTCCCTGCGCTGAGGCGAAGGGTGGGCAGGGCGTGTCTGCCTGTGGGCACCACATCCCCGGGGAGGCGGCAGGCGGGCAGCAGGCCGGGCTGGGGGGCTCTAGGAAGGGCCGGCTTTGGGGGCGTTCTCCAGATCCTGGCAGGGGACTGAGGCCTCGCCCGAACCAACCCCAGCAACAGTGGCCACGATGGATCATGTGTGGCCACGGCTCATGTGGCTCCCTAACTTCACACCCGCAGGCCCCTAACATCACACCCGCAGGTCCCTAACTTCACACCTGCAATCCATGTAACTGTACACATGTAATCTCTATAACTTCACATACACGGTCCCCATAACTTCACACATGTGGTCCATGTAACTTCACACACGTGGTCCCCGTAACTTCACACACGCGGTCTTCATGAATTCACATGCAGTCTCCCTAAACTTTACACACGTGGTCCCTCTAACTTCACACATGCAATCCCCCGTAACCCCACACACGTGGTCCCCGTAACCTGACACACGCGGTCCCCATAACCCCACACACGCGGTCCCCTAAACTTTACGCCTGTCCTAAGGTAGAGCTGCTGTTCTTGGCCCATTTTCCAGATGCGGAACTTCACCTCAGACAATTAAATAACCCCCCCAAGTCCCACAGTTAGAAAGTGGTGTCAGGGGACCCGGAAGCCATGCGGGTCCATCAGCTCCCAGCGAAAGAAGGGGCAGAACCCCACAGTGCCACCAGGTGGCGCTGCTGCCCAAGAACTGCGGCGTCTGGGACCTGGGTGGGTCGGCCAGGACCGGCTGCTCCCTGACCTGGGGCTGGGCTGCAGCTCAGAGACGCAGAAACATTGCAGGCCCTCAGGCACTGGGGACCTCGGGGGGGCCCAGTCAGCCGCTGGGGTCCCACACGACATAAATCCATTAAGACATGCACAAAAAGTTCTGTTCCAATCATTGCTCTCTGACATTTCCATTGTCTGCTCTGGAATAGTGGGAGCCAGTGTCCTGCACTCAGTGTGGTGCATCTGCACACCCCACGGGCCGCATGGCGGGGACCCTGGCGGGGAGACCTGGCCACAGCTGTCATCTGCTCCGACTCCTGCACGCACAACCTCAGCACCCCGGGCTCCCCGTCTGCAAAGTGGGCACAACCACAGCGGGGCCTGGAGCACCGGCTTCCTCCCAGAGCGTGGGTGGGGCCACCGCACCAGGGTGTCCTCGTCCTCGCCTCTGCATGGCTCCGATGACAAGCCAGATAGCGCAGTGGGTCCTCGCACGCCCAGGCCGCCTTCACCTGCCCCTGCCCGAGGGGCTCCTGTTTTGGATCAGCCACCCCAAACAGGCACAGCCAGGTCAGTGTTCGGGGGGGCCTCGACACCGCTGACCCTGTGGGCCGTCGGCAGGGCAGGGTGCTGGGCGGCTTCCCTGGCCTGGCCTGGCCTAGAGCCGGGTCTCCAGACATCGTACCCTAGGAGCAGCAGGGTGGCAATGCCCCTTGGTTGACAGCGATGGCACGGAGGGACACCCTTGGGGAGTGAGGGGCCTGGCCTGAGCCACGCTCCCCAGCCCATGCACCCCGAGAAAAGCGGCTCTAGCCCACGTGACGGGCAGCTGCTTCCTTCTGGAGCCTGGTCTTCAAACAGGGCCGAGAACAGTGACCACGCCACGGGTCGTAGTAAGGGTGACGGGAGCGACGTCACTGGAGGCCTTCCCACGACCCACGAGAAGCACCACACATGGGGTCCACAGAGCAGGCTCCTGGCCGTGCCGCCCTGACGTTCTGGGCTCACGGGTCTCCTCCTAGTGGGGAAACCGAGGCTCCACTTGCCGAAGGTCCCTGGACAGCTACGAGGCCAGCAGGGTCAGAGCTGAGGACCCCACAGCTCTGTCCCATGCCACGTGCTCTGCTGCGCTCCCCGGGCATCGCAGTGCAGGCTGGCGCCTTCTCCCACCAGCGCTGGTGTCGGGGTGTGCACGGCGCAGACCTCACCACAGGCCTCTGGGACCCCAGCCAGGCGCCCTCGTTCGGCCCGAGACTCCCACTCGTTGAAACGTTTGGCTTCCCGCTCTCCTGCCAGAGCCCGGGCAGCTGTCCTGAGATTGCCAAGCAACCAGAGCAGGATCCTCGACGGCTCCTCCAGGCGCAGAGCTGCACAGGCCTGGGGGGAGGGGAGAGGCCCCCGCTGTGGTCTGAGGTTTGCGTCCCCTCAAATCCCCGGCAGGACCTAATCTCCAATGCGATAAGGCCTGAGAGGGGACTAGCCCTGAGGCTGGAGCCCAGGGCCAGGGCCCTCACAGGAGAGCCTGAGGGAGTCTGTCTGCCCTTCCGCCACATGAAGGCACAGAAGGTGCCACTATGAGCACTGGCTCTGGTGACACCGCTTCTGCCAGCATCTCGGCCTTGGACTCCCCAGTCTCCAGAGCTGTGAGAAACTCTACGTCAATAAGTCTCCCAGCCTGAGCTACTGTTGTTACAGCAACCTGAATGGACTGACACCCGCCAGGGTAGCGTCCACCCCCAGGCCTGCTTGTCCTTCTGGGCCTAGGTGGATCTCGGTCAGGAGTGGGCCAAGGATAGCCATCACGCTTTGCCCCCACCAGGTTGAGGCTGGGACCAGGTGCTCAGGAGACCAGGGGCTGCCCCTGGGGTGAGGCATGGGTGCACTCAGGCCCTCAGGTCCCGGGTTCCTCCCGAGACCCTCTCCCTGGCTTTCCCATGCTGTGCTGGGCTGTTCCAAATCCCCTGAACCCAGGCAGGGGTGGCCCAGGACACACGGCAAGAGCACAGTGGCCTGGTGCGGGGCCTTGGGACACCGAGCACGGCTCCAGCGCACCAAGCCCTCTGCCAGCATCTCCTCCTGCCTCCCGCCGAGGGCCACGCAGTGCGACCATCTCAGACCTTTCACTTCCGACACGGAGGACTCAACAAGCCGCCCGCACTGTCTCGACCTGGCCTTTCACAACCAGACAGCTCATGTCCTTCTCTGATTGTCCCCAAGCTCTGATTGCCCCAAAGCCGCTGATCTCCTTTGGCTTTGATTTTCATCATCCTAGGAAATATTCAAAATGAGAACAGTTGAGAAGCTTTGGTACCTTCTCAAAAAATCAATTGAAAAGCCAGTTGCTATGCAACCCTCGCACGCCGTGCCTGCTCCCTGGCTGTCGGCATATTGTATAAAATAAGATCCTCTCTTTTCTCCTGCCTTTTTTTTTTTTTTTTAAGAAATGGAGAAAAATGTTGTTTTGGGAAAAACTTGAGATAACTCAGAGGCTTCTCATAAGCTGGAAGACAAACATGTCACTCACACAAGTGCTACCAATTTTATCCCCACGGAGCCAGAGGGCCCGGGGACAGGAGGGAGTGGAAGGCGTGGGAGCCGGCCGGCCGCCACGCCCCTTCGGAAGGGG
>NW_006159689.1:1866565-1868882 GCF_000334495.1 Tupaia belangeri chinensis | reverse complement strand
AGGCCTGGACCACCTGCTCAAGGCCGGTCATGGCCTCATGGCCGCGGGGGCCACCCTGGCCCCGGGACCACGAGCAGTGGCCTTGGTTCTCTTACGCATGGATCTTGCAGGGCCGGGCCTCACTCCAGACAGGAAGCCTCCCTGGCCCTAGGCGCAGGTCCTAGTGTTCATCCTCACGCAGCCGGACTACGCCGGAGCCCGGTCAGAGGCCCAGCGCCGCCTCCCCTCGAGCAAGCGAGTGCGTCTGCTCTGCCGGGCTGCCCGCTGTGCCCACCGGGGCCCCAGGACTCACACAACTGCCAGATGGTCATCACCCCCAGGGCTGTGCAGACTGGGGTCTGTGACCCAGATCCAGGGACAAGGGGTCGCCGAACACACGGGCTACGTGGGAAGCTGGCAATGTCTCTATTAGCTGGCTGCAGTGTGCTGACGCCCACGGAGCAGAGTGCTGAGCCCAGGCTGCAGTTCGGACCTCCCGCCTTGCGTCACGTTGGCCTCTTCGAACAGTGCATTTAAACACGTTCACAGACGTGCAGGTGGGTGAGGACTAGGCAGCAGGACAAGAGACGCCCAGGCCTCGGGTGCAGAGGTTGTGGGCCCAGGTCGGCAGCTGGCTCTCTGTGGCCTCAGCATGGCCCAGGGGGAACGGGGACCCTCTGCACAGACGGCTCATGAGCAGGGCCCGGCCAGCCTCGGCAAACGCACCTGGGTATGGGGGTCTCACCTGTGGCAGCCCGCGTCCGTCCCAGAGATCCCTAGACATGCAGGTGAGCCCTGGCCTGGCCACAGGGCCACTCGGGCAGGACATGGACACCTCCTCATGTCTTCTATGTCTTCATTAGGTCCAGATAGCATGCGTGTGACAGAACGCTGTGGCATGTCCCTGGGGACTGTCTCCAGGGTGTCAGATCCCTTAAACAGTCTAATTTGGACCCTACCATTTTTCAATGACTGTTAAAAATGGAAACTAGTTTTTCATAAATTAAAAACGCACTGCTTTGCTTATTAAGGAAACATCCTTATCATATAAATTAAGAAGCTTCAGTATAGTAAAAAGAAAATACTCATTAGTTTCCTGCTCCAATAAATACTGTTAACTTTTGGGAACCAGCAGTTAGCGTAATGGCTATGTCGCTGGATTCCCACGTAGTCGACCGCGGTTCGTGTCCCGGACCCGGTGGCTTAAAACTCACGCCGGGCGCGTGTGCGTGCGTGCCCAAGATCCCGAGAGGAGAATGGAGGAGAAGGGATTGCGGCGTGACCATCCCCCCTGGGGGGTGATTTCTCGCTTTCTGTCTCTATGTCTCTCTCTGTCTGTCTGGCGAGCGCACGTGCCCTACAGTGAAAATCTCTCCAAAAAAAAAAAAATACTGTTAACTTTTGATGTAGTATTTCATCTTTTCTGTGTGTTTATTTGACCACAAAACTGAGGTCATTCTGTAAACTTGCACGCCACTGTTCAAAGAAACAACAAGCCACTGCATGGCCATCTCCCATGCCATCAAACATGCCCCGAACATGCCACTTCAGCTCATTTTATTGGTGGCAGAGACCACATGTGCTAACACGAGAGACAGGCAGACAGCACTGCCGATGACGTCGTCGTGCACAGCCCCCTTTCCGCAGCCCCGCAGCCCCGCAGCCTGCCAGGATCTTGGGTGCAGACACCTGCCTGGTGTGTTCTCAGGCCGAGCCAGGGCTCCAAACCACAGCTGGCCACGCGGCTTCCAGCTCTGCAGTTCGGTTCGCTGACGGCAGCACCGGGCTGGGCTGAAGCGGGTGTGTGGGCACCAGATACTCCACCGTATAGATCTTGTCATCATTTATTTAACTGGACCCTGAATATTGCATTATCTAGGTTGTTTCCCTTGTCTTCATTTAGAAACGGGCTATGACAGTTGTCTAGTTCCTAAGATGCAGTCTACTGCTGTGACAAGAGCTTTGGGGTAGTCACAGAAATGAATGGCGAGGGGCAAATGTCAAGAACCTTTCCAGGGGAGCGATTGAACCCTCCTTCTAAAAATGTGCACGTGCTCACATCCAGGCCAGGAGGGCGTGCCTGCTCCCTGCGCCCCAACTGACAGGAGACCTCTTCTTTTTCTCTTTTGTTCTTTCTCTTTTGTTCTTTCTCTTTTTTCTTTTCTTTTCTTTCTTCTTTTTCTTTTCTTTTCTTTTCTTTCTTCTTTCTTTTCTTTCTTTCTTTCTTTCTTTCTTTCTTTCTTTCTTTCTTTCTTTCTTTCTTTCTTCTTCCTTTCTTTCTTTCTTTCTTTCTTTCTTTCTTTCTTTCTTTCTTTCTTTCTTTCTTTCTTTCTTTCTT
>NW_006159689.1:1865517-1866088 GCF_000334495.1 Tupaia belangeri chinensis | reverse complement strand
GGCCCTCAGCAACCAATGTTTTCTTCTCGGTTCTGTGTGGTTTCGGTAGTTGAATGTTGTATGAGGGTATATCTATCACACGATAATTTAATCTGCACCTTATTACATGTATATGTACCACACGTGTTTTACTCCACTTACTAACCGTTCCATTTATAGCTAGCACCTGGGTCACCTGCAGGCGGGCGTTGTCAGCTGTCTGAAAGCGCTCATGCAAATGCAGCCCTGTAACTCCATGCGTGCCGAGGCGGCGCTGGAAGTCGGTCCGTGTGCCCTTGGCTTTCCAGACCTTTCCAGCCATTCTTTCCATCTTCTCGGTTCTGTGTGGTTTCGGTAGTTGAATGCTGTATGAGGGTATATCTATCACACGATAATTTAATCTGCACCTTATTATATGTATATGTACCACACGTGTTTTACTACACTTACTAACCGTTCCGTTTATAGCTAGCACCTGGGTTACTGCAGGCGGGTGTTGTCAGCTGTCTGAAAGCGCTCATGCAAATGCAGCTCTGTTACTCCATGCGTGCCGAGGCGGCGCTGGAAGTCGGTCCCTGTGCCTTTGGCTTTC
>NW_006159689.1:1859175-1865053 GCF_000334495.1 Tupaia belangeri chinensis | reverse complement strand
CATGGTCCCTAGAGCAAAAACTCTCCGAAAAAAAAAAAAGAAGGAAAAAGAATGTCAACATCTCTACCCCAGCCAGTCTCCCCATAAGGAACAGCATGTGTCTCTTCATCTATTTTCACTTTGTTTGTTTAGTTTTTGCTATAGGTCGTGTGTGCCTGTTAGAGAGACAGAGAGAGGGAAAGTGAGAAAGCACCCCGAGGAGGGATAGCCATGCCTCAAGCCCTTCTCTATTTCTCTTCTAGGGACTTGGGGTACACGCCACATGCACCTGCTGAGTTTTCACCCCGCTGGGTCCAGGACTCGAACCGCATGCTTGGCCATGTGGAATCCAGTGCCTCAACCCCACAGCACTGGCTGGCGCATATTCTCACTCTTTTTTCTATCATTAACAATGTGCAATTTTCTTCCTACGGTTCTGTGCCTGCCCTCAGCGCTACTGGTCTGGCATTTGATACCTGTGGTTACCGCTGTAACAAGCCCCCCCCCCATTATTCCTACCACGGGGCATTGTTGGTTCACGTTGAAGTTAATGATTTTTTTGGGGGGGTAAAATTATCTTGTATTTGGTTACATTACTAACCCCCTTTATCAGCTCTACAAGTTTAAATGGCTCCTCAGGTTGTCCAGACACAGCATTAACAGCGAGCAGTTATAAACTCGTCTTTTATGTCAGTTTCACGTCATATGAGACTGTCTGATCAGGTGATGTAACAGGGTCACGTCTTTTTCTCGTTTCTAGGTCTGCCACGACTGTCTTCAGGGGAGCATGACCAAAGCGAGTCCCGTGGGACACCGAGTACCCAGGAAAGGGTTCCGCTGGGAAACAGGTTGGAGAAGCTGTGTGTCCTGGCCTCCTCTCGGGGACCCCAGGCACACGTGCACTGCCAAGTCTCTGGGAAATTCTGCCGGCAGAAGCACCCGCTCCCTTGTTCTCCAAGCATTTCCCAGACTTACATGGACAAGAGGACCCTGTCTCTCCTGTTAACATCTGCCACACCCTAGAACAAGCCATGCAGAACACGTTCAGGTCAATGTGATTCTTTTCTACCTTGAAATAACATTTTGATTGTCATGTCACCATCTGTTCATTTTCTAAGATTTTCTAAAACACAAGAAGATCCCAGCTTTTCCCACTGGGCTTCAGACCCTCATGCCAGCCTCTTCCTGGCCACCTCAATTGGCCTGGCACCTGCACCTGGAGACACAGCACACCTGCACCTGGAGAAGTGGCGCACCTGCACCTGCACCTGGAGACACAGCACACCTGTACCTGCAGATGCAGCACACCTGCACCTGGAGAAGTGGCACACCTGCACCTGCACCTGGAGAAGTGGCACACCTGCACCTGCACCTGGAGAAGTGGCGCACCTGCACCTGCACCTGGAGACACAGCACACCTGTACCTGCAGATGCAGCACACCTGCACCTGGAGAAGTGGCACACCTGCACCTGCACCTGGAGAAGCGGCGCACCTGCACCTGGAGACACAACACATCTGCTCCTACACCCGGAGAAGCAGCGCACCTGCACCTGGAGCTGTAGCACACCTGCACCTGGAGCTGTAGCACGCCTGCTCCTGCACCTGGAGACGCACAGCACCTGCTCCTGCACCTGGAGACGCAGCGCAGCAGCACTTGCCAGCTCTTCCGCACGCCAGGTTCTCCTGTGCTCTCGTCTCAGGGCTGGTGCCACGTCTAGCTGGTCGAGTGTCTCTGGCACTGTGTCCTCTCGATTTGGCCTCCCTGGTTCCCCGTCAACTGTCCTTCCCCCACCCCCGCAGCTGTGGGCGCTGTCTGGCTGCCCTCATCCTCCCTTCCATGGCGGTGGCTGAGCTGGTTGTGCATGCAGGTTGGACCACTCCCCCGGGGTCAGATCACTCACTGTGTGAACTGCCTCAGGAGAAAGCCCAGCCCTTGGCTGAGTACAGGGCCCTTGCACCCTGCTCCGGAGGCCGCTTGGCATGGCTGGTGCTGTTCTCGCCCTGCTGCCCCCTCCAGACTCCCACGGTGCTCCTCCCTCCCCTCCCAGCCTTTGAACTCAGCATCCTGGTGCTGGCCCCTTCCCCCCTGGAACGCCCCGTCCTGAGTTGCCTTCCCTGCCGCGAGGGAGGATTACCCGTCCACATCTCTGCCCTGTGCCCCCAGCTGCTCCGTCAGTCGTCCCTCGTCAGCACCTCCCTCTGGACATGGTCCCCAAGGACGGGGCCCATGTCGAGAAACACGCCCAGCATAGCACTTTGCACACAGAAGCCCTTCACACAGTGCTTGTCACGTGGTGCCCCTGCCACGAGGTGGGCTGCGGCCATGAATTTTAGGAAAGGGTTTCCTAATGTTGAATGATTTCCACATTCCTGGGAGCCCTATTAGGTTGTGGTGGGAGTTTCTCTTCACATGTTATTCCATGGACTCTTAATGCCTTAGGATTTTATGTCTATTTTCAGAAGTGAGACGGTGACATTGTGTCTTGTTGATGCCACCTCGGGCAGCTTTGCGTGTAAGGGTCACACTGATGACTAAACGGAATCCGGGCCTTTCAGGACACACGAGCGATAGACTCTCGGGTAGCCTTGTTTAATAACTCCTTGCAGACAAACACGGGTTCAGTGGGGAAAAGCAGGCGACCTCATTCTCCATCGGAGGTAACCTCAGGGTCTCTGAAAAAGCCCAAGTCCCTCCGTGGTGGGGACTCCCGATGTGCCCTGCATTTTCTGGAGTTGGCTTTGAAATAGCCACATTTCCAGGGAACGCTCAATTTCCCCTGGGTCTCCAGGTCCCCAACAGGGAGCTCTTCCAGTCTGACCCTGTGAGGCGAGTGCTCTGCCCGTGTTGGAGTCCTCCCTGCCCTGCAGCCGTGGGGACCACCCGCTGGGCCCGCTGCTGAGTGGTTAAGAAAGGAGGCTCCGGCCACTGAGTCCCGGGGAGGAGACACACTTTGCAGGCCCAATAAGAGCCTGGGTTTCTCCCATACTGGGAAGCAGTTAACCCCAGTTCATTTCTAGATCTTTTCCTCCCAACCAGTAGGAGGGCTTTTCTACCCTTCCAGGCTTCCAACTTTCAAAAACTTACGAAAGAGGATGTAACTACGCCCATCCTTCATGCCAAAGGCCCGAAAATTCCCGGGATGCCAGCGAGGGAAGCCAGGAATGGAAGGGATGGAGGGTTGGGGGTGGGGAGAATAGGGAGTGTGTCCTCTGCTCCACTGGGAGCAGGGGCAGGCAGCGGGCAGTGCAGCGAAGACCCCAGCCTGGGACCTGGGCTCTGGGAGGTGCCCACTGGGTGAGGGTGCACCCCAGCCTCGCTGCCCTGCAGCTGTGTGCTCGAGTCTGCACCACCAATGGGGAAGGCCCCAAGAGCTGCTAGGGTCCCGCTTGCCTGTTCGCCTGCAGAGGAGTTGGGCGGCAACCCCTCCTCACCCGTCAGCGCTGGGGTCCAAGGTGGCCGCTGCGGACAGTGCCCCGGCAGCTCCCTAGCGGGGCTGGCCTGACAGAAGTGCTGTCAGGTGGAGCATGGCCGTGTACGCCCTTGCTGATCTGTAGTTTATTTATTTTTGCCCTATTAAATATGCCGGAGGCCTGCTTTTTCTGAGGCGATCTTCTTAACTGATCCCATTGTTTCTATTTTCTGTGTTGCTGATTTCTGCTTTTTCTGAACTATTTGCTTACTTTTGCTTCCTTCGGGTTTTTGAGGGTTTTGGGTTACTACTGAAATTCGTCCTGAGGTATTGGCCGGCTCAGGAGCAGCCTGTCTGTGCTCCCTTGTGAGCAGCCATGGAAAGCCCTGCGAATCCGCCTCCAAGTGCAGCTTTAGCCACAGCGACACATTCTGATCTGTAGTGCTCCCATTTCTATTAATTTTCCAAAAAGTTCACAATTGCAGTTCTAATATTCTGCTCCTTAAGTAGGTTAAAAAAAAAAAACACAAAACTTCCAGATGGATTGGATTTTTTCAATGTAAACTCTCTCCCCACCACCACGACTAGGTATTTAGTCAGAGGATATAGCCTGAACAGTTTTTGTGGCATAAAACTTGCTGAAATTTTCTTTATGACCTGAAGCACTTTTGCAATTTAATTCTTCAAAAAGAAAGCATATCTTCTTTCTGTAAGGCAAGGAAAAATGATGTAACTACTGATTTAACTTTACTCATGGTATCATTCATAACTTCTGTGCCTTTTAGACAACTCGTTAAAGGTCTTGCAAAGAGAGTTGAAGACTTCCAGGTGAGGCCTTTGACGGTCCTCCCCGTCCCGCGATGTGCACCGGACGCTGCGTGTCCCCTTGGACGTGCTGAGGCTGTGACGAGTGTCCTGCTGTGGCCGCCTCCAGGCACTTGGGAGCGACTTGCTTCTTGGGGTTAAGGAGCTGGAGATCACCTTTCCTGGGGTAGTCTGGCCACAGAAGCCCTTTGCGCCACTGTCGATGGGCGCCTTGGAAACCGTGTGGGGCTGATTTCCATTTCTGAGACCGAGACTGTTCGTCTTTGAACAACAGAGTTTAACCTTTACTGACGTGTTGGGCTTTTTGTTGAAAATGGGAACACTCCCCAGGGTATGACCATGCTGCAACCCCTTGTCCCCCAAATCCCTCCCTTGGGCACTTTGGGCATGTGCGCACACCTGCTTGGCATGTTTTCTAAGCCGTGGGTCCAGGACTCAAACCACGTAGTCAGCCAGTGGGTTTCAGACACTGGGCCGGTGCCTGCCGGCTTTACGAGGAGAGGGATGAGAAGCGAGCAGACACACGGACACACGCCTGTGCTCCTGCTGCCTGCCACGCTGCCTGCTGCCGCGAGACCCTTGCCGGGTGTAGCCCTTGGCCCTTGGAGCTCCAGACCTTGCTCTAATAACCTTTGTTCTTAGAAACCATCCAGATTGCAGTCGTTAGCAACAGAACCGACCAGAACAGACGGCAGAGGGCAAGAGGGCCTCACCGGGGCAGAAGCTGCGAGACAGGAAGGAGGAGAGCAGACCTGAGGCCTGGGCAGGGGAGGAGCATGGTGTGGACTGGCTGTCCTGACTGTGTTCCTGACGCTTCTAGTCGGGGCCCTGCTGAGCCTGCTGGGCAGTGCTGGGGGGTGGACACCTGGGCAGCACCTTTCAGGAGTGACCAGCCAACCAGAGCCCACACGGCAGCTCCTCCTCTGCGCTCCGGGCTCTACCCACCTGCCTCACTGTCCCAGGCAGGCACGAACGACTGGCCCAGGGGAACATTCTAACTGGTCAGCCCCCGGCCGCCACCTGCTCCCCGAACCCGCAGAAACCACAGCAAAGGCTCTTGGTCAGGCTGCCCCGACTCCCTCTGCCCCGCCCTGGCTCTGCCCCTAGCCTGTGTGGCAGGGCTCTGCGCTCCGGGCTCTACCCACCTGCCTCACTGTCCCAGGCAGGCACGAACGACTGGCCCAGGGGAACATTCTAACTGGTCAGCCCCCGGCCGCCACCTGCTCCCCGAACCCGCAGAAACCACAGCAAAGGCTCTTGGTCAGGCTGCCCCGACTCCCTCTGCCCCGCCCTGGCTCTGCCCCTAGCCTGTGTGGCAGGGCGAACCGCAGTAACAGACCGGGGTTTTTTGCAAGCTTTGCTTTGTTCTAATCTGCTCCAGGGCGTGGGCGCTTGTTGGGGAGAAACAGAGAGAGAACGTGAGAAACCATGGCCTGGAGGGGTGGCCGCATAACAATCCCTTCTCCATTCTCCTCTCCGGGCTGTGGGCACACATGCACACGCTCCTAATGTGTTTTTCAACCATGCTGTCAGCCCCATGGGATCCACACTTTAACCGCCGCACCCCCTGCTGGCCCCAGACTGCCCTTCTAATGGCGGCCATCTCCTGACCTGTTGGCCTCACCAGACGTGAACAATGGAAGAACCTACTAAGGGGTGAGTG
>NW_006159689.1:1855747-1857210 GCF_000334495.1 Tupaia belangeri chinensis | reverse complement strand
TGCAAGTTACGGTGTAGGGAGCCCTGCCCCGGCGAGGCCCTGCTGCAGCTACTGGGGGCCAGAGAGGTGGCGTGGGAGAGAGGCTGAGGCCAGGGCTGTGGTCTCTTCATTCCTGCCACGACCCCAGTGGGGACAGGCAGGGTACAAAAGCCTGATATTCAAGATGGAAGGGCAAGCAGAGAACTCGCGAGCCCAGTTCTTTCAGAGTCCCAGTGGAGGCATGGCAATGGGGACCCTGAGGGCAGAGCCGGGCTGGTGTAGGTCCACCCGGGGCTCGGGGTGGCCAGGTCTGAGTGCCTCCAGTGCACGGGATGGGAGACCGCTCTCTGTGCTGGGCTGGCACTGAAAGCACAAGCCCTTACGACCCCAGCCCAGGTCCTCGGGCCACTGCCAGGCGAGAGCCTGCTGGGACAGACCCACCCCTACGCCCCGTGTGACCGGCTCAGAAATGAAGCCTTCGGGAGGCGATGGGGTGAGGTGAGCTCAGAGCACGGGCCTTCTAGCGAGCAGCTCATGGCTTCCTCATCTCTGCCATGTGAGACACTGCAGACCGTGGCCACCTGTCGGCCGGGCAGTGCGCCCTCCCTGGGCCCACTCCGCCCCACCCGGACCTTGGGGTTCTCAGGCTCTGGAACCACGAGGCAGAAACCACCCATCGAGAGCCGGTCTCTGGCGTTCTGTTGGGACAGCCCAGCTGGACAGGACTAGCCTGGCCTCAGCCCTCACCTCCCACCTATTCCCCCTGAAGGGCTGTTCCAAGGGAGAGCCCCGCCACCTCTCGCTGGTCGCCACCGCTCGCTGGTCGTACATGCTTCTTTTACATTTGCTATGGGATGTGTGCACTCACCAGAGAGAGCTCACCCTCCCAGTGGGGCTGGCCACGCTGCAATCCCTGCCCTCCCATTCTCCTCTTGGGATTTTGGGCATGCATGCACATGCACCCGGCATGTTTTTCACACTGCCAGGTCCGGGACTCGAACCACAGAGTTGGCATGTGGGATCCAGCCACCTTAGGGAGGGAGCTAGGGCTGGTAATTAGGCCCTCCGAGTGAGAGGCACCCAGAGCTTGCCTCCTCCACTCTCCTGGCCCAGGTTATTTTACGGGATTACGAGCCCAGGACGAGGGCAGATTCCGATGCTCGCTTCCGCGTCCGAGCCTTGGCGTGTGCCTGTCCAGCCTGTGCACGCTAACCCCAGCAGTTACCCGAGAGACAAAGTTGAGCAGGGGCTGGCTGGGCAGTCACCCCCACGCTACCGAGCCTGCACCCAGATGGTGCAGCTGGGCCTGGTCCGGCCTCTCCTCCTCCCTGGGCTGCAGGGGGCCCAGCAAACCCCACAGGGGGCAGCCTCGCTGTGTGCCGGCCCTTGGGACCCTGCAGAGCCAGCACAGACCTGTCCTCCTGCAGGGGGTGGACAGGAACATGCAGGGGCGGGGGGGCAGGGATCTATTAATGGGGTATCTG
>NW_006159689.1:1854945-1855268 GCF_000334495.1 Tupaia belangeri chinensis | reverse complement strand
CCCACAGCCCTGCCACCAGCTGGCTGCCAGCCCCGTTCCCTGCTGGCAAACAAGGCCACCCAGCCTGCTCTGTGTGGGGTCAGGAGACAAAGGCCTGGGTCGACTCTCAGAGCACCCCATAAAGATGTTGCCCCAAAGCCCACATTCTGTCTGCCCCTTGAAGCCTTCAAGAAGCCCAGTGTAGGCTGGTCTGGGCTGGCCCCAAGGGAGTCCTGCCCCCAGCTGATGCTCTGGGCCTGCAGTCCCTCTGGAGAGCAGGGTGCTGGACCGAGAGGGGGAGCCGAGGTTCGGGGGGCTGCGGGGCTGGCCCCTCCCGGTCCCCG
>NW_006159689.1:1850968-1854024 GCF_000334495.1 Tupaia belangeri chinensis | reverse complement strand
GCCCGCCTGCAGACAGGCTCCCTCTCCGGTCCTCGAGTTCCGCAGGTATCTGAAGAGCATTGGAAAGAGCGTCAGAGAACACGTTTGAGGGAGGGGAAGCCCGCTGCGCCTCCCTACCTCAGGCCTTCCCACTGCGCTTGGAGTGAAATGGAGGCTCCTCAGCCTGACCCCGAGGCCCAAGGCCCTGCCCTGCTGCTGCCTGTCCAGTGGGCCCCACCTTGCTCACTGGCCTCTGCTGCACCGGGCACAGGGGGTCTGTCCCCACCTCGGGGCCTTTGCACTTGCCGTGCCGCTGTGCAGCCTCCAGTGTCTGGGCAGCTCACTGCAGCGGCCCAGGAGAGAGCTGCAGCGGACACGGCAGCCGGGCACCCGGGGGGGCGGTGTCTGTCCCCACCTTGGGGCCTTTGCACTCGCCGTGCCGCTGTGCAGCCTCCGGTGTCTGGGCAGCTCACTGCAGCGGCCCAGGATCCCCAGCCCCCCCAGCCAGTCTTCCCTTCCTGCCTGTGCCTGGGGGAGGGAAGCCCGGCACGGTGTCCTTGAGCCCTGTCTGAGAAATTGATCCTGGGAGCTGCACACCTCGGGGACCGCAGAGCCGCAGCCCTCGGTGCGGAGGGCCGAGCGCTCTGGCTAGAGCTGCGCCCACCGCCTTCTGCTCACGCACAGACCAGCCAAGGCTGTGTCCGGGAATAGATGAGGACGCGGCCCTGCATGACAATGGAGAGGTCCAGCCCGACCTGTGAGCTCAGGAGGTGGTCCGGGCTGAGGCAGAGTGACCTTCTCCTCTGTCCCGGCCCCGAAAGTAAGAACTGGTCCTAGGGATGGGGTCCCTAGCCAGGGAGGCCGGTGGGCCCTCGGAGGCATACAGGGAGCCCAGCCCAGTGACAGTGCGTGGGTCCCGCCTATTCCCCACCTCTGGAAGGCCACGGCACCTTCGCTGAGCTGAGCTGAGCTGGGCAGGCAGAGGCAGGCCATGTCCCACCCAGCAAGCCCAGGTCAGGAGCAAGCCGGGCCTGAGGAGTCTGCAGTGAGGGCTGGGAACGTGTAGGGGGACACGCAGCCCACTGCGTGCCCCTCAGGGAAGCCCTGAGATCCCTGGAGGAGGGCCGTCCTCTGTGGTCCCTTGGGAGGCCAGGCTGGGACCAGCGAGGTGGAGGCAGGGCGTGAGCCGCGGTCCCATCCCGTCCTGCCAGGCGGCTTCCATCCATGCCACCTCTGGGTGCAAAGCAGGGCTGCAGGAGCGGGGCATCCGTGAGAACGGGCGCCTCCTTTGCGGGTCCCCTGCCCTCTCGCCACCGCTCCGCCGTCACACCTGCAGACTCAGGGTCGGACTTCAATTTGGGTCATGCTGGACCCCAGAGTGGGAGGCAGTCGGAGCCCTCCTTCCACAGCAAAGGCAAGAGCCCAACTCCCGAGCCTACCCCTCTCCCGGGTCTGTTCTCGTGGCCTCTCCTCACCGGCCCTCTGCTGAGCCTGGGTTCTCTGCAGTGCCCCAGGGCAGATACTGGGCGGATCTGGGGGTGCCCAGATCCCATGAGAGGCCCAAGAGGTAGTTACCGGGCTTTGCTCTCGGGCCCACCCCAAGTTCTCCTCCGGGCCTCCAGGAGGGTCTGCGTGAACAGCCGGCACCTGCCCCGGCCGTGATCCAGAGCCGGGGGCCGCCATGAGGTCTGGACCTGGAGCCCAGCACCCCTGCCTTGGGGCAGTGACAGCCATACCCCTACTCAGCCCTGACCTTCCCCTCCCGACATGACTTCTCTGGACAGGCAAAGACAGTCACTGCCAAGGCCGCAGGCCACAGGACAGAACAGGACACAGGACACAGCTGAGGCCACAGGACGGGACACAGGACACAGGACAGGACACAGGACACAGCTGAAGCCGTAGGCCAGGCCCCATGTTCCCAGGTCTCAGCCACTGCCAGGAGGGACCCTAGAGAAGGCAGGAACCCGAGTCACTGGAGTGGCCAGGCTGTGGCCCTGCTCCCTGTGCCTGGCGCCCCACTCAGCTCAGGCTTCCCCCAACCTCGTGCCACCCCCAGCCTTGGCATCCTCTCCACCCAACGCCAAGCTCGAAGTCCGTGGGCAACACCCACGCAGCTCCCCCGCCCGTCCATCTGGGCCACACCACGTAACTTGAGAACAGTGTATTTACTCCCTCTGCACACCGACTCTTCTCCTGCCCTGTCACCTCTCTTTCTTCATGAGACAGAAAAGGGAGAACCCTCCACAGTGCCTCGTGTGCCCCACGCCCGGCTTCCTGGGTGCGGCACTGCGCATGGGGCCCTCGTGCGCAGGCTGACCTGGGAGAGAGCCCACGACCCACAGGGGCCCAGCTTCTCCAAGCAGGCACTACTGCGGCACTGCTGGGTGGGCCCTGCGGCCAGCTCGACTGAGGGGAGGGGGAAGTGTCCCTGTGCAGAGGATGGGCCGCAGCACGCGGGAAGTCCTGGGGTCTGAGGTGAGGGAGGAGACCCAGTCGACGGAGCAGCTTGGGAGGTGGTGAGGATAAGGACAAGTCGGACAAGGTCAGTCTCCCACCCTGCGCGGCCCCCTAGTCCCACCTTCAGGGCCAGGCTCAGAGAGCCCAGGCTCTGGGCCCTGCCTCCCACCACTCAAGGGCGATCTGACCGAGTGTGGGCCTAAGCAGGCGGTGTGAAGTGGAAGGGTCTTGTGTGAATGAAGGGGCCCGAGGCGGCACCCCAGACACAGCCCCTGAGGGGCGAGGGCTCCAGAAGCACCACTGTGCTGGTGGCAGGTCGGGAGCTGGCCGGGCCCTGGGGAGCTGCAGTGTAGATGCTCCTTGGGTGCATGGCACTGGGACCCAGTGGGGGCTGCCCACTGAGCAGCCCAGGCCAAGTTGGAGCAAATGCTGGGGAGCAGCTGGGCCAGTCCCTGCTGCCGGTAGGACCCGGGCACCCCCCGTGACACAGAGCACACAGGGACCCAGGAGGACTGAGGAGGCTGTGGCAGGGGCCCTGACCACCTCGGCTGTGCCCTGTGACACAGGCAGGGGGTCAGCGTGACCCAACTAGGGAATTGCCAGCTCACGGCGGGATC
>NW_006159689.1:1844514-1848891 GCF_000334495.1 Tupaia belangeri chinensis | reverse complement strand
CGGGCCCTGACCACCTCGGCTGTGCCCTGTGACACAGGCAGGGGGTCAGCGTGACCCAACTAGGGAATTGCCAGCTCACGGCGGGATCCGTGTCCCTGTAAGACCTCTCAGATGCCCGCAAACATCCAGACTGTGGGAGGCACAGCAGGGGAGAGCGTGGCAGGGGACAGGGGTCCTCCCCACAGCTCATGTCCGGGCCAGGTCAGTCTGCTCGCGAGGCTGCATTTCTCTGCCCGAGCCTGGGCGGGAGGCACGCAGAGCTACCCGCCTCGGCCCCAGGACGGCGCAAACAGGCCCCAGCAGTGTCCACCAGGAGTGGCAGGTGCGGTGGGTGAGCACCATCAGACACCGCCTCCGATGGAAACCACAGATTTGGGGCAAAGGGGAAGCCACCCGCGTAGGCTGCTGGGACTCTGCTGACGGAGTCATTTCTGAATTTTATTTTATGGGCGCCTGGGACTGCAGTCACCTTACGGAAGTTCCTTTACTCCCCGGTCATTTACTGGGGACACACTTACTGAGCCCGGGCCCGTGCCCAGTCTGTGCTGGTGCTAAGCAGGCCCCGCCGGGGCAGCAGCTCCCTGCCGGCTCTGAGCCTCCCGCGCCCCACCGGGAGGTGTGCAGCAAGGCTGTTGTCACCCAGTGTCCCTCCGCAGGGGCCAGGCAGCGCCTGGGGCCACGATGGAGCCCAGCGTGGCGCCTCTCCCCACTCATCTCTCTGCTCAGCTGCAGCGTGGTGCCTCTCCCCACTCATCTCTCTGCTCAGCTGCCACCTCCTTACTGGAGCTGCGAGAGACAAGCTCTACGACAGCCTCGAGCTGTCACTCAGGAGTGACGCCGCCTGGCCCCCCTCGTCCACAGGGACTCTAACTCCCGCTCTGACAGCCGTCAGCTCCCCGTGGGAGGCCAAGGGCAGGCTGCTCCAGGCTCCCCACATCAGCTGTCAGGACGTCTCGCAGAGGAGGGAGGGAGGAGAGGAGGGGTGGGGTGCTGCCCGTCTTGGAGGGAGGAGGCAGAGGCGAGGGCAGCTGTGGCACCTCCGTCTGAACGGGCCCTGCCCTGCAACGTCATCCCTGGCCTCTCGGCTACTTCCTGCTCCCAGGGGCTGTGAGCCACGACACTGGACTGCGACTAGCACATGGGCGCTCTGTAAGTGTGCCCTGGCACGCGAGCGAGTGGGCGGGCGGGTCTCAGCGCGGGGGCACGGTAGATGGAGAAGCTGCAGGGAGACCAGAGAGCTGGCCACAGGCAGGGAGGGGCGCAGGGCGCAGCTGGGTGAGAGGCCCAGTGCGGCCAGCACTGCTACTTGGTGAGTGAGCTACGTGGGGACTCAGGTTCAAGTCCCGGCCCATCTGGTACTTCAGGTGTGATGATGTGCAGCTGGAGTCCTGGTGCAGGAAGGCCGGGGCAGGAGGGTGGGACACGGCGAGACCCTGTCCTAGAAATGAGAGCACGCTGCTGTGGGGTCCCAGAGGCCAGTGAGGACACACCTCGGCGTTTCCTTGGGGTCCCGGAGTTCGGACTTTCTAGGCCGGAACCGAGAAAGACCAGCACCTGTGGCAAGTGGAGGGCCTGTCCGAGCAGGGGCCCACCTTCCTTCAGGGAAGGGCCTCCCACCTGCCATGCCCTGGTCACACCACCCAGCCCTCCAAGCCACCTGGACCTTCTGCAGGAGAGGACACCTCAGAGGGCACATTGTCCGGGCCGGCTTGCGCACAACCTGGGCCGACATGGGCACCTGCCCCTCGGCTCTGGGAGGAGGCGCTCCCAGGGACAGAAAGCGCGAGCCCAAATGTCCTGAGGGTGGTGCTCCTGCCTTAAGAGCCCAGTCCACCCCAGCCCCTGCCTCTTCCTCGCCACGGCGCGGGCCCTGACACCTGCCGTTTCGCCACTGGGGCCTCTGCAGGTCAGCTGGAGAGGCCTGTCAGAGGGGCCTCCTCAGCAGCAGCCCCCTCGCAGGGTCGAGGCCAGCGTGTGCATGGGCGGGCTGGGGCTTGGTCCTCTGGCTCCTCACCTCCCTGGGCACGGAGCTCCTCGAGCACAGAAACTCGCCAGGCCCACTGCTGGGCCCCGGAGCCCGGACGGCCCGCGGAGGCCAGGTCTGCAGAGTACGGACTCAGGCTCAGGCTCCCCACGCGCCCCGCGCCCCGCTCAGCGCCGTCCTGCGGCTTGACTGAAGTCCCACTCACGACGGCCCGGGGATGTGGCGCGATGACCCCTTCCCAGCACGCGGCAGGCTGCCATCTTTCTTCTAGGCTGGAAAGAACGCTCCGGCCGTCTACACCCCGTCTACACCAGGGGCGCCCTGTAGCTGTGTTCTAATTCACCCCTGCGGCACGGGTTCCTGATTTCAGTTTGCTGCCCGCATTGATTTCCCATAGAAAATGAATTTCAGCTACTTATGGAAGAAAGAGCTGGCGGCAGTGGGCCAGCTCATTCCTACACGGCCCAGTGGGTGTAACTGGAGGGTATGGCCTCCCTGTCACCCCAGGCCCCACCACTCCCTATAGCCTGCCACCGCCTGCCTGCCTACACCTCCTGCCGGGCACCTGAGTGTGCCGCCCCGCCAAGGGGTGTGTGCGGCCCACGCCCACCACTGGTCCTGACAGCACTAGCGTCTGGAGCAAACAGGGCCGGCTCAGGCCAGAGGGACCAAACGGGCAGGAACGGCCTCTGTGGCTCACGGCACTGGCAGACCCAAGGCCTGGAAGGCAACCTCGTGGGATGGGAGCTTCTGCTGTGTCCTGCCCCACGCCGAGCCAGGCCCAGGCCCAAATGTGTGCCCTGCCTGCGAGGCCTGCTTGTCCCCCCACTCAAGGGAGACGAGCCCCAGTGTCTGCTTTCAGAGATGTTCTCCTCTTTCCCGGGAGCCAGTGTGAGACACGTGAGTGAGTGACACCTCCCGCCTGAGTGCTTCGCAGCTCTGTGGCCAGCTCCCGGGGACTCTCTGTGGCCAGCAGAAACTCCCTCCTGCTGCCTTCCCGCCACCACCTCGTGGCCCCAGCATCCGCAAAAGTTGGGGAGAAACTGAGCCGAACCTTCCGGTTGTTTGCAACCCCCCAGCAAGCCTTTGGTAAACCCAGGCCAATTTCTGAATAAATTATAAAAGAAAAGTGGAAAAATGTCCGAATTCTGGCACAGAGATAAATCATTTATTCAGCAAAAATGGTTTCAGAACACGCTTAGAGAACTGTCCTGGTCCCAGCTCTGAGGCCGTGGCCCCGCACCTCTCCCTGAGGAGCATGTCTGCGCTCAGCAGAGGAGTCGAGGGCTCGGGAATGGGAGCAGTTACCATGGCGGGACAGCTGCGTCTGCTTGCCCAGAACTCTGCTGCTCCTAGTCTGCTGTTTTAAATCGGTTATTAAGATCAGTTCATCAAAACATTCAAATTTAGATTCTTTGGGAATTTGAAAAGAATCCCCAACACGAGTTCATTGGTCCTCAGAGTTGGCAAGGCTAGGGAGGGAGTAAGGGTGAGCTAAGATCTGGGCAGGACAAGGTTGGAGCTTAGCTCAAGTGTGAGGTCCCTGAAATGGAAGGCCTTCAGGACAGGTCTGCTCAAGCTGTAGAGGCTCAGAGGACTGCAGAAGGCGAGGGAGAGCCTGGCTGCTGGGGCTCCCTCTTGCCAGGGACTGTGTGGGCCTCACTTCCTCCCCCAACCTCCCCGGCCTGGCCTGTGCTTACAAACTCCTGGCCGGCCTGAGGCACCCTCCAGGGATGAGCCATGAAATAGAAATTTGTTTAATCCCAGTGCTTCTGCACACAAGTTAAATACTCTGATATTTGCATGTGAAACAGGGGCTGCACAATACACGGATGAAAGGCAAAATCTATGCTAAACATTAAAAATTCCAATTTTTCTTTACTTAGAACAATATTAAAAAGCAAATAAAAACCTTTACAAGTTGAGAGAGAAAAAGAGAGAGATAAAGAAAGAAAGAAAAGGGCTTGCCTTTTTTTTTCCTAAAGGGCATGTTTGCTCACCAGAGACAGAGCGAGGGGGAGGAGAAAGCACCCATCATGGCTCTCTCCCTTCTCCAGCCTCCTTTGAGACTTGGGGCACACACGTGTGGCTGGCATGTCTCTCTAGCCACAGGGTCCGACTGGACAGGTGCAGTCAGCCAGGTGGGACTGTGCTGCTTCCAACACCAGCCCACGGCGCCGGTCCACGGAGCCAGCCCACGGCGTTCGTGTGCCCCTTACACGGCACTTCCTCCTGCCCTTTGAACAGGGGTCCAGAGTTCCATTAGCACTGGGCCCTGGGCACTGTGCCCCCTCTCTGCCTGCAGGCTGGCGTGCCCTAAAGTGGGGACACATGGGCACTACCCCCAATAACCGGGGCAGCCAGGCGCCGCCTGAAATAATAACGCATTGCCG
>NW_006159689.1:1837931-1844306 GCF_000334495.1 Tupaia belangeri chinensis | reverse complement strand
GAGCGTGAGAGAGGGAAAAACACACACACACACACACACACACACACACACGCTGCTTCAATATATATGTGCATACATAGACACACACGCATATACACCTGTAAATGCAACCTTATTACCATCAAATAAATACGACTTAACACCACAAAACATATCCCAGTTGAGACTATCCAACGGCCACAGCTAAAGGGCAGCCCTCGGTGGGGAGTGGGTTGCAGGCAGCAGCTCAGTGGAGGTGAGGAGACTAACCCTCCCAGAACACCGTGGCACAGGAAGCTCCTGCAGGGCACGCCTGTTGGCCAGATTCCGCCTTCAGAAACTCAGTTTAAGCAAGTAAGTAAGGGTCAGTGGCCGGTTGGCTGAGGTGTGACGCAGTTCAGGGGATCGGGCCTCGGACAGGGAAGGAAGCCCAGTGAGCGAGCGGGTCGCACACGGCAGGGTGACGTGCCACTGTCGCGTGGTATCGTGTTACGCAACCACTCGAGTGAGTAGGAGATAATTGCTGGGAGAACACGTACCCACAGGAATTTGTTCTAGTTTTTCACAGTAAATAAAATACTGCTTATGATAAATATGGGATTTTAAAAACTGCCAGAGGGTGGGTGCACTCTTCAGAGAGACAGAGGGAGAAAGCATCCCCCGGGGGGTGGCCACACTGCAATTCCTTCTCCGTTCCTCCGCCCCACTCACACACACGCACTCGCACACTCACACACGCACATACTCACACTCATGCACGTGCGCCAATGGGTTTTCCAAGCTGCCAGGGGCAGGTTCAAACCACGTCGGCTGCGTGGAACCTCACTCCCTTAACCATTAGCTACGGGGCCGGCCTTTGAATATTTTAATAAACAAAAATGTTACCTTTTTAGATTTAAGGAGGAAAAGACGGAAACTGAACATGGTGCTGGAGAGAGTTGGTAGCGCGGTGGGTCTAAAGACCGTTTCTGTGTCCAGAGGGTCCTAGGGAACCTCTCAGGGTGGTTTTCGAGGCCCTGGGTCTGGGATTTGGACACAGCATCGGCCGTGTGGGCTCCAGTGCACTAACTGCCACCCTCCCCGCTGGCCCTAAAAAACTAACTAGAACATCCCACTGAACAACCGTAAGCTCAACTTCAAATTCAGCTCTGCAGTGGCACCGGCCGCATTTCAGGAGCTCCAGAGCGGGATGTCTGCCACGGGGCAGGGTGGGGCTCCCGTTGCCGCAGGAAGGACGCGATGTTCTAGAAGGCCGTGCTTTCTCAGTCGCATGCCTCACAACTCTTCCTTCCCCAAACCACCGCAGCAGCATGCAGACCTTAGATCGGGCCGCCGCGCCCTGTGTGCACGCCTCTCCCCAAGGATGCGGGTTGCTGCCAGGGCAATGCTGCGGCCCTCACCCTCGCTGCGCTTTCAGAGGGAGGTGCAGCTCAGGGCAGAGGCCGAAGCCTCCTGCCCACCTGGCCTGCGTCTCCTGTAGCCCGGACTCCGCCGTCCCTTCAGGCTCTGCAGACGCACGTCTGGATAAACGCCAACTCAGTAACGCACTGCACGACTCCAAGGCAGGACAGCCACGGCCCTCTCAGCTGCCAGGTTCGCCTCCTCTGATCCTTTCTGGGGGCCATCATGTGGCATAGTGGTTAAGGCGACGGGTTCCCATGTGCTCAACCCACGGTTCAAGTCCCAGACCTGGCGGCTTGATCCCAAGAGGAGAATGAGGGGGTTGACTCTTGCTTTCTGTCTCTCTGACTCTGTTGAGCACACGTGCCCAATAGCAAAACTCTCTCTCTAAAAAAATACCCTTTCTCTTAGAATAAAATTCATTTCAATTTAAGGATTTTTATGTTTTTCATGCTTTCCTGTAAACCAACCATCCCCTTATCCAAAGCAGGGGGCAGTGTGATCACGAGGGTGCGGACAAATGAATGAACTGGGGTTAACTGGCCAGAACAGGGGGAAGTCCCCGACGTCCTGCAACGGCCCCGTGTGATGGGGGCCTCTCCACACCAGGACAGGCGGATTTGCCCCGCAGCCTCGGGAGGAGCTCGCCACAGACCCCGGCCTGTCACTGCCTGTGCTGTGTACCTCGAACATGGTTTTCCACGTGCTGTCCTGGTCTCCGTATCCTTCCCTTCACGACAGCAAAACACGCTTTATGTAGGAGCCTGCAGACACGTTCACCTTGCTAAAAAGCACACTCACTTGTCATTCTCATCTAATCCCCAAAGCAGCCCCCAAGATGGGAATTCCTGAATCATCTTAAAGATGCGAAAGCCAAGGTTCAGAGGGCTCCCGCGGCCTTCCTGGTGACGCATCTGGACAGGTGAGGCCAGAGCTGACCTGAGACCCCCAATTCCAAGGCCAGGCCTTTTCCCTCTGGGCTGGGAGAACACATATCCTGAAGGCAGACGAGAGTTTGTGCCGCCACTCTGCAGACTGAACGCGAAGGCTTCCCAGGGTAATTTAGCACGGAAGTGCCCAGTGTGACACACGGGAGGAATCCGTGACTGCGGCGTGGGTTAATGACCGCAATGTTCAAGGTGCTGTTCAAAGACGAGGTAAGACTCAGCGTGACAGCTCTCCAAAGCGCGTGCTCTCTGCAGACGTAGTGGCGTGCGCCCAGCCTGCGGCGAGAAGGCTGAGTCCAGTGGTCGCTCGCTGGGCAGGTCACGTGGCAGAAGTCTGCCATGCAGTCCTGGGCTCACTCCCACCCTCCCTCTGACCCCGACACGTCTTTCCCGGGGCCCTGGGAACGCTGACGCTGTGCAGCCCGCACAGGCCGGGACAGGGGTGCGGAGTGGCAGGCCAGGGCCGATCTCTCTACCTTTCTATCTTCGCCTTCAGCCCAGCAGGGCACGGTTGTCGCCAAGCTTGGACGCACAGCCCTGCACCATGGGGCTCGCCTCAGCCCCTCAATGCCCGGGCTCCCTGCGGCACCTCCACCCTGTGGTCCTCCTCCTTCCTGTTGCCTGTTCTGGCTGGGCTCCGCTGGGCCAGCCCCAACCCGCTGGGTGCCTGGACACCCCACATCCCCACACTCCCACAGTGGCTCTGGCCTACACAGAGCAGGGAGAGGGGCAGGGTGTCCACACTGTGGGGGGCAGGAGCTGGGGACACGCCCACCACACACGCCCTTCTGCATCCTTGAACGTCCTGCATAGGGAGGGGGAGAGTGGTCGGGATGCAGGGTGACACATTTATCTCAGCGTCGCGTGGACAAGGACGGGATGCTAGAGAAGGCCTTTTGACACAGACACCCCAGTCTCCCAGGGAGAGACGGGCTCCCTCCAGTTCTCGCCCCTGGTTCCTTCCAGAAGCTTCCACTGAGGTAGTCTGCCCCACCAACACATGCGAACCTCCCTCTGCTACCAGAAAGCCGGCTGGGGCAGGGCCGCCTAGGCGGGTTGAATAACGTCGTGGTTTACTTTCGGCTCTCATACAAAGTGAGCTTTCCTTTTTAAATACTTTTTAGGTTTAAAAGTGGTAAACATCAAGTGGTACCCAAATGGCTAGCACCTGTGGAAGCTGCCTTAGGGTATGGACAGTCTTGGAAAGCCAGAATCAATCCCGTTTTGCAGATGAGAAAACTGGCGTTCGGAAGGTGGATGGATGGTCAGCTTTGCCCACGTGGACCCAGAGAACCTCCCGGGACCAGGTTACCCACCTCCTCTTGCTCAAGGAAAGCCGCAGAGGCTAACCCGATGGAAAGCTCGGGGAACCAGCCCACCTGCGCCTCCCGGCCCGCCCCCCGCCCCGCCCCAGCACCGACTCACGATGTTCATGAGCGTGAGCAGGTACTTCTGCACGTGCTCCTTGCCGTGGAACTGGACCACGGAGTCGTCCACGCCCAGCAGCACCTCGATGTTGTAGTCGTCGTCGGCCACATGCCTGCGCGCCCTGCGCCGCGAGCTGTTGACACGCTCCTCCAGGACGCCCAGGGAGCGGCTGAGGCTGTCCAGGCTGCCCGGGGAGGCCCCTGTGGGGAGAGGACACACGTCAGCAACAGCAGGCTCACCGGGGACACGCTGCGGGACAAACCCACTCAGTGCGACTCGGCACCAGCGGGTGCCAGCTCTGCGGCCCTTCCACTCCAGCGCAGCGCCGCAGACGCGGAGCCAGCTCCTCTGGTTTCTGGGGGCTCTCTCCAGCCATGCCAGCGGCCATGGTGCCCTCCCCAGGGAGGAGCAGGCCTGCTGCCCGAGACCGCAGCCATCATGGCAGGAGCCCGCCCTCCGTGGCACAGGTGAGGGGTGCCCGCTGGGCAGAGTGGGAGAGGAGGGCTGCGGCAGCACCTGAGCTCTTCACCCACGCTCGTGCTCAAAGGGCTGCCCAGGGGCTGGTGTCCCAGGTGTCACCACCCCTCATGACGCTGGGTCACCGAGGCCCACGGGGCTGTGTGTGCCCTTGCAGTACTCCTCGGGTTCCAGCTCATTCCCTGCACCTCCCTGAAGCTAGACCCGCCGTCCAGGGCTCAGGGCCTCCGAGCCCTCGCTCAGGTGCAGCGTACCTGCCCGGGTCTGAAGGAATTGTACCTGAGCCAGGACTCGTCCCTCCTCAACAGCTGCACATCCACGCGGGCATGCCCGACTCCTGCACCCCCACCCCGTCAGGCTCTGCACCAGGCCCCGAGGGGCAGCCCCGCAGATATGGAGGCCAGCATGCCATCCACAGCCCAGCATCCCATCCACCCCCTCCGCAGCGGCTGCAGCTCTGCCCCGCACTGTCCACATTCCGGCCAGGCCTGGGCCCGCCTGCACCAGGGTCCTGTCCTCCTCGGCCCCTGCCTCTCAGACTCATAGCGAGGCCTTGATGGTGGGCCCCAACCACACTGCCCACTGCCCATACGCCCCCATGCCAAAGCCCAGAGGCCCCTGCCCCTGTGCTGGGCTCCAGGTCCTCCTTCTTCCTGGTACTCCCTGGGCGGGTCTTACTGTCCTGGGAAGGACCTGAGGCCACAGATGGTCATGGCATCACTGGGCCAGGGGGTGGGGTCCAGCTCCTGCAGACGAGGGGGACGGACAGCCCAGCCCCACTGCAGATGCCCTGTCTAAGAGGCTTCCAGGACAAGTCTTCTCACCTACTCCAGCGCCTCTTAGCCCCGGCCTTCTCTGATGGAGGCCCACTCCCTCCACATCAGGGTGACCCATGGCAGGCCCTGCAGGCAGTGTGGCTGCTGAGGGTGGGGCGAGCCCACCTGGTCCTGCTCAGCCCAGTGCATGGCACCCACTGATACGAGGGCCACTCGAGCGTTCATTGCCGTTTCACTGACAGGGAGGCAGATGGAACCACGGCACGGCAGCTCAGCCAGGCGTCCTGCAGCCAGCCGCCTGCCCCAGATGGACCGGCCATTAGGTGTGAGGCCCAGACCTGCCACGGGGCTCTGGGCAGAGTCCGGAGGAAGGGTGGAGGCGAGGAGCAGAGGTGAGGGCTTTGACAGCAGAGGCAGCTGGGGCCAGGGCTGAGTGGCTGCCGGGGGCTCTCGTCCCCCAGTTTTCTGGCCCCCCGTGTTCCCACCCACGATGCTCACACTGGCTTGCCCAGCTGTGTATGCAGCCAGCAGGTGCGGCGGGCCGGGCCAAGCGGGCGGGCCCAGCACTTCACTGTGCTGCCTGGAGGTGACCCAGGACCGTCCTCGCCAGTCCCAGAGGAGACGGCGACTTGGGCCTGACAGGGGCTTGAGGGATTGCTTCTCTATTTTTGTGCATTTATTTCTTTGCATTTCCCAAGAGTGGGGACAGCTCACCTTCACAGCCTCCTTGGGAAGCAGAAGGGTGGTAATTTCCAAAGAAAACTCTCCCCGGGGAAGAGGCTGGCCCTTCCCTCTGCCCCATCCAGCGGGGAGCACATGTGGACAGCCCCAGGGAGAAGCGCAGAGGCGCAGGCGTCTCCCCAGTGCCTTATTTGGCCAGCAATATTTGAAAATCGAGAGATTTCACATTGAAAGAGATCTAGAACCTTGTTCCTCTTGAAGAATTGGAGACGGGCCACCTCAGAGGAATCCTGGGCATACACTGAGGGCCATCCCTGGGGACAGGGTGGGGCATGTGGGGCAGGGTCACCGGGCCACCCTCCTCCACCCCGCTGCCTTCCCAGCGCCGTGGGGCCGCTGTCACCAGGCCTGGGCTCGAAAGTGCTCCTGCCCAGCAAGCACAGCTTCAACTAATTTGTATCTTCTGGATCCAGTAAAAACAGCCAAGTTTTCTAAAGATACTTGAAAAATTTCAGTTTCGCCCCAAGCATAATAATGATTATTGTCACTAGCTTCATCGTGATTATTTTGGAAAGTGACTCGGACATTATGTTCCAGAGCACCCCCCTCCCCGGGCCCAGCCCCTCTAAAGATGCCACGAATCCTGGAGGAGCAGAGGACAGCAAGCCGGCCCATGGGCCGCTCGG
>NW_006159689.1:1836835-1837513 GCF_000334495.1 Tupaia belangeri chinensis | reverse complement strand
ACCTCTCCCCGGGGAAGAGGCTGGCCCTTCCCTCTGCCCCATCCAGCGGGGAGCACATGTGGACAGCCTCAGGGAGAAGCGCGGAGGCGTGGCGAGGCCGCAGGCGTCTCCCCAGTGCCTTATTTGGCCAGCAATATTTGAAAATCGAGAGATTTCACATTGAAAGAGATCTAGAACCTTGTTCCTCTTGAAGAATTGGAGACGGGCCACCTCAGAGGAATCCTGGGCATACACTGAGGGCCATCCCTGGGGACAGGGTGGGGCATGTGGGGCAGGGTCACCGGGCCACCCTCCTCCACCCCGCTGCCTTCCCAGCGCCGTGGGGCCGCTGTCACCAGGCCTGGGCTCGAAAGTGCTCCTGCCCAGCAAGCACAGCTTCAACTAATTTGTATCTTCTGGATCCAGTAAAAACAGCCAAGTTTTCTAAAGATACTTGAAAAATTTCAGTTTCGCCCCAAGCATAATAATGATTATTGTCACTAGCTTCATTGTGATTATTTTGGAAAGTGACTCGGACATTATGTTCCAGAGCACCCCCCTCCCCGGGCCCAGCCCCTCTAAAGATGCCACGAATCCTGGAGGAGCAGAGGACAGCAAGCTGGCCCATGGGCCGCTCGGCAGGTGGCAGCTCGCCTCAGGCTGGCTCGGGCCTGGCAGGACAGAGGGGCAGCCCCAAGG
>NW_006159689.1:1829328-1836823 GCF_000334495.1 Tupaia belangeri chinensis | reverse complement strand
GACAGCCAGGCCCGTCTCCCGCCTCATCAGCCCCTGGTGACATTGGTTTCCCATACGGTGGGCTTGTCCCTAAAGTCCAGGCCATGGAGGCCCTGAGCACGCTGCCTGGCCGGTCCTCAGAGGCAATCCTGATGCAGGGGCTCTGGCCGGGGCAAGCTCTGCACTAGCTCCGGCTGGGGGAAGCTCAGGTGGGCCTGCCCGCCTCACTGGGTTGCCTACCGGCTTCCTCCAGGCCACGAGACTTCACTGCTTCCCCTCCCCCACTGGGAGCCCCCTCGGCCTCAAAGCCGGGCCTGTGAGGGCACGGTGCCCCGAGCTCACACGGCCCATGCTCCACCCCAGCACGCTGAACCCGGCCTGGACAGCGAGCTGTCAGCTCTCCCCATGTCTTGCCAAGGCGGGAGGACCAGGCTGTTCTCGGTCCCACCTTTGGCTTCCTGCAGCCTCTCCCACAGCAGCGGCTGGTCCTCACTTGCAGCCCTGGAGAGCCCTGGCCCTGCGGCACCTGCCTCTCCCTCCAGCCCAGCAGTCACGCCTGTAGGACAGACTCCCGTGAGGAGAGACGACAGGAGGGCCCTGCCTTTGAGATGCATCAAGGGCTGCCAAGTGTCAGGCCTTCCTGTGCTCAGGGGCCCTTCCAGTGGAGCCGGAGTTGTCTGCTCGTGGTTCCGCCAGGACAGCCTGGCAGGAAGCACACGGGAGAGCCATCCCCAGTTCTAGACTCAAACAGAATGGAGAGTCTCCACAAGAGTCCGTCAACAGACTGGGGAGAGGGCAGGACAGCCAAGCTCCTGTCCAGGGGATTCCAAAGCAGCTGCCATCCTGGGTCTGGTAGGTCCCGTCCACACGTGGGGCCACAGCCCCATAGGCCAAGGGCCCGGGCTGACCTGCCAACAGCCCGAGGCCGCTACGGCACCAAGTCGCAGGGTCGGAATGTGCACGCTGCCCTGCACGGTGACCGAGCCCCGTGTGCACTATCCCACACGGTGACTGAGCCCCGTCCTCACCACCCTGCACGGTGACAAAGCCCCATGCTCACCCTCCCACATGGTGACAGAGCCCTGTGTGCACTATCCCACATGGTGACAGGGCCCTGTGTGCACTATCCCACACGGTGACCAAGCCCCGTGCTCACCGCCCTGCACGGTGACAAAGCCCCGTGCTCACCCTCCCACATGGTGACAGAGCCCCGTGCTCACTGCCCCGCACAGTGACCAAGCTCCGTGCACACGCCCCACACAGTGACCAAGCTCTGTGCACACCACCCCGCACAGTGACAGAGCTCCGTGCTCACCCTCCCACATGGTGACAGGGCCCCGTGCTCACCTTCCCACATGGTGACAGGGCCCCGTGCTCACCCTCCCCTGCACAATGATCAAGTCCATGCTCACTGCCCTGCACACTGACCGAGCGCTGTGGCCCCAGCCGCATTCCACAGGCAGAGAAGGTGGCCCGAGCTCAGACCTGGGGTCTGACATCATTAACGGGCCCCGGAGAGGCCCCTGCACCTCAGCACACCAGAGTTGGCTCGGAGAGGCCAAAATCGGAAGCAAGCACGTTCAGCCTGGGGCCTGGGTCTGCGAGCTGGGGGCAGGGGAGGCTGTCCTGTGGTGCCCAGCTGGCCCTCCTGCAACCCCACGCCCATGCCTTGGCCCGCAGGCCCCTTCTCCTGGAGGCCCTTCTGCCGCCGCTGCTCCTGCTCAAATAGTCCAGTCCCTCCAAAAGGCCTGAGGGAAGCGAGCCCCAGCACTCGCTGCACCCGAGGGGACCACGCAAAGGGGTCTGAGAGCCTGCTACCATGCGCTCAGTGGCAGAGAAGGCTCTGTCCCTCTCCATGGGACAACCTTCCCTCATTTCTCTCATCCCTCAGGTGTCCACTGAACCTCCCCTCTTCAGGAAGAACTTCCCTTTTCCACCTGCCCCGACCTCTCTGCTGTCAGGTGATCCCAGCACCCACACTAGGCCACCTGTGAGCTCGCCTGCGCATCAACTGCCCGTCCCCCACAGAGGCCCTGGGCTGCGGTGTCCCTCCGTGTCCGCGCCGCCCCACAGGGAACCACAGGGCTAAGGGCAGCCATGGCAGAGGCGTTGGGGGGGGCAGAGCCCAGCAAGGAGCCGGGGCCTCGTGGGGCGCAGAGCTGGGGGCTGGGCCGGACGGGAGGGGGGTGAGCAGGGCCAGGCAGCCAGCAGGGGGAGGTGCAGGGCGGTGAGGGGCGAGCCCGAGCAGGATCCGGCTGGAAGGCACTCGCAACCAGGAGCTCAGACAAGCCGCGAAGAAACACGCCCCGAATCGCCAACCAGAACGGGACAAACACGCCCCAAGGCGTCAGAGGGGGCAGACGCCAGAAGACAGAAAACACAGGAAATGGGCACTCCTCACAGCGCCTCAGCCTGCCCCAGGACCCCAGACACGGCCGGGACGGCCCAGGGGCTGGCCAGCACGGGGAACGACACGGGTTAATTACGAAGACGATGTAGCGTTTAACCAGACACAGCCCCTTTGAAGCCCACGAGGAGTGAGTTCTACACCTGACTGCGTCAGGGCACCAAGCCTGAAAGCCGTGCCCACATCGCCAACCCCTGGACAGAAGCAGAGGGGAAGCGAGAATGCCTCAAAACTAAAACCGTAGTCCTACTAAGTCCAAATTAATGGGAGCTATAAGTTCCAACTACTGAAAAAAGTAGAAACCCTGAACAAACCAACCCTGGAGGAAATAGAAAAGGCAGCCAGAGAAAAGCCCGGAAGCTTTTATGCATGAATTTTATCAAGCCAGCAAAGGGTAGATACTTCTCCCTACATAAAGTGAGTGCAGAGATCCATAGTTCTCCTGGACGCAGAACAACTGGCTGGAAGGCGGAGCCGGGGAGGACTTGTCAGCTACAGCAGCCACGAAGCACCTAGCAATACTCGAACGACAAACGCATCGGAACTCTCAGAAAGTTAGAGTCCGGAGCTCTCCAAAAGTGCAAAGGAGACCACGGACGTGGAGCCCAGTGACGTGGTCCCGGGTCCGAGGTTGATTCTCCACCAACTAATTGGCTGATTAATGTCTCTAAACCTAACACGATCTCCATGAAGAATTGTGAGGCCCTAACAGTAATTCCAGCGTCCACCTGGAGGACCATACATGTGAGAATGGCCAGAAAAAAATACTGAGAAAGAGCATCGAGGGGATTATCTTTCAAATAGAATGTGCCATCAGACAACATTAACGACATCGAAGGGACCGGATAAAAACCCCAGAGCAGGTTCCAGCATAAGAGGGGCATCCGGGTAAGAACAGCAGGTTGGAAACACACACCCTCCAATTTAGCTCCTTCCAAAACCTCATTAAAACTTCAGAAAAGGATTTTTTTTTTTTTAAGTTAGAAGCCTGCAAGGACAGGGCAGCGGGAGAGAGGCAGGCTGAACTGCGGGAGGCTGGGAGCCGAGGCTCTTCATTGGGGGGGCGCTGGACCATGGGAGGGTCTTGGTACAGCCATAAGGGCTGATCCGAGCCAAGACGCCCCCTCCACAGGGCGCGGTAGGCCCCTCTCCCCCCAAGGCTCCAAAACATGACACCAGGAACCACAGGCAGATGAGAGAGCTGGGCCGAGCTGCGCTGGCGGAAGGGTAATGCCACATCCCTCCCACGCTGTCCCGGGTCAGGCCTGCTTTGGGGTGGGGAAAGGCAGGGAAGAGGGTGTGCGGGCCGCAGGCTGCAGGTGTGGGGAAATGCGGGAGCCACACTGACGATGGCACCGGACCAACGCCGACGCGGCCTCAGCGAACGTTTTCTCCCAGCAGAGGGCTGCCCAAGCCTTCTCTTGCCATTCGGGCCAGAGAGTCAGAGGCAAAGCCCCGTCCTTGTGCCCCCTCGCCCCGCACCGTGCCATCTCCCGTCACCCACCCCACACGTGAGCGGACAGCCGAGGCGCTTTCCGAGGGAAGCCTCTCACATGGCGGGAGGAGGCCACGCTGAGCCGTGACAACCAGAGAGGGAAGTGGGGGAGACAGTCCCCCCAGGAAGATGGGGACCCAGAAGGAGAGGTGCCGGCTGTTCAACCAGAACAGGAGGAGAACACAGAGGTCTTCGACATTAAAAACGTCTTGGCAGAAATGATCAACTCGGCGGAAGCAGAGGGAAGATAAGGCTGAGAAGTTTCCCAGAACTTAGAAAGTCAACGACCCGAAGAATCGGGAAAAGAGGCCGAGGTGAGAGCCTGCGGCGTGCCGTCCGTGGGCAGAGGCTCCAGGAGAGAGGGACGCGAAGTCCCATGACCGGGAGGTCCCTGGTCTGGAGACACCAGCTAGTACCGACGGGGAGGAGAGACCAGACCGCAGCACCCACGAAGACTCTGTAACGGCGACAGGGAGGAGGATCTGCAGGGGCCAGACAGGACTGCCGTCCGACGGCTGGGCTCCACTCGGAGCAGCAAGACGTCGGAGCAAGGACTTCAAAATGCCGACGGAAGATCATTTCCCACCTGGAACCCTAGGCCCGGAAGGATTCTCCGTCCGACGTGAGCTCTTTCTCAAGGCATCCGCCACTTCTCACCCCTGGACTGGGTGGTGGTGAGCATGCCCAGGCGGCTCTGCAAAGAGGCCGTCGAGAACCTTCCTCGCCGTGCTGCCTGGCGGGGTTGGGACAACCTGGGTCTTTGGTGGGGCGAGCGGAAGGGCAGAGGTGGGCCCACAGGGCGCTGTGCAGAGGTCAGAAGTTAGACCTCACCGACGCGAATAAATAGGTAGAAAATAAAGAAATGTTTCTAAAATGTGAAAAAGATGCACGAACCTTAACAACAACATGGCGCGGGGGAGGTGACGAGGCTCACAGCTCAGACTGAAGGCCCACGCGTCCCAAGCAGCGCGCACCCTGCGGAAGTGCGCATTAACAAAAGGAAGCCTTCATCACCACAGAGGGGCTGCGCGCTGCGGGGAACCGAGGGGACAGTGGGCTGTGTCCGTTACGATGCCAGGGCAGGGTCGGATTCTGACCTTGCGTCTTCAGCAAAACACAGACGGGCCAGCTACCTGAGATGACCAGTGACATCACAGCGGTTCTGGTGCTTCCTCGTGGCGGGTGCTGGGCGGCCTGAATGCAGTGCAGTCCCCGGTCCCCTCCTCGCCTGCCCCTTCCCTGTGAGCCCTTGCACACCCCTGGCCTCTGCTGGTGGACCAACAGGCAGACGGGTGTCATCGCTGGCCCACACGTGGACAGGACACTACCCTGCTGTCCCAGCACGCCAGCCATGCAGTGAGAATGAATCGCCCCCCCCCTGTCTCCAGGAGCCCCCGAAGCTAACCTGACGAGCACCCCACTGGGGGAAAATCACCACCTTGCAGTGGGGCAGGCTCCACACCAGATACAGCCGCACGCCAGCCAAGACCCAGGCCTGGATTCCAGCTGCTCCTCCTGCTACGACCACTGCGTGCTGCCTGTGGGGGCCGCTGGCCAGGCCCAGGGCCACCAGTCCTGAGCACCAGCAGCCTCCAAGCAGCACACTGGGTCCCCAGCCCCGGGGAGGTCACCTGGAGGAAGGGCATCGTCTCCATCTGTAACTCCTGCACAACACCACTCGTGACTGTAAACTCCCCTAAAGATGATCGTTAAGATAAAATATGTTTATGTAGACGCTTAATCAGGACACGGCGTAGAGCCTGCTCGGGAGCAGGCAGCTCGGCCCACGGGGACGTCGGCTGCGAGCCCCACTGGTGAGCTTTATTAAAAGAAGCTCATTACGATGATTCCATCCCAGCCCTTTGTAACTTTATTACCGCATCTGAATTAATTTCTGCAACTCCAACAGACTCGGCTCGTCGGGTGTTGTTTTTACGACTCAGGGCGGCACAGGGAGAGGGCGGAGGAGGGGCCGGCTTCAGTGACAGCCCCTTGGAATATCAGGGACGAGGGCAGGAGTGCCACGGACCACCGGGACACGGGGCAGCCCATGGCCTGGGAGCCCCTGGCTGGATGAACTGCCCAGTGCTTTGGGAATGAAAGGGGGGCTCCGGAGAAGGGGAGAAACGCTCTGGGGCAGGCCGAGGCAGACACTGTGTCCTGGCCACGGGCGAGCCATTTGTCCCCTGGAGCCACCTGCAGGCAACGTGGTGATGGCCCCTTCTCTGAGAGCCGTCCCTTGACTGTCACTGGCGAGCCACCCTCCCTCACCGCTCACTCAGGGTGCTCTGCCAGGTCAACGACCCCCAACCCCATCTGCTGGAGTCGCTGCAATGTGCAGTCCTCCCGCTGGCTCACCAGGCTGTGGACCGCGGTCCCAGCAGCTGGGGGCCACCTTCTCCCATGGGGAGCAGAGCAGAGACACCAAAGGCAGTTCCGGGAGTGCTGCCACCTCTTCGTCCCCAAACCCAGCTGTGGGTGAAGCTGGTTTTCTACTCCGAGCCATCGCATCCAGCTTTCTGTCGCGCGCAGCCACAAGAGTCCTAACGTGTCCCCCACCCCACACAGTCATGCGCACTGGCCGCAGCCACACGGCACGGTCTGGTTTCACACCGGAGCACCCTCCAGGCCCGCCAGCACCAGACGGTGTGACTCCTTCCGCCTGCACTCGCACCGAGACGTGGAGCAAGAAGTCCGCCGTGCTCAAGCAGGAAAGAGGCCGGGTCTCGATTCAGCTCTCGGCACACGTCCTTAGGAAGTGAGGCCACGGTGGCCCAACAGAAGGGTCAAGACCACTGAGGTCGAGCCCAAGCTGGCAGGGCCAGGCTGGGCGTCAGGAGCCCTGAGAGCGCCTCCAAGGCTTCCTTCAGAGGGCACGGGGCCTTCTGCCTACAGCTCTCGCAGAGGTTCCGGAAGACCCTGCCCCAGTCTCCCCAGATTCAGCACGCTGCACCCTCACCTCTAGCCGGCTCTGCAGCCCGCACCTCCAGCCCCTGGAGGATGCCCAAGCCCCTCGCCTCCAGCCGGCTCTGCAGCCTGCACCTCCAGCCCCTCAAGGATGCCCAAGGGCTCCTTTGGCAACTAGGTCCCTGAGGCCTCCAGGGCCTGGGGCAGGCGACGGCCCAGCCAATGGTACCAGCCGCAGCCTCCAGGCCCTCAAGTGTCCTCTCTACCGGGCAGCTGGGCCAGGGAAGGGGAAGGGGACCCAGTTGAGTCACCCCTGCGCTGCAGCTCCCCAGCAGGCACAGCCAGATGGCAGGACATGGGGGCCAGCAGCACCTTCCGTGAAGATGCGTCCTGTGCACTTCACAGACGCTCACGCCCAACAGAAGGGAGAGTTCCCTGCAGTTTCATGTCAACGTGGGGGACGCGGAAGGCCAGTGTTGGGCCCCCAGGCCAGCACTTCACCCACCACCCAGCACTGCTCCAATCCCTGCCCGGACGGCTGGCAGCTCCGCTCCCGGGCGCCCGGAAGTCCAGGGCCGAGCGCGCTCTGTCTCGCCCATGCCTCCATCCACACTACTGCCCCACGCCGGAGTGTGGCCTACTCCTCCCTCTCAGAGTTGGCTCCGCCTCACCCCCAAACGGAGAGACCCGCTCCTCCCCACCCCTGT
>NW_006159689.1:1824266-1829301 GCF_000334495.1 Tupaia belangeri chinensis | reverse complement strand
CACCCAGGTGTCGGGGCCTCTGTGTCGGCTCCGTGGCATTTGCCCCTACCCGCCCTGTCAGGCTCTTCCCTTCTCGGATGTTGAGCCCACATCCTGTAGGGTGGGCAAGGCCACTGTAGGGGCTGGAGTCCTGGCCCTTGGGACACCTGCGTGCACTGCTGGCTGCGGGGCCAGGCCACGTGAGTGAGGCCCTCTCCTACTGGCCATGAACAGCTGGGACACAGCCTGGCCCCCGGCTGCCCAGGCACCCCCTCACCTCCTCTGTCCTTTCAGCCCAAATAGGAGCTGGGGCTCTCAGAGGGGCTGGGCCAGGGCACGTGTGCTCCCACACAGCCATCAGGTCAGGCCCCCCACCGACAAGCCCCGTGCACACTAGCTCGACAGAAGCAGCTTCCCAGGAAAGGCCCACACCCCTGCTGGGCAGGCTTTACAAACCTCCCCTGCAGGCACAGAGCCCAGGCAGGCTAAGCTCCCTGCTCTGCTCCCCGCTCTCATGCCCAATAGGGGCGCTCCCTGCTGCTCCAGCCCCAGCCTGATTCCCCATGGCCCCAAAGATGGAGGACAGGCCGCTGAACTGCGGACCCGCCATGGCCCTCAGGAATAACGATCGTCTCCACTTGAGTCACAGCAGAAGCAGCGCCGAGATTGGGGCTATGAGATGGGGTGCGGGGAACCGTTCTGCGCCCGTGTAAGCAGCCTTGGCTGCCCCTACCCGAACAGGGTGTTAGTTTTTAAATTTTTATTTCTCTCCTCCCAGTCTCCCAACAAGCCAGGGTGGCAGTCTAACAGGGGCACACCCGGCGTGGCCCCGTGCAGCTCCCGCTCTGGGCCCGCAGAGCCCGTACTGCAGGTGCCGGGTGCTGGGCTGGCCTTCCTGCATAACCTTGGAGCGCTCACATGTTGAGGGGCTGGAGCTGGGGACGGCAATTAGCTCTGGTGGCCCACACGCCCCTCCATGCTGCTCCCTGCCTCAGGAAGACCTCGGTTGCAGTCACCAGGAGTGGAGAGGGTCCCCCACCAAGCCCCAGACTTGCCGTTCTCCCACAGAGCAACACGCCTGACTGCGGTGCCGTGCTGCTAACGGAGCTCAACTTGATCGGCTCCTATGAAAGTCGTTGCTACAGGGTGCGTGCACTCACCAGAGAGTGAGAAAGTGAGAACTCGCCCCCTGGGGATGGCCACGCTGCAGTCCCTCCTCCTCGGGACTTTTGGGCACATTCACCCAGCATGATTTTCTTTTCTTTTTTCTTTCTTTCTTTCTTTTTCTTTTCTTTTTGTGGTGACTCTATTCTAAATTTTTTTTTATATTTTCATTTTTTATACATTAAATCACTGTACATCACTTAGCTTGTAAAGTGAATTTTCCAACATGAATATATTTTACACCTGTCCAGTTGTGGATACTATACACATTATCATTAACAGATAATAATTCATCTCTGCATCCCATAAATGTCTTGCCTCTCTATTTTTCTTATGCTAAGGGAGCGCTCCTCCACTGCTGATAGGAACGTAAATTGGTCCAACCCCTGTGGAGAACAGTACGGAAATTCCTCAAGGATCTACAAATGGCACTACCATGTGATCCAGCAATCCCACTCCTGGGTATCTACCCAAAGGACAGGAGAACACTTAGCTGGAAAAGTGCTTGTACATCAAGGTTTTTTGGGTTTTTTTTTTTTGAGAGATTTTCACTATAGGGCGCATGCGCTCGCCAGACAGACAAAGAGAGACAAAGAGACAGAAAGCGAGAAATCACCCCCCAGGGGGGATGATCACGGCGCAATCCCCTCTCCTCCATTCTCCTCTCGGGATCTTGGGCACGCACGCACACACGCCCAGCATGAGTTCTAAGCCACTGGGTCCAGGACATGCACCTCAGTCAACTATGTGGGAGTTCAGTGACATAGCTATTATGCTAACTGTTGGCCCCAAGAACACCAATTCTTAAAGGAGAACTAAGTTCTTCAATTGCTTAGACACGGAACCCCAAATGTCCATGGACAGAAGAATGAATTACAAAGTGTGGCACATGTTCTCTATGGAATACTGCTCAGCCACATAAAACAAGACCCCAGCTTTTGATAGCAAGTGGACAAATATGGAAGATTTACTGCTGGGTGAAGCAAGCCAGGCTGTGAAGGAGAGACATTGTATGTCTCCACTTAATATATACTGACTGTCCTCACTCTATGGCTGAGACGGAAAGATTAGAGGATATAGAAACATGGAACATGGTTATAGATACTGGATACAGCATGGGAGGAGGGCAGGAGAAGGAGGCGTGTGAGGAAAGACATTAAGGAGAAAAATAGAGACCCAGCGTGATTTTCAAGCTGCTGGGCCCAAGACTTGAACCAAGAGTCGGCTATGTGGGATCCAGCTGCCTTAACCTCCACACCACATGCTGGTCTTGCTTTTCTTGTTTTAAAGCTGGTGTGGTGCTGTCAGGTAGCAGCAGGCGGGCTGGCCAGCCCACTAGAGATGGACTGCATGAACAGCACCTGGGCTGTGCACAGCAGCCGACCACGTGCTCCCATCTGCCCTGCAGAGCCCTCAGCCACCTCCAGGCTGTGCACAGGCACTCGGCCACCCCAAGCAGGGGCCCACCCTGACTCCCACCACAGTGCCAGAGGGCATACTGCGAGCAGTCAGGCCCTGCCCTGGCCATGCCCAGGCCTGCCCACCTCGCATGCTGGCTTCTCCACCTCTGAGCTGAGCACCTGCTCCTCCAGCAGACACACACGTCCTGAGACACCAGCCACCACTCTACCTGGTGGGCCCTGTGCTCCTCCCGGGTCCAGCCCGACTTCCCTCCCCTGTGAGACAGCTGCTGCCCCCTGGCCTTTCCTCACGCCCACCACTAGCCAAGCTCATGCTCCCTCTCTGGCCTCCAAATCCTACACCAACATCGCTCCTCTGCCGTTCACTCGCTCATCACGTTATTCCCATACCTGCCATGAGGGTCTCCAAGATACATGCTATCAAAATCTATGCATGGATTTCCATTTTCTGCACCAAAATAAACTAATACTTTAATTCTGCTCCCAAGAATTTTCTGAAGTCCCCTCGTATTTGCCCTGTGGAATGTCACTCCTTTACGGCCCCCTGGGGCCAGGTCGCCATCGCAGGCTCACCAGGTCCCATCATGTCCTTGCTTGTGCACACACACCTGCAGACACACATGCGTGCACACTTGCACTCACACACCCATGCACACTCACACACCTGCAGACACAAGCACATGCACTCACGTACCTGCAGACATATTCACGTGCATGCACACACCCCTGCAGATACACAGGCACATACACACAACTGTAGACACTCACACTAGCTCACACACCTGCACATTCACATACACACTCACACACACTTGCAGATGCACTCACATGCACATTTACACACACACCTGCAGACACACTCAAACTAGCTCACGCTCACACACCCACCGATCCGCTCACACACCACAGTGAACCTGGAAGACCAGGACAGCCTGAACTCCTCTCCAAGTCCCAGCCCCCCCGTGAGGCTCAGCAAACAATAACCACCGTGGGCCAAGCCACCTGCTGGATGACAGCGCACTACCGTGGTCCTCAGCTGGGGAGGGAGGAAGGGGCTGCATCTCCACAGGGGCAGCTGGCTGTGGCATGAAAAGGGCTGCCGTATCTCACGGGGGCCCCGCAGTGGTGCCACCACTGCCCTCTCCTCTCTTCCTCGTGAGCTGTTGCCATGGCTCCCGGCACATCCTGACAGCTCATGGGGCCTGCCCTGACCACAGTGGCACCACGCCTCAGGCCAAAGACAGTCCCCCATGGGCCTCCCAGACCCTTGGCCCTGGCTCCCTACTGTGCCAGCCTCTCGAACTTGGGTCTGCAGGGCGAGGTGGGCAGCGAGGCCAGTGTGCTTCACAATGACCCTTCTTCGGTCCCGATGCACACTGTTTGCACACTGCACGCAGGGGAGGCCCACATTGCAGAGACGCTGTCCCAGCGGCACTCCTGGCTTCACTCTCCCACTCTCACTGAAAGTATTTTGCTCCCATAAGAAAGGCCATGTGGGAGTGCGCCTCGGGGCTCGGGGTCTCCAGCCCACGGCGGCCAGAAGGGTGCACGCCCACGTGGCTGGCCCTTCCTATTTCTGTGCCGAAGTTAGGAGTCTGGATTTGCGTGTGACGTGTCCGACCTCTGAATCCCGACTACAATGCAGAAGTAATACAAGCTCTGTGCTGCTCACAGAGACGGTGCGAGCCCCTGGGCCAGCCTGACCTCAGCTCCGTGCCCCAGTGCCATCCCAGTGCTTCTCTCACTGGCCTGGACAGCCGGGTTCTGCCAACAGAGAGAGCCGCCTGCCCTCGGCCCACAATGGCTGGAGCTGCAGGGCCACGTCACAGTTCACGTGTTTGCCCACAGTCTGTCTCCCTCTGGAAGACGGCTCCTGGTGGCCGTCATCGTGCAGCCCCCACACAGGGACGGGCCAAAAGCGCCACTGCCCACACGTCAACAAGCACTCAGCAGGCTCTACACGCTGTCCCTCGGGGGGACAGCCGAGGTCCACACGCACCTGGGGGCTCGTTCGGCGTCACGTGCACGTCTGAGGGTGATGTCCTTAATGCTAGGGCACTCCCCGAAATCAGCAGAGACCACCAGCAATCCAAAAGGAAAATGGACACGTGGTAGAAGTGGACGCAGAGAAAAGCAAGCAGCTCTTACATCTGTGACCGGGCCGACCTCACGCTTGGTCAGACTCCTGCCTCAGATTGCCAGAATAAACGTGTGGGTCGTGGGCACCTGCTGGCAGGCCCGCATCCAGAGAACCGCCTAGAAGGGCAGGGTGGCCCTCGATCGAAATTTACCGTGCACAAACTCGGAAGCGGCAAATCAGGTTGTGAAATGTGACCTACGAGTGTCATCATACTAGTGGGCAAAGGGGTAGACGTAAAGACGAGGGCTCCGCGTTCAACACGCGGACACTGGAGGGCGAAGCTCCGTCACCAGGTCTCGAACGCCTGCCCACAGCTGGGGATCCCTGCATG
>NW_006159689.1:1823476-1824235 GCF_000334495.1 Tupaia belangeri chinensis | reverse complement strand
CATGGACTGGCGTCAGATCTGCGTGCCGGGTCAGGAAGTCACGCGCGTCAGCGGCCCGGCACGCGCACAGGGGGTATGGTTTGGAGTGCGCTCGCTCCACGTGAGACAGGACAGTGACAGGCATTCACACAGCCGACGCAGAGTCCTCTGGGCCAGTCCTTTGGATTCCAGCCCTAGAATTTCCCACTCACAGGCCCTGATGGGCCTAGAACACCCTGAGAGGACACGGGAAACCGTGAACCGCAGCCACCTCTGGGAAAAGGAGCTGAGCACAGCACAGCTTGTGAGAAGGGCTGGGAGAGGGCACCGCCTGGACAGAGCAGTCGCGGGATGCGGGCTTGGATTCCAGACGGGGACTTGGCTGGGACCACAGAGTGAGCGGGGCCTCCTCCCCACCTCCCAGGTACCTTCCAGGTCTGCGGGGCCCAGGGGCCACGCAGGGAGGCCCACAGGGGTAGGGGTCTCACCTTCTCCAGCCCAGGCAGGGCTTCCTGCCAGAGAATGAGGCAGGCAAGTGGGGCGACACACTGACCAAGGTGAAGCGCAGAGAGCCTGGCTCAGGGAGTGAGGCGCCCAGGAGAGAGGCGGCCAGCGGCTTGGCGAGAGCACAGCTGTGTGGGGACCAGGCTGCGCCGGACAGGGCAGGGGTGGGGGCTCGTCAAAACCTTGTGGGAAGACGGAGCCGGGGCAAGGGTAGGGCGCAACAGGTGACCAGCTCACCACGGCGGGCAGAGGCGCGGCTCGAGCTGCCCTCGTGAC
>NW_006159689.1:1822819-1823206 GCF_000334495.1 Tupaia belangeri chinensis | reverse complement strand
GCCATCCCCCGTGACCGTTCTCTCCCTTGCCCGCCGCCTCTCTGGCGAGCACATGGCAAATGAAAACAAACTACAAGAGGGTGAAGGGGAAGCTCCGTCCGGGTTAGGGAGTGGGGCTGAGGGTGAGTCTGGGCTTCCCGCTGGGCAGCCAGTCACCTGGGAAGCCGTCTCTGCAGTGGGGACCTCGGGAGAAGCCCTCCGGGGGGAGAGGGGGACAGAGGGAGACGTCTATCAGGACTCAGGTTTGAGGAGCCCGGAGCAGAGAGAGGGCCAGCCAGGCCAGAGGGCAGCTCAAGGAGGGCCCGGGAGTACGGCCTTTGGAGGCTGTTAGGAGCAGCAGGTGGATGGGGAGTGCGCCCCCGCCGACTCATCCCACCAGGACCTGCC
>NW_006159689.1:1819708-1820406 GCF_000334495.1 Tupaia belangeri chinensis | reverse complement strand
TGCCCAGTGCACCACGGCGGGCAGAGGCGCGGCTCGAGCTGCCCTCGTGACGAGCCGGCGTGGGGAAGCACTTGGCCTCTGTGTGCTCAGAAAGCTGGCACCTGGAGGGCTGGGGCAGGGACCGCGGCACGATGAGACCCCTCGGGCCCAGCTCTCTCAGGCACACACTCCATTGTGAATCAAATAAACAGGGCCAGCCAGGTGGCACGGTGGTTAGGGAGGCTGGTCCCACGTGGTCTGCCCCGTAGTTTGAGTCCCGGACCCAGCAGCTCGGAAACACACCAGGCATGTGTGCGAGCCCCAGATCCCAAGAGGAGAATGGAGGAGGAGGGACTGCGGCGTGGCCATCCCCAGGGAGCGTTCTCTCCCTTGCCCTCCGCCTCTCTGGCGAGCACATGGCAAATGAAAACAAACTACAAGAGGGTGAAGGGGAAGCTCCGTCCGGGTTAGGGAGTGGGGCTGAGGGTGAGTCTGGGCTTCCCGCTGGGCAGCCAGTCACCTGGGAAGCCGTCTCTGCAGTGGGGACCTCGGGAGAAGCCCTCCGGGGGGAGAGGGGGACAGAGGGAGACGTCTATCAGGACTCAGGTTTGAGGAGCCCGGAGCAGAGAGAGGGCCAGCCAGGCCAGAGGGCAGCTCAAGGAGGGCCCGGGAGTACGGCCTTTGGAGGCTGTTAGGAGCAGCAGGTGGATGGGGAGTGG
>NW_006159689.1:1819453-1819694 GCF_000334495.1 Tupaia belangeri chinensis | reverse complement strand
CCCCCCCCCAGTCCCTGCCTGCCACAGCAGCATTCCCTGTCCCTCAGGTCAGCCAGACTTGCCACAGACCCTGCCCCTCCCACTCGGCCCTAGTCCGCCTCCCCCCACCTGCCGCAGCCACAGGCCAGCTGGGTGTGACGTGGAAGGAGTCCCTGCCCGGGGACCCAGCTCCCCGGCATGGGGGTAGGACCCAGGGGACCCGCAGCTGACCACCGCCCAGACACGGCGGCGTTGGCCAGCC
>NW_006159689.1:1815362-1819311 GCF_000334495.1 Tupaia belangeri chinensis | reverse complement strand
ATCCCAGCCCCCACCCCAGCCCTCACCCCAGCCCTCACCCCAGCCCTCATCCCACACAGGCGTCCGCTCTGCCTTCAGCCATTGAACCGGGAGCCCGGTGCCCTCTGGGAAGCCAAGCCTGCACTCCCTGCCCTTGCCTGAAAATGAGAGGCAACGTGTCAGCAAGACCTCTCCCCGCTGTGCGACATGACAGGCCACCCGCCCTGAGCCACGAGCGAGTGCTCAGTGGGGAACGCGAAGGCCCAGGAAAGGCAGGGGTCCTTAGATCCCTGTCGGAGCCCGCAAGGACGGAGGTGACAGCCAGGGCTCAGTCAGATGGCTCCGAACTGACCGAAACATGGGGCCGGGTCACACGTGGCCCTTCGCCCACTCCCTGCCGCCCAGCCCTCCTCAGGCCTCTGCGCCCAGTCGGGGCTCAGGGCACATCCCCAAGGCCCAGTCCTACAGGAAACCCCCCTCCGTGAGCTGCTCCTGAAATCACCTCCGAGAAGAAAGGGTCACTTCTGATCCAAAGATATCCCCGGCAGGAACCGGCGGCAGGCCCCATGAATGTTTGATCACATTCCCGGTCCGAGTGCAGCCCTGCGTGCTCTGTCCTGAGCACCCGTGGGAAACGGCTCCAAACGTCCAGTCCCTCCCACGCTCTCCTGCGCTGGGAGCGCCGGGCGGCCAGGCCAGGCATCTTCTGCTAATGCCCACCTGCCCTCCTCCCAGTTCCACTTCTGGGTTTGTCTTGACGCCCTGGCCCCACACTCCTGCACCCTGGCACGCAACACGAGGCACCATAATTACTTAACTGTAAACCGCTCGTGGAAATCTGCTATGACTTTGTTAGAAAACACTGTAATCGAACCCCTGAGAGGCAGGATCGATGGGCCTGGCCCGCCAGAGGAAACACACCGCAGGATTAAGTGGTTTAGCAAGGGGAGGTCCCAGCGGGCAGGGCGGCAGGGAGGATGGCGAGTGGGCAGGAGGGGCCGAGGGGCAGGCGGGCGGCGGAGAGGCGGGAGACGGCTGGCTGGAATGACTATAACTCTGGCCCGGTCCCTCAGGGCAGCAGGCACCATGAGTGCCCACCTTGCCTGGGCACCCACAGGCATGGAGCCAGTGCTCAGTGCGAAAAGATCCGTGGGGTCTCAGGGTCATTTGCTTGCACCCTCTGGGGCTGACTCTGCAGAGGCCGGGAAGACCTGGCCTCACAAAACGTTCAATACAGTCGCCGCCCCCACCACCACCACCGTGGGAAAGGCCTTCAAGGTGCCCGCCGGTGCCTGAGATCACCCACAGCCGGCCCTGTGGGCCCTATGCTGTTTCCTCTGCACCAAATCCACGACTCGGTTTCCTTCACAGACTAGGTGCCGGGAGGGGTGGACGACAGCTAATAACTGAGCAGACACAGCGTAACAGTGGATGTGCTAAAGGTTATGTAAACACGCCCCAATATCACTCGGAAAGCCTCCATGGGATGAGGTGAGGCGAGTGAAGATGCGGGCAGTGGGGCAGCCTTCGCCACCACCGACTGGCCTTCTGACGGCCCATCAGAGGGTCACCTGAAGCAGGGGTCACCACAGGTAACGCTGGGTCGTGGAGCCAGGACAATGCCACTAGCCCAGTGGCGGAGCAGAATGCTGATGCCCAGAGAGGAGGGGGCATGCCCAGGTGGACGTGTGACAAAGAGTGCTTCGTGCCCTGAGAGGGACAAGTGCCTCTCCGAATGACAGGAGCTTGAAAAGTTACAGATGCTTATTTCTGGAATTTTCCATTTAATATTGACCACGAGGTTGACCGTGAGTAACTCAAACCGCAGAAAAGAAAACCGAGGATAAGAGGGAGCTACTTACATCTTTTAGAGTAAACTTGACGCTTTCTAGAGCTATTTCACATTTACCCTGGGCTTCTGTGGCCTCCAAACACCTCATTGTGGAATTACATGAATAAATACAATTCCACTCCGATAAGCAAGGGCACCTGGGAGGAGGCAGGCACTGTGCAGTATTTTACACCAATGCTCTTAGAGCCACCACCGCGCTGGCAGCGGGGACCATGGAAGCCATTCGGGGTCTCTGAGCATGACGACCTTCCTCTGGCTCTTAGTATGTCCGGGGTTGTTCTGAGAGCAGTGTCTACGTCTCCCACCCCATCTTCACAAGCTCGTGGTTCGCTATGGCCCCTCTGTTCTGCCGATGAAATGAGGAACACCCTGCTTCAGGCAGCCGGTAAGTGTCAGAGCCCAAACTTGAACCCTGGGTCTTTGCCCTGGAGGCGGAAGGCTGGACCGCTGCTCTAGGCCTCTCGTTGTGGGGTTAACGCATTTTAACGCATTTCAAGCGAGTTATTGCAATTTCCAGTCACTCTTCCTGAGTTATTGTCTAGGGCAATGAGGGCCACCACCCGTGCTGCTAAGGAGGCTCTGGGACGCGCCTGTGCTGAGATCTGCGGGCACGCAGTGAGGCCCGGGCACGCCTGAGGGGCAGGAACTACCTGCTTCTGCCTTTGAAGTCACTGGCAGCACAATCCTTCTTCATTCTTTTAATGAAGACCTGTTGAACTGCCATTCCCATAATGAAGCCTGCACACACTCTTCTTATGTTTCTGTCATTAAGGTTTCAGGATACGCACGGTTCAAATGTTTAACTTCAATCCCGTCTGCTCCGCAGGCCAATTAAAGCCGAAACGTGGTGATTCCGAGGCGGGTGGAGAACAGGCTCAGGGAAGAGCTCGGCCGGAACGCCCGTCCGAAGGCGCCCAAGCCCACCTTTGAAGGCTACGCTAGGGTGCTCGCTGGCAAGCCTGCCGCTGTGGGAACTCCTTGCGCACCCCAGAGGCAAGGCCTGGCGGATCTGCTGTTCTGCGGGGGAATCTGCCCTCGTGGCTCAGGGGATGAGACGGGATCCCACGGGAAATGGAGCCCAGGTGGCCGCCACCTCCTTGCACCCTGCCTGTTTCCCACCTAGGGCTGGGGTGCCGGGCTGACCCTCACCCTCCTCTCTGTCCACTCTGCACCTACTGCTTCAGCCGCTGTGACCACACACGCCGACAGGGGCCTCCTGTCGCAGACATGCCCCAGATGAGCCTGCCCCAGCCCTCCAGGCAGTCGAGCTGAAGCCCACAGCCAGCGAGCTGTCACATCCCGGCACTCGGGAGAGGAGGGGAGGGGGCGGAGGGTGGCCTGCACGCCCGCCCGTCTGGACCGCGCAGATGGGAATAGCGCCTGGGTGGAAGAGATCCTAGAGGCTCTCTGGCCCTCCCCACCACGGAGGACACAGCGGGCCACTGATCGACCAGAAAGGGCCCTGCCGGGCTTGGTCTTGGACTTCCAGGACGGAGAAAGAAACCTGAAGGCCCTGGTCCCGGGCCTGTGTTACGCAGCCGGACCAAGAGATCCCATCGGTGGCTCTCTAGAGCCGTTGGCTTCAGCCAAGCATGTCAGGTAAGTGCACTCCATGCGGGGCAGCTCGGGCACCAGCTTTTAGGCAGGTGGCAGGTGGCTGCCAAGTCAACGTGTTAGAACGTCTGAAGAGTCTTCTGTCGATGGATGTAAAGCAGACAGGCCCCGATTTGGGCTGCAGGGCCTCTCCGCACAGCGGGCTGCAGCTGCCCCAGGAGAGGAAGGGGGCATCCTGGAGCAGCTCTGACCCCCCAGCCCGGTCTGGGCTTCCCCTTGAATTGCCAGGACGTGGACCCCAGCACCATGCACTGTGAGCCGTCTGACAGAAGAGCCCGCCACGTCCTCTCCCAAAACGTGTCGGACAGCGCCGATGAGCCGCTCAAGAGCATGCCAACGTTAAAGGCAGTCTCTTACTCACAAGGCGGAGCACCCCCTCCTGCTGCCCGCGACGGCCTTGAACAGCCTACAGCAAACACGGAAGCCACGTTCTTGGAGAGGCCCTGGGGAAGCCGGGTGCTCCGGGGGAAGCCAAGCTGTTTTGTGGCTTGGGAGGAAATGAGG
>NW_006159689.1:1793399-1815145 GCF_000334495.1 Tupaia belangeri chinensis | reverse complement strand
GGGACGCGGGGTGCTCCGGGGGAAGCCAAGCTTTTTTGTGGCTTGGGAGAAAATGAGGCAGCCCCAGCCGCTCTAGGGTCACGGATATCCCCCTAAGCCCAGGAAACCTCGGGGGGGGGCGGAGTCGCCACAGCTCTCCGGATGCACAGCAGGTGGAACAGCAGAGCTCTCCGGGAAGCTGAGCCCCAGCTTCCACCTGCTGGGTGTCCACCCATGCATTCCCCAACTGCCGACTGACACTGGCACCCCGGAATACCGCAGCCAGGCCCCTGGGCTCCGGGTACCACGGAGCTTCCATTCTGGCGGAGGAGCTCAGAGGCAGGGATGCAGAGCAGCTGGGCAGTCAGGGAAGGTCTCACTGAAAGGGGCCCTGGGACGAAGACTCACGTGTGTGGCCCTGAGTCCTGGCCCATCTGCGAAAGGGGCCCGGGCAGAAGGGAGGACCCATGCAGGGGTGTCGGGAAGAAGTGAGTGTGAAGGAAAACAGACAGCATGAGAGCAGAGCGGCAGGGGGGCCGGCCCGAGGGTCTGGAGCTCACAAGGACATTGTCGTCCACGCTGAACGCAGTGGAGCCGCTGTGGGACTCTGAGCAGAGGACAGACACGACCTGTCAGAAGGCATCAAGGAGTCACTGACCGAGAACCCCACGGTGTAGGGCCCATTTCTAGGCAGTGCCAGAATCGGCAAATCCAGAGAGACAGGGCGTGAGCCGGGGGGCCTGGGGATGGGAGAAGGGCGGAATGGAGGGTGACAGCTAGGGGGTGTGGGGTCTTCCTGGAGGGAGGAAGATGCCCTCTGAGTTGTCCGGGTCGATGGTTGTGTAACTGAAAACCCAGTGAAAGCAGCCAAGTAGCATACTTAAAGTGGACGAACTGAAGGAGACGTGGACCCCGCCTCCGCGCGGCTGTTCGAGGAGGTGGGCGTCGGGGCCGCTGAGCTGAGGCGGCCGGCAGGAAGGAGCAGGGGAGCCACGAGGCTACTGTGGCTCTTTATCCAAAGTGGCTGGGACCCGAAGTGTTTCTGAGTTTGATTCTCAGACTTGGGAATATTTGAGGATGGGACCAAAAGCTAAACGTGAAACTCATTTGCATCTTACAAACACCTTAGCAATGTGGCCTGAGGGTCGTTTTACACACTATTTTTATACTGCAATATACTGAGGCCACACACAGGTCAGGTATGGGACTCTCCCACTCGTGGCATCATGTCGGTGCTCAGAGTTTGAATTTTGGAGCTTGTCAGATTCTGGATTTGGGATCAGGGATGCTCGGCCTGTACAGTCGTCCAGGAGAGCTGCCCGAGGTGAGCGCCATGGTCAGGGCTGAGTGGATTTGAAAGAAAAGATGAGACTCCCTGACAGATTGCCCTGGGCTGTGAGAGGAAGAGGGGGTGGCCGTACTCAAGGCCTTTGGCTACACGAAGCACGCGAAGGGTTAGTCATCCACAGCGCCAGGCGGGCAGCAGGCAGGGCATTGATGCCGTGGCACAGCTCGGGCACGCCGAGTTCCGTGGTCTGTTACGTGTCCAAGGGCCGGGATGCGGCTAGAGTCTGGGGTGGGGAGATATCCGGATGCCACATCTGGGAGCCACTGGCCTTGGAATGGTACTAAACGCAACGCCACCGAGGAGGTGACCAGTGAGAGGGAGGCCAGAGCACCCCAAAGGCTGAGGGTTGGGGGAGCCTGCCCTGGAGGTGCAGGTGGGGGCAGGGGCAAGAGATAGCCTGCAAGAGAGACAGAAAGAGGCACCAGTGTGGTTCTGACGTAATCCCTAAAGACACCACCGAATACCATAATCGCTAAGGTTAAAATCCAAAACCTCCAAATCCCAGTCTAAAATCTCTAACACCTGAAATCCTAAAAATCACAATTCTGAAAGAACAAAATTCTGGTGTTGAAATTTTGAAAGCTCAAATCCCAGAGCTTTAGAGAGACTAAATTTTTTAGGCATTTTTTCCAATCTGACTCTGCGGAAGTATATTGGCTTCGTGGTGAGCCCTGCGCGTGTGCGTAAAAATGCCGAAACTTGCTCGGCCAGCGAGACGTCCTCCCTGCGTGTCTGCATGCGTGAGACATGAAGCGTGAGGTCCCGGCTCTCTGGCAGCTGCAGGGGCCCCTTGCGGTTTTCATTCCCTGTCTGAAGACTCCAGTCGTCGGTCGTGGTGTTTCAGGGGACGCGGTTACAACGCGGACACAGTTACCAACCACGTGGCGCGCAGAAGTGGCCCTGTCTCTTCCAGAGGTCTGGTCTGGGAAGGGAAGAGGAATGTGAAGCCCGCCCTCCTAGGAGGACAGCCTTGTGGATTGACTCGGCTCGGGGCGGGTCCGTTCTGTGAAAGTGGAGGGAGCGCAGTGCAGGGAGCTCGCAGGAGGAACTGGCCAGGTCGTGGTCTCCCCGGGCAGAGGGGCTGGCTACGGACGAGACTGACGCCAGCGAACGACGGCGTCCCCCGGTCAACAGTAACTGCAGTGTGGGCAGAGGAGAGGGCCAGGCAGGCCGGGCTCAGGAACGCAGCTCTGTCACCATGGCACCAGGCAGTGTGCAAGGCACTGGGAGACCCCATGGGATCGTCAGGACACAGCCTACCTCAGATGCCTCTGGATGTGACGCTGGGCCGTGCCTGGGCTTGCGTGCCGGCACATGTCGCCAGAGGGGAGGCACACTTGCGGAAAAGAAAATCAGCCCCGTGAGGCCTCTGTCGTCCGGCACAGCCGGGTGAGCGCGGCTATTCTGCACAGCCTCTCTGCCATCAAAACCTAGTCCAAATCAGAGCAGTGTCCCAAATGACACGGAAACGGCCGTGTCAAAGGCCACTCTGTAACGCCGTCTATCCACGTGAGAAGGCCGCGGCTGCCTGCAGAGCCTTACTTTGGGCCAAGTTCAGTCAGCTCTTCCACTCGTGCAGCCTGAGTTTATTCCCGTTCTACAGAAAGTGGCCGTTTGACTTTGCAAGGGGCGTGTTGTCAGAAGAGGCAATGCCTACAAGTGTGATTTACGTTCTAGGCTGTCAAGGAGCTGTGCAGCACCCGGATGCCCTCCCACACAAGGACGAACGTGCACCCTCCGCTGGGCTCTCAGGAAAGGCATGACACATTTTTGCACAGAAAAACAGAAAAAATATGTCGTGACTCTCCTGACAGCCCAGTACATGCGTTTCAAACGGAGGCCACCCTGTTGCCTTCTGAAACCAGCATCCCTCTCGCGGTCGGGGGAAAGGGCCCTGCCTCACCCGGTGGCTTGAGTTGTGTGTGAGCAAGGCCCAGCCTGACCCCGGTGACTGCAGAAGCACAGAACCAGCCCCCGGTGCCCTACTCCCCTCCAGCAGTCAACCCGGGGGACACATAAAGAAAGAGAGTCTGGTCAGCGGGCCTCCACGAGGTCTGAACACGGGGAGAGAACCCGTTCACCTCCTGGTGAGTAAGCCGGCGGCGGAAGGCCAGGGTGCTCACGTGAATCAGTCTGGGGAGGGGGCCTATGCCGGAGAGGACCACGTGGAGAGAGCCACATGGAGAGAGAGACGCAGAGCCTGGGCGCGGAGCTCACTGTGCCTGCCGTCTCTGCACACCAGGAGGGGTCCGCGGCCTTCTCCTTTGGGAGCCAGGAGGGTCGCAGCCTTACTGGATCCAGATCTCCATCAGAGTCCACGGCCTTCCTCCCTGCTGGGTCCCTACAGTAGGGGTACGAATGACCGCTCTATGAGTTCCACTCTTGGAATGGTGGACAGGGGCGCCCTGTGCACGCACTGCCCAGCAAAAAAAGGGGACCAAGGATAACGTTAAGCCTCTGGAGACTGTCCTAAGGCATAGCAAATAAAGAAGCACCTTTGCAAAGAAAGCCAGCTCAGTCTTGCTAAGACAAAGTTCAACGAGAACAGCGAGTCTTCGGCACCAGAGCTGTAACTTGCTTACAGGGAAGTTCCCGCCTGGCTGAGTGTGGCCAAGAACGGGGAGTCCCTTCTTCCCTCAGGGCCAGGCAAGGGACAGCGTACCTCACTGGGACAGGCTGGCCACCAGCACGGCCCTGCCCTACAGCTACGGGTTACAGAGATGACTTCCCAGTGAGCATGACTGAGGAGTCGGCTCCTCCTCCACTCAGTCCCAACTCACAGGGCAGACTCCTCCAGGCCCAGAGGTGGAGAGCACCAGGGCCCAGTCACCTTCGCTCCAGCTCACGTGCTGGAAGGTTTTCCAAGATGGAGCAAGGTGAGCCAAGAAACCAGAGGCTTCCTCCTCTGCCAACGTCGGGAGTATTGGCTCAGAGGCTTTGCCGAGAGCGGGTGGTCCCTCAGGACGGAGAGACCTGGAGCTCCTCCTCTGAAGACACGGTTGCAACAGTAGGTGGAGGAATTCAAGCCTAGGCGTACTCAGAAACGGCGGAGATGTTGACGGCAATCCTTTAGGAGGCGGCTAAGCACAGTTGAAACCTCAGGTCGCGAAGTTACTGGGGAGAGCCAGAAGCTGTGGCTGTCTCACAGAGACAGAGTGAGCTCCAGAGACTGGCCTCGAAGACTAGCCCTACCCACATTTAATTGGCTCAGACTCGGTAGCAATTTACACCCAGGACATTGTCGAAAACAATAGGGCAGGACCAGCAGATGGCATAATGGCTACGTTGCTGGGCTCCCATATAGTCAACCACGGTTCAAGCCCCAGACCTTAAACTCAGACCGGGCGTGTGCGTGCGTGCCCAAGATCCCGAGAGGAGAATGGAGGAGAAGGGATTGCGGCGTGGCCATCCCCCCTGGGGGGTGATTTCTCACTTTCTGTCCCTCTGCCTCTCTCTGTCTTTCTGGTGAGCGCACACGCCCTATAGCAAAAACCTCTCCAAATATTTTCTTTAAAAAATAGGGCAATTGGCCATCAATTAATGGACCCTAACAGCTGGGTGTGATCTCAAACGAAGAAGACACCTTAACAGAGAGGTCAGAAAGAGACAGCCAGAGAGTCCTGCTAAAACCCCATGGCTCAGGGCGACTGTGCACATCCCCATGGCTGCGCCCCAGAGGACCAACAGTGGGAGACTCTCCACTGAGGAGGGAGCGGACTTCTCTGCCATAGGCTAGCCACGCCAAGACATAAGCAGGCCAACAGTGAAAGGGAGCCCTGGGGCCGGGGGGGGGGGTGGCATCTAGAGTTGCTCTAATCTAACCTAAAAGGCCCAATTTTAAACAGCAAAAATGAGTCCTGCAAAGAGAGAGGAATGTGTGACCCAAACACAAGGGGAAAAAGCAGGCAACAGAACCTGCCTCTGAGAAGGTCCAGAAGTCAGATTCAGTAAAGATTTCAAAGCAGCCATTTTAAATATGGTCACAAAACTAAAGGAAACCATACTTAAGTGAGTAAAGGAGTGGTCATGACAATGTGTCATCAAATTAAAAAAATCGATAAAGAGAAAGAAATTATAGAAAAAAACCAAATGGCAATTCTGGAGTTGAAAAGTACCATAACTGAGAGGCACGACAATAGATTTAAGTTGGCAGAAAGAAAAACATCTTGAAAATAGATCAATAGATATTATGCAATTTGAAGGGCACAGAAGAAAAAAAAATGAACAGAGCCATAGAGAAATGTGAGAAACCACTGAGGACATGCAACATGAGAGGGTCATAATGCGGAGAGTGAGAAAAAAAGAAAAGACACAGGAAAAAATAGAAGAGTCGGTGACTAGGGGCTAGGTGGTAGTAGAGTGCATTGCAATTGGGCCCACATGGGAAAGGTCCTGTGTTCATGTCCCAAGACCTCCCCCTAAGGAGCTCAGGTGTACACACATGTGCCCACGATCCAGGCTGGCTGAGAGTGGGAAGACTGCGGTATGAAGACCCTGTTGGGGGTGCTCATCTTTCTGTTTCTCTCTCTCCCTCTCTCATGGAAGAAAACATTAAACTGTAAAAATAAAAATGCAGTGGCTAAAACCTTCTAAAATTTTATGAAAACTTAATCTATGTAGCCAAGAAACTCAACAAACTTCAATTAGGATAAATACAAAGAGACTGGCACCCAGAGATCATAGAAAAAATATTGAAAATCAAAGACAAAGATAACATTTTGAAAGGAACAAGAAAAAAAATGAATTGACAAAGGAAACACCAACAGGACTGACAAGTGACTTCTCGTAGACGGAAGTAATGGAATCGAAAGGCAGTAGAATGGTGTGCTCAAGGTAACGAAGCTGGTAACCAAGAATTCTATATCCAGCAAAACTATCTTTCAAAATTTAGGTACAATATAAACAATTCCAGATAAACAAAAACTGAGAAAATATGACATGAGCAGACCCATTTTATGAGACATACTAAAGGAATTCTTCAGTCTAAAGGCAAGTGACTCCAGATGGCAATTCAAATTCAGACACAAAAAGTGAAGAGCACCAGTGAAGTTACGTATACAGTTATAAAAGACATTGTAAACGCATTTTTCTTCTCCTTCCTTCCCTGACGTAAGAAGCAATGCTACAGGGGCCCACAGGTGGCATGGTAGTTAAGGTACCGGACTCCCACGTGGCTGACCGTGGTTTGAGTGCTGGACCACGCAGCTGAAAATAACACCAGGCGCGTGTGCCTGCATGCCCAAGATTCCGAGAGGAGGAGGGACTACGGCATGAGGAGAGATTCCGGGGGGGGGGAGGGTGATTTCTCACTTTCCCTCTCTGGCTCTTTCAGGCAAGTGCATGCACCCTATGACAAAAACCCAAAATAATAATAAGAAATAGCACAAACTAATATGTATATAATTGTATTATTGATCTTACATAATCTGGAAATGTAATGTATTTGTCAAAAAGGGAGCAGATGGAAACAAAGCTATACTGCAGTAAGAAAATGACATCAGATGGTTACTTGAATCTACGGAATAAAATAGAACCAGAAATGGCAAATAAAAAGGTCAATATAATAAACTATACGTATTACTTAAATATATATGTGTGTGTGTGTGTGTGTGTGTGTGTGTGTGTGTGTATTCTCCTTGCCTTTCTCAACTTCTTTAAACATGTAACTATTTAAAGTAATAATTACAGCAATGTATTTTGGGACTTACATAGCATATATAGATCTATGGTAGGCAGATTTGTGGCCCTCCAAACATATCCATGCCCTAATCCCCACAACCTATGAATGTATCAGGATCAGATGACTTTAAGACAATGAACTTACCCTGGATTATCCAAGACCCATGTAATCACAAAAGACCATGAAGGTGGAAGAGGGAGGGAGGAGAGAGGACTGGAAGGGTGGCAGCACTGCAAACTCCACGCTGATGTCGACAGCCTAAAACATGGAGGATAGGCCATGAGCCACCTGGTAGGCGACCTCCAGGAACGGAAAGCACAGGAAACGAGCCTCCTGAGAGCATCCAGAAGGAACAAAGCCTGCCGACACCTTGGTTTTAGCTCAGGAAGGCCCATTTCAGACTTCGGACCTCCAAACTGCAGAGTAACCAAGTTGTAGGGGCAGCAGGCGGCGTGGTGGGTAAGGTGCTGGATTCCCACATGGCAAACTGCAATCTGAGTGCCAGACACAGAGGCTTGGCAGTCACAGCAGGCGTGGGTGCACGCGTGCCCAAAGTCCTGAGAGGAGAATGAAGGGACTGCAATGTGGCCAACCCTCCTGGAGGTAGATTTCTCACTTTCCCGCTCACTGTCTCTGTCTCTCTCCAGCAAGTACACACGCCCTATGGCAAAAATTAAAAAAAAAAAAGAAAGAAAAGAAACATAATACAAGGCTTGTATCAATAATAGTGCAAAGGAGTGTGTGTAGGAATAGCACTGTGTAAGGTGACACTGCTCTACCTCCCTGGAATTAAGCTCATGCAAATCTGACGTGGGTTCTGCCAGCGTAGATACACATGTAAAGAAGAGAACATCACCAAATGACAGAGTCAGGATCTCCAAAACCGCTTCTTTAGAAAAACAACAAATCAACTTTATTTCTTTATTATTTTTAGAGGTTTGTTTCGTTTTGTTTTTGTTTGTTTTTGGCTAGAGAGTGTATATGCTCTCTGGAAAGACAGAGATAGACAGAAAGCGAGAAATCATGCTCCCAGGGTGGATGGCCATGCCGCAATCCCTTGTCCTCCATTCTTCTCTGGGGATTTTGGGCACACACGCATGTACACATGCCCATCATGACTTTCAAGTCACCAGGTCTGGGACTCGAACTGCAGTTCACCATGTCAGAGTCAGTCCAGTGACACAACAATTACACGATCTGCTGGTCTCCAGAGTCAACTTTTTTAGAACTCCAGAATTTAACCAGAAGCTTACAACAACTAGGGAATGCTTAATGAGGAAAGAAACTGCTCAATTTCAGTAAGAGGGTACTGTGGTATTTTAATTTATCTGCTTAGAATACCTGACTTGGGACCAGCAGTTGGTGTAATGGCTATGTTGCTGGACTCCGGACCTGGTGGCTTAAACTCACGCCCGGCACGTGTGCATATGTTCCCAAGATCCCAAGTGGAGAATGGAGGAGAAGGGATTGCAGCGTGGCCACCCCCCCTGGGGGGGGTGATTTCTCGCTTTCTGTCTCTGTCTATGTCTGTCTTTCTGGTGAGTACGAGTGCCCTATAGCCAAAAACAAAACAAAACAAAACAAAACAAAAACAAAAACAAACCAAAAAAAAAAACCCAAAAAAATAAATAAACAAAACAAAACAAAAACCTCTAGAAAAAAAAAGAATACCTGACCCCCCAGCTCAGCAGTACCCAGAGGACGGCAGCCTGCAATCCTGGTGCAGGGTGAGATTACCAGATGGAGCAATGTTAACCTTATTCCCAAAGAAACGTGGTTGTACCTTGATCTGTCTGGTGGCTTGCCCTTGTCTCCTCTGCCTCAGAGCTCCCCAAGGCCTGACTGGGTTTCCTAGACGGTGTTCATCAAAAGCACTTAAAGGTAAGTGTATTAGCTGCAGCTACCTGGAGCAACGGTTTGGCAAGGCATTCAATAAACAAGTGTAAAACCCAGAAATGAAGGGGTTGGGGAAGGAGACACTGGGAAGTCAGGTCTTTGGGAAGCTCCCTTGTACACCAGGACATCTAGGTGACACACAGGCTTAGGACTGGATGCATGCTCAGGAAAGGCCAAGGGTGACCCAACGCTTTCACCTCTGGGTGCCTTTAAGCTCTGTGTAAGTAGCAAGTGACATCTAAGACAGAGTTATAAACAGCCTGGCTAAGCACTGAAAGAATATCTCAACACAGAGCCAACCTACAAAGATTAGGAGAGCATTGTTTTCTTTATTCTCTTGGCCTTAGGCATGTAAGAAAAATCTTCATCGGGATCGGCAGTTGGCATAAAGGCTATGTCACTGGAATCCCATGTAGCCAACCGCGAATCGAGTCCTGGACCCGATGGCTTAAACTCACGCTGGGTGCAAGTGCGTGCGTGCCCAAGATCCCAAGAGGAGAAAGGAGGAGAAGGGATTGCAGGGTGGCCATCCCTACTGGGGGATGATTTCTTGCTTTCTGTCTCTCTGTCTCTCTGTCTTTCTGGGGAGCACATGTGCCCTATAGAAAAAAAAAAACTCTCCAAAAAAAAAAAAAACCTTCATCAAGTCACTAACTGACCACTAAGTAAACAGAACAAAGCCTTCAGTGACCATGCATGTGGACTTTGTAAAAATAGTTTAGAGAAGTCACTAATAAACAAGCAACAACAACCCACAACAAACAGCAGCAAAACCTGGGGAGTGGGAATAATCTTATTTCCAGGGCCTCTGCATTATAATATCCAAAACATCCAATTTCCAACAATAACAAAATATTAGGCTTGCAAAAACATTAGAAAGTATACCCCATTCACATGAAAAATAAATTAATTAAGGGGAACTGTGCCTGTAGAAACTGACTCACTAGACAAAGACTTTAATTCAACTTTCTTAACTATGTTCAATACCTAAAGCAAACCATGGACAGAGAACTGAAGAAAACAGAAGTATGGCTCACCAAATTCAGATTATCAATAAAAGATAGAAATCATTTAAAAGAACCAAAAAGGATTTTGAAACCGAGAAGCATAACTGAAACAGAAAAGTCACAGATAGGTTCAGTATTTGAGGAACAGTCAGAATAAAGAATCAGCAAATTTAGATTATTAGTACTTTCTCAGTTTGAGGAGTGGAAGAGAAAAAAGAGTGAAGAAAAATAAAAGCCGAAGAGCCCTGTGTGAGGCCCTCCAGTGCACCAACATACACATAGTGAGATCCCAGAAAGACAGGAGAGAAAGAGGCAGAAAGGATACTTGAGGAAATAACGGCCAAAAACTTCTCTAACTTGATAAAAGGTATGAATTACACATCTGAAGGGCTCTGTGACTCCAAATTTGATCAACTTGACAAGATACACACCAAAACACACTGTAGTCAAATGACCAAAGGACAAAGAGGATCTTGAAAGCAGCAAGAGAGAACAGCTTGACGCCCACACCCAGGATCCTCAGTAAGACCAACGCTTGTCCGTCAGGAACTATGGAGGCCAGAAAGAAGTAAGAGGACATGTTGGAACTGCTGAAAGAAAAATACACTCAGCCAAGAATTCTGTATCCTTCACAAGTAAAGGAAAAATTAAGATATTTTCAGACAACCGAGACCAGAGGGAATTTGTTGTCTAGTCAACCTATCCTCCAAGAAATCTTAAAAAGAAGTTCTTCAGGTTGAAACAAAAGAATCCTAAGTAATAACTCAGTCATGTTTTTAACTGCTCCTTTTCTAAATAATTTAGTAAACGAATGCATAAAGTGCTAACTCTAAGTCTCTGCTAATGTGCAGGCATGTGTAAAGATGCAATCCGAAGGGCAGGGAACATGGAGCTTAAAGAGAGAAGAGTTTTGCACTCTGTTGAAATGAACTTGGTATTAATTCAACCCTAGTGTTATATGTTTAAGATAATGGTTGTAATCCCCAAGATAACATGAAGAAAATAACTTTAAAAATTTATATACAGAAAAAGAAATAATAAATTAAACTAGTGCACTCAAAAAAAATCAATTAAACACAAAAGAAGGCAGTAGTTGAGGAATAAAAGCAATACAGCTTGTACAAAACAACAGCAGATGCGAGATTCAGTTCTTTCTTATTAGCTATTACCTTAAATGTAGTTGGATTAAACGCTCTAGTAGGCGGAGATGAGTAAACTGGATTTTTTAAAGTACTAAAATGACATGATCTAACTATAAGCTGTCCACAAGAGATCACGTTTAGATCCATATCCACGAATAGGTGGAAAGCGAAAGGATAGAGGGAAAGTTCCATATAAATATTAGGTCATCGGGAAGTCAAGCCACATTTTTCTGTTTTTTATGCAAAAATATGTCATGACTTTCCCGAGACTTAATAGTAACCAGAAGAGATCTGGGATGGCCACATAATATCAGAGAAAATAGGCTTTAATGGAAACAAAACAAACTAACACGACAACAGAATTATAGCAAAGAAGGGCATTATATTGGGCCGTCAGAAAAGTCATGGCCTAGTTCTACGGTTTTCTATGCAAAAACGCACCACGACTTTTCTGAGGACCCAGTATATTAATGAAGGGTCCGGGGCCAGCAGGTGGCGTGGTGTCTGTAATGCTGGCCTCCTGCATGGCCGACTGCGGTTCAGGTCCTGGACCTGGTGGCTGACTACCTCACTTTCCCTTTGTCTCTCTCTCTCTCTGGTCAAATTAAAACAAAAACAAATAATAATAACAAATAAAATTATAAAAATTTTTAAAAGGGCCAATCCATGCAAAAAATATAAGAATTATAAACCTATGTGTACCTAACAACAGGGTCCCAAAATACTGGATGGTCAGCAGAATCATGATGTATTTTTCTATGCAAAAATGTGCCGCTATGTAACAAACAGAATCCTGCATTTGTAAGCTAAATACTCCATTATTTCTATTAAACACACAATTACTATTCCCTAGACAACTCACTTCTGCTTGTAACTGCCATTTCATTTCCCATTAACGAAACAGTGAAGATGACCTTGACTGTGACGATCTAGTCCCAATAATAAATAAAATAATTTAAACAAGTAAAACAAAAAGTATCATGACTTTCTGATGACCCAAAATATGAAGCAAAAATTGACAAAATTTAAGACAGAAACAAATAGCTCTGTAATGACAGAGATTTCAAGACCCCCTTTTTAATAGTGGAAAGAACAACCAGCCAGAAGATCAGTAAGTAAATGGACTACCAAAACAAAACAAAACAAAAGCCAACACTCCCTGCCAACTAGGAAGAGCAGAAGTTCATAGAATACCCTGCCTCACGCATCATGCATCATTCTCCAGGACGGGCCATATGCTAGGTCACAAAACAAGTCTCAGTAAACTTGAAAATACTGAACTCATACAAAACGTCTTCTCCAACCATAATAGAATAAAAACGGAAATCAATAATAGGAGAAAAACTGGGAAAACCACAAAAAACACGTGGAAATCTAACAATGTACTCTGAAACAAGCATGGTGTCAGAGAAAATAATTACGAGATAAATTAGAAAACATTTTGTGACACACACAAAAATGAAAACACCATCTCCTCAAAATTTATGGGGTGTGCAAAAGTTGTGCTCAGAGGAAAATGTAAAGCTATAAATGACTCCATTAAAAATGAATAAAGATCTGAAATCAACAACTTTACACCTTAAGGAACTCGAAGAGATAGGAAACGGAATCTGAAGCTAACGGAAGAAAGAAAATAATAAAAATCAGAGAGAAACAAAATTGAGAACAGAAAAACAGAAAGAATCAACAAAACCAGAGTGTGCCTCCTTTCTTTGAAGAGATCGACAAAACAATCATTTATCTAGACTGGCCAAGACAAAACCGGAGACAAAAGCAGGGACGTTACTAACCACTTTCTAGACAGGGCTGACGCAGGACAGGAGTGACCCGGACAAGTCCAGAGAGCCGGCGACACCAGGGAGAGGGCAAAGACCTCATCTTGGCCTGCGAAGGCACTGCCCGTCCACGTGCTCGGTCGCCTCTCATGGGAGCTCAGCAAACACTGACGACAGCACAGCAGGGACAGCCGGGGCTGCGGGATCAGGCACGTGGGAAGGGCATCCACGGTGCAGACCTCAGGCTGCGAAAGCCTCCACGGCCAGCCGGAGTTTGAACTCATCGCCCCAGGAAACCTCACTAACTGTGTTTCTTCCCAATGGGAGGTGCACTTCAGCATGAACCCCATGTAGACGTGACTCTCCTGCCAAAAGAAGCAGGGCTCAGACTCCCTTCACCGCCTCCCCAATTTCTAGAGAAAACAAACAGGCCAGGGCCTGCGAACATCCAGTCCTCAGACAGAGACCGAACCCAGCAGGACCCGGGCAGAGGCCAGGCCCTGGGTGTCCCTCGGGTTCTGTGCGTAGTCACCAGCCCTGGCCCCTAAGGGGAGGGGACAGGACCACTCTGGGGACAGGAGGACCCTTTGGCAGTTTCTCAACACTGAGTTAGCATGTGACCCGTTGTCCTCTTCGGGACAGACCCGAGAACAACGGAAAGGTACGTCCACAGAAAACCGTGTTCACAGACACTGCCACAGGAGCCAGCCAGAGAGAAGACAGCCCAGGGCAGCCCAGAGTCCCAGGGGCAGGGCCTGGGAGTGCAGGCCACCCGCAGGTGCACCACAGGCTGGACACGGGCCTGTCTGCCGCAGAGCTGTTCTCCTGAGTCACCTCTAGTGTCCCCAGTTAAATCCCAGTGAACAGCCCCTCCCAGGGCCGTTAAGAGGTGGAGTCTGGAAAGAGGTACACAGATCAAACCCAGCCCCAGACATACTTTTTACATTCAGAAATTTCTTGCAGAATTACATATTTCTGACTTCTTTAACAAAAAAAAAAAAGATCTGGCAACAGTGGCCCCATGTCACCAGAACTGAAAGGTTTCCTGTTTCACTGATTTCTGATCTTATTTTGTATTGTCTTTTATTCCTCAATTTCTTTTGGATTAATTTTGCTCACACCCTGCCCTCCCCCCAACTTCTTGCACTGGAATTTCTGATCTTATTTTGTATTGTCTTTTATTCCTCAATTTCTTTTATATTAATTTTGCTCCCCCCCTGCCCTCCCCCCAACTTCTTGCACTGGAAATCTCTCTCTTTAATTTATAGACTTTTTCTTTTCTAATATAAATTTCCACCCAAGTTTGGGTATTTAGTGCTTTTACTATTATCCAGTTGTATTTGGAAAATTCCATTATTATCTCTTCTTTGATTCATGAATTATTTTTTGAAACTTTTTAATTTCCAAACAATGGGAACTTTTACGTGGGGTTACTCATTTCTAGCGTGCGGGCCTGACAGTCAGGGAACAACACCTGCTGGTGCTGTTCCTTCCATTCCCGTGAGACCTCACTTAATTGGGTGATTTCACTAAGCGGAGCAGGTGTGCTTGAGAAAAGTGAGCAACCTCTGCTTGTCAAGTACGAAATTTGTGTCCATTAAATCAAGCTTGTTATGTGTGTTACTCAGAACTTCCTTATCTTTGCTGATTTTTTGGTCTATTTAATCCAAATCTAATTGGAAGAAATGGCTGAAATCTTCCAAAACTGGTAATAGATTTGTCAATTTCTCCACTTCTAACAAAGCTTGCATCAGATCTGTGGAGGTATTTCACGAAAGGAACGTGCCTCAGAGCTGCGGCTCGTCGTGGGTAAATGACCACGTCTCACTAAGCCGCGACCCGTCCTCCCGCGCCCTCCTGTCTTGGCGGCTACCGGGTCTGGGCTGATGTAACCGGGCCTGCTCCGGCTGTCTGGCGTTCTGTTTCCAGGCTTTGCTTTCAATCTCCTCCTGCATTTGCATTTTAGTGGTATCTCTGGAGATCGCAGAGTTGGATTTGGGGTTCGAGTTTTGTCTTATTTATCTAATGCAGGTTGAATGTCCCTTATCTGGCATGCTTGGGAGCAGAAATGGCTCGGGTTTCAGACGTTTGCAGATTTTGGAATGCTTGCCTGTACATAATGAGCTGTCTCGGGGAAGGGGCCCAGTCTAAACACAAAATCCATTCACGTCTCACGAATCCCTTACACACACAGCCCGAAGGCAGTGTTTTTAGACAGGGTCTCACTGTGTCGCAGCGCGCCTGTCAGTGTCCAGCGAGGACAGCAGGTACACGCCACAGGGCCCAACTCCACACGCGGGACCTCCCTGTGCCAACCAGGCCAGCCTCGAGGTCTCCGTCCTGCCTCAGCTCCCACACTGCAGGGGTTACAGATGCAGGCCACCACACCCTGGCCTTCAGGCTGGACCGCGGCTCAAACCCAGGCCTCTCAGGCAGGCCCAGCGGCAGAGCAGGGTCCCAGTGCGCACGGCTATCCAGGCCGGACGACAACGGCACTGCGGTGTTTTGACTGCAACCCATCACGTGAAGGCAGGGATGGGATTGGCCATTCGTGTCGGCATGTCCACACTCAACAAGTTCCAGATTTCCAGATTAGGGCTGCTCCAGGGTGACAGCTGCAGTCTTCGAGTCGGGGAACTTAAGCCGTGCACATTCACTCTGATTCTTGGTAAACCGCACTCACTCGTCCTTCCTTGTTCTATTATTTCAATTTGTGGTTTGTTTCCTTCTTCTTTCCTACTTATCTGATTAAAAAGATGATACCCTGGGACCAGCAGATGGCATAGTAGTTACATTGCTGGGCTCCTACGTACTTGAGCATGGTTCGAGTCCTGGACCTGGTGGCTTAAAACTCACACCAGGAGTGTGTGCATGCACGCCCAGAGTCCTGAGAGGAGAATGGAGGAGAAGGGATTGCAGCACGGCCGTCCCCCGGAGGGTGATTTCTCGCTTTCTCTCTCTCTCCAGTGAGTACATGCACCCTATAGCAAAAATCTCTCTAAAAAACTGACATCCTTTTTCCGTAGTGTGTCCTCTCATAGCTGTGCTGGCTGCTCCATGTGACCTGGGAACATGTACACACATGAAAGCACGTGTTCAGACCAGCTCCAGATCTGAGTATCGGCCCCCTTCGGTCTCTGCAGGGGTCCACATGGGTGGTTTTCCCCTTTGGAGAGGGGCTGGGAGTGCGGTTTGCACCGCTGCGTCTCACGTGGATTCCCGATTCCCAGGACGGGGTTGCTCTAGACGCGCTGGCCACCCTGCCAGCACACCGCCGTCGGGGCTATGACCGCACGTCAGGGCCAACCCTGAGCTCACTTCCGGGCTGAGAGGGGCTACTCCTTGGGTCGAGGCACGTGCTGATTTTTCATTTTATTTGCTAGAGGGAGTGTGCACTTGCCAGAGAGCACCAGAGAGAGGGAAGAGTGAGGACTCTCCCGGGGGTAGCCGTGCTACAACCCCTTCTCCTCCTTTCTCCTCTCGGGCTTTCTGGGCTTGCACACACACACACACACACACACACACACACACACACACGGTGTGTTTTTCGAGCCACTGGGCCGGGACTCAAACAGCGCAATCAGCCACATGGAATTTGGCCGCCATAACCTCCACGCCACCTGCTGGCTCCTAAGGTTCCCTCTACCCATAATCCCCGTGCCCGCTACTGGGTCAGACCCGAGCTTCACCAGCACGCACTGCTGGCTACCCCAGGAAGACGTGCAAGACAAGCCCCACTAGACACAAGGAGCCCAGTGCACATGGCCCGGCCCCTCTGGACATCCGGGACGGAGCAGGTGCGTGTGCAAGCACCCGCCCTGGCCCGCGTACCAGCACCAGTTCTCTGCCCCACACTTTGCAGCTCTGTCAGAGTGGCGGTGCTGGGATCACTCGGAGGTAGTAGCATCTTACGTTCATGCCACCGCATATCTGATGCTTCACCAAAAGGTGCCACGGGACACTTCCCGGAGAGCCCTCGTGGGGCCTAGAAAGCACACGCGACAGGCCTCGAACTAAATGTCGCTGAGTAAAGGCTTCATCCCTATCTCAGAAGGGACTGGAACGGATGGAGAAGTGACCGTGGTCACAAGCAGGGGGACAGAGCGGGCGGCTGGCCACTGCGCTGCCCAGGGGCCCAAGGTGGGACTCCATGGGGGCCAGCAGGGATGTGGCTCTGGAAGATGCGGTACAGAGGTGCGGTACAGAGGTGCCAGGGCAGGGCAGGGGCGCACAGACCCGTGCGGAGCGAGATGGAGCCGGCATGGTGCGGAGGGAGGTGGGGAGCCAGTCAGCACAGCTGGGGTGAGCCTGGGCCTGCAGGAGGGTGCAGAGGGCGATGGTGAAGCCGCGTGTCATACACTGCACCGATGGGGAGTCTGGAACAGGCCGGGACATGAGGCAACGAGTAGGTTTGTGGGTGCGGAAGCTGGGGACGGGGCGAGCGGCTGCATGGGGGTCTGGAGCTCCTACTTGGGTGGGGGGGGTAAAAGGATCTGGAACCAAATACTGACAGTGGACACACTAACACCACTGAGTTACACGGTTTTTTGTTTGTTTGTTTGTTTGTTTCTTTTTTTGAGAGGTTTTTGCTATAGGGAGTGTGCACTCGCCAGAGAGACAGAGAGACAGAAAGCAAGAAATCACCCCCCAGGGGCTTGGCCACACTGCAATCCCTTCTCCTCCATTCTCCTCTCGGGATCTTGGGCACACATGCACACACGCCGGGCGTGAATCTAAACCACTGGGTCCAGGACGCGAACCACGGTAGGCTACATGGGAGTCCAGTGATGTCGCCATTACACCAACTACTGGTCCCTGAATTACACGTTTTTAAATGGCTAAAACAGTGAATCTTGTTATATGAGATTATGGTCGACCTAGGTTTAAAGGCCAAAGGTAGCAGCTTGGATACTTAAAGGAGCCAGGGAGACAGAAAGGTGTGGCCCCAGCGAGGGGTGTGAGTTCAGTCCGTAAGGATATCCTCCAAGGCCCATGCCACCCTCCCGTCTCTGGCCTCTGCCTGGCGGTCCTTCGACTGTCGGCAGCATGGAGGGTACAGAGAAACAGGCTGGGACTGAAACAGACAGAGGGCAGGGTTATGAGGCCTGGCTGAGCCCCAGCCTCCAGGCCAGGCAGTCAGTAGGGGCAGCAGGGAGGGAGCGTGTGTCCCCAAACCCAGGGAGCGCCCTTCAGTGTGCCCCAGCAGGGCCACGCAGCGCAGTGAGCAGCACGGTGTCCAGAGTCCCAGTTGCTCAGGGAGTGCTGGAGATGGTCAGTGTGTGCAAACCCTTCTAGAGAGGATCCCGCCTGCTCCTCCGGGAGACGTCACCCGGGAGAACCCGAGACGGCTCAGCCACACCCGGGGCCAGCAGTTCTCCTTATCCACTTACCTAGAGGGCTCCCGGGGCACAGGGCAGGCCTGATGATGGCCCGTCTGCAGCCCTATCTCTTGGGAATTCCCAGGACCACCTTCTCCAGGGTGCCCATCCTGACAGGCTGGGTGGTCGATGCCCACCCCGACCCAGTCCCAGGTGGCCATGCTGGGCCCACTTCCCTCGCCAGGCCCGGTCAGGCAGGAGGGCACGCTAGTCTGGCCCAGCGGGCCCACTTGAGCCCCACACCCCTGCTCCCTGCAGTGGGAGCAGCCCGCGGGCAGCTGGAGGCACCGGAAACTGGGAGTTCTCGAAGGCACTTTCTCTTCCACATCCTACGGGCTCGGCAGCCATGCGGAATGAAGGGCAGCTTAAAGCCTGAGGCTGAGAGCCCTGCAAGGCGTGGAGGAGGGGCCGGGCAGGAGATATGGCAAGCAGGCCCTGTCCTGGGGTGCGGACGGAGGCAGGGCTCCTGTCTGACAGGTCCCCACTTAGCGAAGCACCAGCCTGGCCGAGCTCTCCACAGTATGACAGGCCTAATCCTCCCAACGCCCTGCCAGGGAGGACCCACGGTCTCCGTTTTTAGATGCAGATACGGGCATTGAGAGGTGGGCGGAGAAGCCAGGGCCTCCCCGGGACCCCCACGTCTGCACTTCCAGCCCCACGCCCTGCCTGTGCCTGCACGTGCCGTCGTGGCCTGCAGGTGTGCCTGGCTCTGCCGGCTCCCTGCTCGCACTGCCAGGACCCAGCGCTCATGGTGGGTCCAACTCGGGGAGGCTCTCCACCACAACGTGGCCCCTCCCGTGTCCCTGCAGGCATGGGGATGCAGACGTGTGTGCTCCATGGTGGGGTGAGAGGTGCACGCCCATGTGTGTGAAAGAGACGGAGAGACAGAGACGGAGGGTCAGTGCGTCTCTGACTAGGCCGGGGTAACCTTTGTCCCGGCCTCTCGGGCTCCACTGCAGCCACAGCAGCCAGGGCAGAGGAGCGCAGTTCCGGGCACTGGGGCACCAAGAACCGGGCGATCGAACCCTGCCCGAACTCCCATCGCCAAGAGCCCAGACTGAGCCACTACGGGGGCCCAAGGTGGCTTCTGAGGGGCCGCACCTCTGAGCAGGCAGGCCTCAGGGCAAACCCAAGCCTAGTTTTGTCCCTGGGTGTCCCAGGGTGTGGCCAGGACAAAGGGGCACAGCCCCTGTTCCCAGGGAGGGCAGTGTCTGGATGAGGCTGGAACCCACCGGGAGTGCCCTGGTGGTGGCCTGTTGTGAGCACAGGGAGACGAGCCCCCATCTGTCTACTCCGGGCCCCAGGCAGGGCCTGGCCAGTGGGCAGAGCTGTGTCCACACTCCCCAGCAGGGCCACTCCCGGGGGCCTGGGCTGCTTGGAACCCACGCCGCCTTCGCCACTGCCCGCCCGGCCTGGCCGAGCCTCTCCCGCCCTCCCTAATGCGCTGCAGATGGGCTTCCTCGCCAGCCTCCAAGAAAAACACCACGACCGCAGCTTCTCCTCACAGGAACAGAACCGCTGGAAAGGTCCCGCTCGACATTCCCGAAATGAAAATAAAAATTCCTCTGCAAGACAGTTCGGCTGGGAGGCAGCCCGGCCACATCCAGGCTTGTCCACCGCCTGAACACCACGGCCGGGGCAAAGCTCCAGCACTGGAGCCACGCGGACCTCTCCCACCGGGCTGCCTGGCCCACCTATCACCTTCCAGAGGCCTTCCCACCGCCAGCCCACCCCATCCGGCCACTGTCTACACTGCCCGTCTGGCCCCCATCGACGCCTGAGACCGGGTTCCCATCTTGGGGGCTTTGATCCTCCCGGGCTGTCACCAGCTCTGCCCTCTGGAACCAGTGCAAGGCGTGGGTCCCACCCCTCTGCCCAGAGGGCAGCCGTGACGGCCCACGGTGGGCAGCAGTTTCGGTGACTAGGGCCCTTGTGCCTAGCCTGAGCCCCTGACCCGAACGCCGCATACCACCCTTTCATTCCCCCCAGCCCCAAGTCCCACTCCCCACAGCCCCCGGGGCTCATGCCTGCGGTTTGGGCATCTCATGGTGATCTCTGGCCCTCCCTCCTGCTGAGCAGACCCTGGCCAGACGGGCCCGGCCGGGCTCTGTGCTCTATCTCCCGGCCTGCCAGGTCCACTTGTCCCTAGGCCCACCCACTGCAGCCCAGCCCAGCCCCGGCCACGTGAACCGTCAGACAGCCAAGCACAAAGGGGCTGCAGGAGGCCCCTCCGACAGAGACCCCGCAGCTGGGCAGCAGCCCCCAGCCCCAGCCAGCATAGGGGCCCCTTGTAGCTCTGTGGCTTCTGGCCCCTCCTGCCCACCACCATGGTCACACTGGCCAGGTCCCGGTGCCTCACAGCTCACACTGCAGCTCCTCTCAGCACCCTGACCCCACCTCCTGCCCTCATCCAGGGAAACCAGACCACGTAGCTCACAGCAGGCACAGCCGCCATGGCGAGACGGAGCCACAAGGCCCACCGGGCTCTGCCCCTCCTGCCAGATCCCTGAACAAGCCGAGTCCACGGCCCGGCCTTCTCGCTCACAGTGGGTGGCAGCCGCATCAGACCTTGGCTCCAGCACCCTCACCTCAGCAGGGCGTCCAAGTTTCCCCAGTCCAGACATGTCCGGGGGGCCACGTGAGGGGGACTGCAGCAGAGTAGCCCCTGTGGCCGAGCCTGGCCCTGTGCTGGGCCCGCTGTGGATGCCTGGTAACCATCTTCGCAGTGACTCGAATGGGTTCACCTGGGCAAGGGAGTCGGTTTCCATGGGCCCTTTATGTCTGAAGAAGACGGAGCAGGGACCAGGGACCAGGAGCCCGAGCAGGCTGGGCGGTGAGCTCCACCCTCCTGGTTCAACGTTACCCGCAGGGCAGAGGCCGGGGCTCACGTGTACTGCCCGGGTGCCGAATGGGCCCGGCAGCCATGGGGCGTTTGACGCCAGGTCTGTGGGTTCAGCATGGGCAGAGCCCCTGCCCCTGCCGCCGCCGGCTTGCAGTGGACGCTCCCGGTGGAAGGCTGACCAGTTCTGTTAGAACACCCCGCCCCTGGGCACGGGCGGAGGGAGTGAGTGTCTCCTGGGCACCGCCCGCTTGGGCAGTCCTGCGCCTGGTGTCCTGGCCCTGGTGTCTGGGCCACCGCGGCCGAGACAGCAGGGAGGGCGCAGTCACCGGAGAGCGGTGTGGGCAGGACAGGCCGTTACTGCCAGGCACCAAGTGAAATGGGAATGCAGGCACCCTTGCTCAGAGAGGGACTCAGAACCCGGTCGGGACAGCAGCGCACTGACACAGGTGCGGGGCCTCTGGGCGGGGAGCCCGGGCTGTCCTAATGCCTGTGAAGCCAGCCGGGTCGGGACGAGAGGGACGTAAAAACCCAGGTTTCTGCGTCTGAGACCCCGGTGGCCCAGCGACATCCACCGACCCCGGGGAGACTGGCCCAGAGTGCAGCGCCTGAGGTCGCAGCAGGGGCCGGCCGCCGAGGGAAGCACGACCGTCTACAGCACGCAGCCCCAGCAGCGAGGACCCGAGCCCGGCGCCCCGCAGG
>NW_006159689.1:1788509-1792948 GCF_000334495.1 Tupaia belangeri chinensis | reverse complement strand
CCCCGCCCCCGCGGGAAGCCCGACCGTCTACAGCACGCAGCCCCAGCAGCGAGGACCTGAGCCGGCCGCCTGGCAGCTCGCGCACTCTGGCTTCCACGGGTATTTGAGCACCGGCCGCGTGCCAGAGCTCCACACAGCGCTGGGATTCCTCTGCTCGCGGGGCTGTCCCCGCAGCTCCTGTGCCAAGTGACCCAAGGGCACGCCCTCACCCCCCTCCGCACTGGGCCTCGGTGCCGCATCGGCGAGGTGGGACTCCAGCCTTGGCACTCTACAAGCCCCGTGTCCCAGGGATGGCAGGTGCGGTCTGAGACACCCGGATCTCACCTGCCTAGGCGCTGGGGCGGGCAGCAGGTGCTATGCGGGGCGTCAGCAGCCCTCAGGGGTACTGGGCCTGCTCCTTCCTGCACCACGTGGGGTCAGACAGCCCGGCTCCTGCCGCGCCTGCATGCCAGCTCTGTCTCCTCGGTAAGGTGGGCACTGGGACAGCCCCAGCCTGTGGGGTGCCACAGGGACCCCGCAAGACGAGATGCCCGCAGCACACCAGCGACTGGGGCTTTGGCCTGCGCTGCACGTCCCCTCCTTGTCACTCTTGCACTTGGGTGGCTGACCACAGTATAGGGTCTCGGTCTCCTTGCCTGCCTCCAGGGCTGCTGTGCAGATTAGACGGCACCAGTGCAGGGTGCCCCCCGCCCTGTGCTTGCCCCTGAACCTCCACTCGGCGCCCTGAGATCAGGAGGGCTGTTCACAGGCGTGGCTGCGGGAAAGTGGGCTTTGGCGCACCTGACACTCGACAGCGGGAGAGGAGGGGGCACGCGGCCTGGGGAGGGCTCGTACCCAACGTGGCGGCAAGTCGGTGTCTCAGACAGGGGCTCCCCAACACGGAGACCCAGGGGCCAGGGGCAGCGCCTCTGTGGGAGAGGAGACCCACACAGCAGTCAGACGCGAAGCCCTCACCCTGGCCCTCAATCCAGGCACGGACGGAGGGAGAGCGGCACTGCCCTCGGCCGGCCCCCAGGTGCTAATGGCAAAGCCCCGCCGGCAAGGGTTTGGAGAAACCAGGGGCTGCACCCGGAGTGCCTCTGGGTCTGCCCTGAGTGGCAAGTTTGTTAGTGCTCGGATTCCCTAACTCAGAACTCAGCAGCACTCCCGGAGCTGCTTGGGGCCAGGCCTCGGGGGGTCTCAGCTGGCTCAGGCCACTGCCCGCAGGGGCGGCACCAGGGACCTCTTCACGGGACTAGAACCCCAGGCCAGCTGTAAGGATGTCCCCAGCCCCAGTTCCAGGAGAGGGCCCAGGACAGGGAGCACCGCGGCCGCCCAGGGCAACTGTGGCACAGCACAGCCGGGCGGACAGCAGGGCTCTCCCAGCGAGGCCAAGACACGCTGCCTCCTCACCTGGCACTCGCAAGTACGTGGGGCCTCAGCTCCAGCTTCGGGTCCGGGCCCTCCCCAAGGTAGCAGCCGGGGGTGAGGGCTGGCCTACCAGGGAAACCAGGATGGACACGTGTCCACGTAGCCTGGACCTTGGCCTGTGCCCCCAGTCCTGTGCCACAAAGCAACCTCTGGCTCCCAGAGTTTCCCAGAGCCCACCTGTCTCTGGGGCCACATTGAGCCCTGCGGCCCCTCTCGAGTCTCGAAGCCATGTGGGGCTCGGCCCACCGCCCGCTCAGGCCTCTGGGAAGAAACCACTCTCTGAGTCAGGGATGGTCTTGGCCTCGTCTCCGCATTGCGCCGGCCCTGACCCCCACCCCACAGCCAGAACCTGCCGGCGACCAGCCCCGCCACCCGCTCGTCTGTGAGTCCTGACCTCACCCCTGTCCGCTGAGCTCTGCCTCAAACATGCCCGGCCCCAGCTAAGCCCAGACCCACAGCAATCACAGGTCAGCCTTAGTCCTTCATCCCAAAGGCTTCCTGCTGGACAGAGAATGGACCCCCAGCTCACACCCTCTCATCGCCACCCACCACGGTAGCCCCTGCCCGTCCCCGCCAGCGCCTCTGTGCCCCGCCGTTCCTCAGGTCCAAGTGCTCTGCCTTCGTCCTGCTCCTCAGTCGCACGACGCTAGCCTCGGGGCGTCTGCGTGTGTTGTTCCCTCTGTGGGGACACTCCTCCCAAGGCCAGCCCTTCTCCCATTCTGGTTCAACTACCGCGTCCTCCCCAGCCTGGGGGTCCCTCCACTCCCCGCCCTACGACCTCGTCCCTGTCCCTGGGTTTCCCTCTCTGCAGCACCGCCAAGGTGCTTCCTGCTGGGCTGGGCGCTGGAGGCATGGCCTGGCTGCTACCCCGGCACCCACCGCTGCAGACATGCAGTGCAGGGGCACGGGGCGGGTGGAGGGCGGGGGAGGAGGGCGCCCGTGTAGCGGTGGCCGGGCCCGAGCAGAGGGAGCCCATCGCCAACACACCGAGCTGTGCTCGCACTCTTCCTCCAAGCTGGCCTCCAGGCTGGCGCATGTTCTCACCAGAGACCACAGACCCCGGCGCCCATCCCAGCCCCTTCCTTCCCTCCCCACGTGAGCCCAGATTCCGGGCCTTCTCCACCAGGCCCTGGCCCTGGCCTGGTCTCCTCCAAAGTCTGTCCTGCCTGCACGCTCTGGTGAGAGCCCCGGCCCATCCCCAGTGGGCATCACACGGCCTGGACACCCACAGGAGGCACCAGCCAGACGCCTCACGGCTCCTCCTGCAGCCCCGGACACGTTCCCCGGCTCTGCACGGGTGAGCCCACTCCCAGCCCACCAGGCCAAGAGGCCGAGGCAGAGCTCTGGGAGAGGCTGCCACTGAGGATCCCAGCAAGTTCCAAACACACATGCACACGCACACATGCACACACACACACATGCATACGCACACACCTCCATGCTCATGAGAGGCCGAGACAGAGGGAAGAAAGTGAAGCCCGTGAGCAGGGGAAGGCTTCGGATGCCAGCGCTTCCGCCAAATGCCCGACCTTGTCCTGGCTCAGGGCTCCTGCAGGGCACGGCACTGCCTGGTCACGTCCGAGAGAAGTGGGTCAAGGAAAATTGGACATTTTTGTAGAAAACACTTCAGGCTCAGAGCTGGCTCGAGTGTTTGCCGGCCTACAGAGAACTCTGAGAGGACACGGGGCCGTGGTCGGAGCCCCCAGCGGCTGGTACAAGCTGGCAGATTCGGACCTCGGGCCCAACCCTATTCCTGAGTCTGTCCTCGCTGCTCCTGTCCCCGTTAGAGTCCCTTGAGCTGTCTCAGCAGCCCCCATGGCAGGCACCTTTGCCCTGATGCTGGGACTGGTGGCTTCCACCCCTGAGCACACGAGTCACAGACACACGCGAGGGGGCCCCAGATATGGCACGTCCCTCCCAAGAACCCATGTCTGCTGTGCTGGGGACCCACGAAGAGCTGAGATGCTGAGCCCACAGCCGATGTGACCACCCAGGCCTCCTCCGGGGAACTCAAGGCCAGACCCTGTGAGCGACCGCAGCCTCACTGAGCCTGTGCAGTCTGGAAGCCGAGGGTCAGGTGCCAGCATGAACGCACTCTGGGACGCCGCATCCGTGGACAGCATGGCCGAGGAGGGGCGGCAGGCCGAGGATGCACACCGACACAAACCCCCGGCTTCCGTGACGTGTCTCAGTGCGTGGACCAGGCCGTGCTAAGACTGGGCAGGGTACGCTAAGTCCAGCAGCACTGTCACCTCGCCCCCACACAGGCAGGTAAGCTGCTGCCAGGCCCCCTGAGCTGGTGGAGCCCGCAGGGCATGACAGGTGCACTGATCCTGACACCAAACTGCCTGGGCCCTCCCCTGCCCGCTGCTAAAACCCGTCCCTTGCACCTGCGTTATGGCTGCAGATCCCAGCCAGAAAGCTGGCCGGGCCAGGGAGATGGCCCCTCCAGCTCGGCCGGCAGCTCTGGGGCGCTCCCCCAGGTCTGACCCGGACTACTCTAGCCTCTGAGGAAGTGCTGCCTCGGCTTTCCCAGTGCCACCGCCGTCCCTTCCCCACATGGGCCACGTCATCCCAGCACCTCCCACTGCTGTCCCGAGAGCCCAGCTACAGACGGACGGCGGTGCCACCACCTCTGCCCAGGCTGTGCTCAGCTCTAAGATGTGCCTCTCTCACACAGTGCTGCTTCTTGGGGTTCCCAGTCCCCAAGTCGAGGCACAGCCCAGCGGAAGGAGGAGCTGTGGGACCTGGGAGGGCCCCGGCAGTTGAGCACTGGGCACAGTGAAGGGAGGGCTGCAGCGGGTGGGGGGGGGGCCCGGGTTCAGGTGCATGAGCCCTCGGGTCAGCACAGAGAGGAGAGGGCCAGACCCGGGGCCATGGCCAGCCGCTCGGGAAGTGCCATGTCGGAGACACACAGCGGAGTCCTGCCAGGTCGGGGCTTAGGCTGCATGCCAGCAGGGCCTCTCGCCACACCCCCCAGGACCTCAGGCCACCATCGACACGCCAGCTGCATCGTGACCCCAGCTGCC
>NW_006159689.1:1782690-1788499 GCF_000334495.1 Tupaia belangeri chinensis | reverse complement strand
CCCCTGACCCTGGGTACCTTATGGCAAAACATAGATGTGACTAAGGACCTCAAAATGAGGAGATGACCCCAGGCCCCAGCGGCCACTAAGTGCAGTCGTGAGTTTGTTTAAGCAGGTACGGGTGTGGGCGTGGGAAGGCACCTGGGCCAGAGAGACCATGCACCCCAGAGGTAGGGGCTCATGCAACATGGCCATGAGTCCAGAGAGGCCTGCAGCCTGTGCAAGCCCAAAGCCAGGGATGGAGTCGCCCCTGGAGCTCTGGGGGACACCAGCCTGCTGACAGGAAGGCCCTGAAGGCCTGCTTCGGACTTCTGCCCCAGGACCGCAGGGCAAGCCTGTGCTGTTCCAAGCCTCTGACTTTGTGCCGACTCGCTGTAGCCACCGCGGAACGCGGAGACAGACGGCGAGGGCCGCAGGCAGGGTGGCTTCCGACCGGCCTTCTGCAATGTGCCCCTGCTCCCCACCTCCCGCCAGGCCGCCCTGCCTGGGCCTCTCCTTTATACCGCATACCCTCTGAGCCACCTGAGGCCTGGGAACCCGCCTGCCAGTAAGTACCTTGCCCACTTCGGCCTCCCACTGTGGCCTGTCCTGGCTGGGCTCCACCCTCCTCCACACTTGCAGCAGGCTTGTAAAGCACAGAACCCACCATCAGTCCTTCCCAGTCCCCACGAGTGTGGCAGCTGCAGGACACTGTCCAGGCCTGGGTCCTTTGAGGCTGCAGCCCCCACAGAGCTCCCGGTGTCAGCTCACGCCCAGCAAGGCTCTGAACACTTGCCAGGAGCCACTCGACAGCCTGGGACACTGGGTGGCTCCAGACCAAGTACCGGGTGGGTCTGTGGGGAGGAGGAGGCTTTCTTGTGGGGACGCAGGGTCGTACGGGAGGGCACACTGTGGGCCATGCTCAGCCACGTGGAGGGGCCCTGGCACCAGCACCCATCCCCTCTCTGAAGAGGCTCGCTTTGGCAGCAGCAGAGCAGACCCGCTCCAAGGGTGGCATGCCTCATCTGCCTGTCAAGGAGGACGCGCAGCCTGGCAGCAGCGGGCAGAGGCTTGGCACCAGCTGCTCTAAGGAGGCGCTCAAGGTCAGTGCTGCCTGCTTCTCTTCCCTCAGCCCAGGGATGGGGGGCATGCATGTGCAGGGCAGCATGTGGGCCGCAGCTAGCGGCCATGCCAGGCGGGCCCACCTGCCCCTCCCCTGCCCTGGGCACCCCAGGAGCATGGCCTGAGAAGAGGGCTCAGGAAGCCCAGGCAGCGCAAAGCGCTGTGCTCGGCTGCTCTGCGATGTCTCAGAGACCAGAAGCCCCTTCGCCAGGGGCAGCTCATGAGGGACTCTGGCTGCAGGGCTGTCCCGGCAGAGGGTGAGCAGCCCCAATCCCACTCCCACTGGCTGCCCTCAGGGGAGCTCAGAGAGGGCTGTCCCTCCCACGGGGCCTCCCGCCTGCCCTGCACCCACGCGAGGCCGGGCCGACCTTCTGGTCGTCAAGCTCGTGCTGGTGGCAGGCCTGGGGCCCTGCAGGCTCTGCGCTTGCAGCTCCCGTCTTGCGAGGGCAGGACTGTCTGCAAAGCACATGCATCTGGGCTCAGGGATCCTTCCACCTGTGAGGGCCTCTGAGACCCAGGGTCAGCCCGTGAAGGCAGGGACAGCCAGACCCTCCCCCCCTCAGCAGAACTGGCTTCCCTGCACACAGGGTCTTGGGATCGGCCCTCCTCGGCATGGCCCAGCCTCTCCAGGCCCACAGCAGCCGAGACTGCATCAGACAAGCCTGGCCGAGAGCTCCCCACATCACCACGAGGGTCTGGTGGAAGGCACGAGGGCAAGGGCCTGCCTGGACCACGCCTGAGCACCGTCCTCGGAGAACGGAGTGAGCGAGCCCACACGGCATTGCCAGCCTCTCAGGGGAGGCAGCCCCCTCAGTGGCGGCTGAGTGACTGGTGGCCCCAAGGACGCCAGGTCCGGATCCCCGGGCCCTGCAACCGTGCTTCGCATTGCAGCAAAGGACTCTGGGGATGCCATCGGACCAAAGGTCTCGAGGTGGGGAGATTACCCTGGTCATCGGGCGAGCCCTAGATGCCCCAGAGTGGGCACAGCCCGGCCAGCTCAGCCTGAGGCCCCGCTGTACTGACCTGGACGCTGGACCCCAGAGTTGTGGAAGAATACATTTCTGTTGTTAAAGTCCCTCCACACCCCCCAGCTGGCATGTCACAGCCTGTGGTTTGAGGGGAGTGACACGCCAGGTTCAACGGGTGGCCAGGGCAGGGCAGGTTCCAGCCCAGACAGGGCTCCTCCTTCTGCACCCAGTGGCCTGGGCTCTGTCAGCCTCCCTAGGCACGCACAGCACACGTGTGCACCCTCACCAGAGAGCCAATGCCACACAGTGCCACGTCCCCCAGCATGGGCACAGGGCTGGCCCTGGAGATTTCCAGTCAGCCCGTGACAGCTGAGACAGCCAGGCTCTTCCCTGCCGGGGGAGGCGGGGGGGAGCAGAGAATAGGGACTAGGGACTTGTCACTCATGGGAAAGGCCGCGCCCAGAGGCAAATCAGCCGCCTCTCCCAAAGGCCACCCCAGAGCCTGGCCCCCGAGTTGCCTCCCGTCGGGTGGACCCCGGGCAAAGATGCTTCCATAGACCCCAACATGGCCAGTGCAGGGGGGAAGGGTCCGCCTGCTTTCCCTCTGCCCCTCCCATCCTGACTCGCTCCAGGGTCAGGGCAGCTGTGTCCCCCCGACTGTCACACCTTGCACCATCCCCAGCAAGCTATAGCCCAATAGCTGTGACTCCACGGCCTCGAGCCAGGATCACACAGGTAGCCTTCAGGTTTCTGAGGGAAACGGGGCGACTGCCTCTGGGCACCGGAGGAGCCATGTGGGCCCCAGCACCATGGAGCCCTCAGGGAGGCCCCATCGCCCTGGACACACGGGGCCTGGGGACTGGGAGGCCAGACGGGTGCCTCCCTTTCCTGGGGAGCTGCCGCCTGTAATGCCAGGTTACAGAAGGACCTCCGCCCAGCACTTCTGGGGCTCCAGCTGGTCCCCTGGAAGGAAAGGACTCGGGCTTACACACACATGCACATGTGCACACGCATGGAGCCCAGGGTTCTGTGCCCAGAGGTGGTGTTCCCTTCCTATGCCAGCCCTGGGGCACAGCTTTGACTTGTCCCCCAGATCCGACTCCTGGTCTAGCTGAGGGAAGCAGGGCCATCTGAGGTCACCATGGGCCCTCAGCCCAGCCCCAGCAAAAACTGTCTGGGGCCCCTCCGGCCAGTGAGTGGGCCTTAGCCAGGGCCACACAGGAAAGGCAAGCTCATGGGGGTGGGGACAAGCTCTCTGCGCACTCACGTTGCCCACGGGGTGTCATGCTGACACTGCACGGGGACGTCAAGGAGAGGGCGCTTGGCCCCAGGCTGGCCTGTGGTCTGGACCTGCAGCCAGAGGCCCACACCCACACCCAGGCTCCCTGGGAGACCCTGGGAGTGCAGCCGGGCACTGAGGCCCGCGCCTGGCCGGGAGCGGGCTCACCTCCTCTGGCCCAGCTCAGCCCTGACCCGAGCAGCTGGCTTCAGCTTCTTCCAAGGCCAGCGTTTCTGGGCTTATTCACAGTTTGACGTTCATTTCCCGTATCCTAGTTCCAAGCTCTCCTTAAAGGTATGTGGGTTGGAGCTGGCAGAAGGGGGATTCTACGGAAGAAGCCAAAACACCAGCAGAAGCCCAGAGAATACAGCCAGGCCTGCCAGGCCATGGGGCGGGCTGCCGCGTTCAGGAAAACGAGCACCCCATGGGACCTGGACAGCCCCACTGTGCGGTCGCCGCCTCACCCAGCCTGGGTCTGCCAGCGAGACACAAGCCCCATGCATGGGGGCTAGGCCCGAGTGCTGGGAGAGCTGGCACCTCTAACCCCACTGGACGGAGAGAGCAGAGGCCCGGACCTGCCTGAGGGCAGCTGGCCAGCAAGGAGAAGGCTGGGTCTGGGCACCCCCAGGGTTACTCCATTCCTCCTCGACAGGAAAGCCCAGGGAGGAAAAGACCAGGAGACGCTGAGGCCAAGGTCCGGGCTGAGGCTGGGGAGAGCCAGGCAGGCAGTGCCCAGAGCCCAGCTGCCAGCAGCCAGGCAGAGGGGACAGCTGCTTGGCCCAGGAGAACACCAGGCTTCCTGATGGAACGATTCTTTGCCAAAGTACCTGACACCGTATCTTGAAATTAGAGTGTGGCCCCACCAGCTGCACCCAAGTTACCTGTCAACCTGGGGCCTCGGAGCCCCCAGGTGGCTGAGCCAGGGCCAAGCTCCACACTCACACACTGGAGCTGGCCCGGTACCAAGGGCTCGCTGCAAACACCCGTGGCCCAAGAACCCCTGCTTTGTGCCCACCTGGTGCCAGGTGCTAGGCTCTGCTAGCCAGAGGCCCAGGGCTAGAGACTGAGCTCTCGCTGCCTCCCGCCTGGTGCGCATGAGGCAGGGGCTAGGTGGCATCACCTACCCACACACTGCGAGCCTGACCCCGGCCATGCCACATTCCCACACGGTGGCAGGGGAAGCCAGGAGGCTGGGCTCCAGGAGGCTGCAGTCAGCCTCGCCGTGCCCGCCCGGCAGCTCCCTCTGGGTGCTTTTTGTTCCTAAGTTGGAAACAAACCACCCAGGTCCATGCAGAGCTGCTGCACTGCTGTGAGTACGTCCTGGGGCTCTGGGGGCTCTCCCTCTATGCCGGGGGGGGGGGGCCTGAAGGAAGGACTCAGGCCCTCCCTCCATGGGCCGACAGCGTCACAAGGACTGACAGAGGCAGCAGGAAAGGCTGTCTGGGGGCAGGAGATGTCTCCCTCTCATGCACAGAGACACAGATGCAAGACCCGGGCCAGAGCTCCCGGCCAGCCTGGGCCTCCCCTGCTCTCCAAGCCCTGCCAACGTCAGGCTGCAGAGGGCGCAGAGGGTGGGCCTTGCACACCCTGACTTCTCTCCGTGGAAGTCAGACCTGCAAGCCGTGGATGCTGGGGCTGGCTGCTTGTCACCATTGCCACCCATCGTCACCCACAGGCACTGAGAGCAGAGGCCCGGCCCCAGCACCCCTGCATGCCCTGTGGTCAGCCAACCCATCTGGAGCTGGGTCTGCTCACCTGTGTCCAGGGCCTGGGGGCCCCCCAGAGGAGGGGTCTTGGGCGTGGGTGGCCTGCGGTACACCACGTGCACACGGCCCTGCTCCGCCTCCTGAGCCGCCAGCCCCTGCTCCACGGGCTCGATGAAGAACTCCTCCTCCTCCATCCGGATCAGACCAGCCTGTGGGCACAGAGAGAGACACTCAAACTTCATGCACGGCAGAGGGCAGGGCTCCGGGCAGCACCTCCCACCGGGACCCAGCTCCTGCTTGGCTCGAATGGCTGGAGGGCAGAGCTGGGGTCAGAGGCTCCACTTCCAGGGGCCAGAGCCCCAACGGTGCTGAGCCCTGTGTGTAGGGGTGATGGTGGTGGCCCAGCCCCGTGCCCTAGCTCTGTCCTTTCAGAAAAGCTCCTGTGCTTGTAACGCCCAATGGTCCGGAAGAGCTGGGCAAGTCCCACCGGGCTCTGGCCTGTGTGCGGCCCCAGGGGACACCCAGATACAGTGAGCACAGCCTAGTGCCACCCTCACCCCGGAGCCAGAGTCTAAGATGAAGTCACACTCCCACTGTCCCCTGCAGCCCCCCGCTGCTCCCTACCCCCTGCCCCCACTGCCCTCCACAGCCCCGGCTGCTCCCCACTGCGCCTGCTACCCCCCTGCCCTCATTGTCCCTTGCTGCCCCTGCTGCTCCCACTGCCCCCCCCTGCCCCCCACCCCCCGCCACTCTCC
>NW_006159689.1:1781306-1782147 GCF_000334495.1 Tupaia belangeri chinensis | reverse complement strand
GGGCTTTATCCTGCACTGTCCCTTGTCCGGGAGTTTGGAAACCGCATGCCGCAGAGTAACTGAATGGCCTGCCCCATCAGCAGCCAGGTGCCCTCCCCCAGACCCTCGGGTGCTCTGCACGTCCATCCCGTCACCAGGAGGGGCCTCCGGGGACTGAGAAGCAGCCGGCCTCCCACAGCGTCTGCCGAGTGCTGTCACGAGTCTAGCGGAGTGGATGTGGAGACGAGCCGTGCGCGGGAGCCTGTGCAGCTGAGGTGCCCGGCGCCAGCCCTGCGTATGTAGTTAAGGCCTACAGATGCGGGAGGTCACGGATCTGGGAGGTTATCTGGGTTGTCAGGCCCTAATGCAGTCACATGCCCACGCAGACAGAGGACAAGGCAGTGAGCAGAGGCTGAAGGTGGGGCCTCGAACACCACAGAGAAGCCGCCACAGCCCAGGAAAGCCAGCAGCCACCTGAGGAGGGAGGGGGGTGTCCCCTATAGTCCTTCTGCCAGCACCTCCATCGGGACCAAGTTATACTGATTCTGAGGCTAGCTCCCAGAACCGAGAGAGTAAATTTCTGTTGTTCCGAGTATAGTCACGCCTCACAGGGAAGACGAGCGAGAGGCGTGTTGCTGGGCGTTTGCATCATGTGTGTCTATCCAGGCCTCGAAGGCGTGCCTGCCACAGCCTTGGGTGAAGGTTTGGCCTATTGCTCTAGGACTGCAAGCTGGACAGCACGTCGCCATGGGGACACTGTGGGCACCCCAGCACCACGGAGAACACTGTGTACCTCACAGAGAGAAGGTACACAAAGCACACGGCAGGTACGTGGGGCGGCACACTGCAGAGGGCGCTGAGC
>NW_006159689.1:1779736-1779967 GCF_000334495.1 Tupaia belangeri chinensis | reverse complement strand
CTGTCCCTTGTCCGGGAGTTTGGAAACCGCACGCCGCAGAGTAACTGAATGGCCTCTGCCCCATCAGCAGCCAGGTACCCTCCCCCAGCCCCTCGGGTGCTCTGCACGTCCATCCCGTCACCAGGAGGGGCCTCCGGGGACTGAGAAGCAGCCGGCCTCCCACAGCGTCTGCCGAGTGCTGTCACGAGTCTAGCGGAGTGGATGTGGGGACGAGCCATGCGCGGGGGGCTG
>NW_006159689.1:1776266-1778599 GCF_000334495.1 Tupaia belangeri chinensis | reverse complement strand
CCACTGCAGAGGTGACTGAGCCCGGGGCGGCACACTGCAGAGGGTACTGAGCGCGGGGCGGCACACTGCAGAGGGTACTGAGCGCGGGGCGGCACACTGCAGAGGGTACTGAGCACGGGCGGCACACTGCTCTCGGACGCGGGAGGCGTGCCCTCTAACCAGCGGCGGAGATGCGGCAGCTCGGAGGAAATGAGTCCAAAGAAGCTGGATTCCACGCAGTGACCGGGGCTCACATGTCTGCTCTGGTCAGCCTAAAACGCACGGGCACACAGGCATGTGCGAGGTGCAGGGGGCTGGGGGACCCGAGGAGGGGCCGGCTCCGCAGACACGGCGGAGGGTACTGGGCTCTCACGCCCTCGCTCGCTCGCGCACTCCAGCGTGCGCAAAATCAGTGAGACCGCAGTGGGGCCGGCTAGCCCTAGCAGTGGTGAGGGAGCTGGGCCCCACGTGGCCAACTAGGACTTGGATCCTGGCCCGGACGGCTTGACAAACACGCTCCCTGACGGGAGGAGAAACGGAGGAAAAAGGACTGCAGCATGTCCGCACCCCATTGGGGTGCACCCCCTCCTCTCTCCCCCCCTCTGGCGGGTACGCACACCGTCCGGCAAGAACACGGCTTAGACAGCGTGGTATAGGAAACACAGAACCAGCGCCACCTTACAGCTCCCGTGGAGGACCGCCCACGGCCCACAGCTGCCCGTGCACGCCGTACACCTGCACACGGCAGCCACCAGCACCACCACGGGACGTGAGAACACGCCGCGTGTGCACATCTGGACGGCTACGCTGTTACCACCAGGACACTCGCCTCCCTCACGCTCCCACGGGGCCGCGGTAGCACACGTGATCCATCATGCCCAAGCGTCCCAGCACACCGGATTGTAGTTCGTCACAGTCAGCTGCAGGAGGGTGACCCAGGGTCCCAGTGGGTGGCCAGTGGGGGTGCGGCCCTTCTCTGAGGGGCACAGAAGGACGAGCAGACCCACGAGGACAGGCCTCGTGTGTGGCATCCCAGCCTTCCAGGGCGGGGGAAGAGCAGCAGGAAGCAGAGAACAAGGTCAGCCGGGCTGTGGGAGGGGAGGGCAGGGGGCGGTGGGGTCCTGCAGGCCCCGCTCTGACTCATCCCTGGTCCCAGGGCCCAGACAGCCTGGCAGAGAGTCAGCAAATGCTTGTGGGATGAACGAATAATGACCTCAAATAGCGACGTCCTCCGAGGGGGACACGATAGGAAGGGCGGGGAGACCGAGGCCGTCCCCCACCAGTGCAGGGCGGAAGCATTCACAGCGAGTTACTTCCAGCTCACGCCACGATGCTGCCCACGCGTGGCTTTGGGGGAGCCCGGCGTCTGAAACCTGTCTTATTAATAGCACTCACTGGGGTGTGGGGGCACGCCCCGCAGAGTGGCAGCTGGGCTGTCTGGGAGTCTGGCGTTCTGGGCTCCAGGCACCCTTTCAGTCCGGCCAGAGAACCTCAGCAAGCCTCGGCGGTCACCTATGAACGGCGTCAAGGCCGGTGTCCCTCCCTCGCACGGTCACGCAGAGCACACGCAGCGGAGGACACGCTCGAACGGGGCACACAGGTCGGCACTCCAGAACCCATGATGTCGTGCAGCCTGCTCGCTTTCCCGTCAGAGCCCAAGGCCCGGGCAGGGGCAGGCCTGCTGGGCCACACAGGGTCCAGAAAGGTCCCTGTAGAAGGGGCAGCGCCCTACAAGTGAGCAGTCAGCCAGACCAGCCTGTTGCAGTGACCAGAGCAGGACAGCAGGGCGGCAGGGCTGCAGAGCGGCTCCTTTCCCGCAGGGACCCTTGCACCCTCAGGCCAGAAGCCATCTATGCCACGGGTGGAGGGCCCTGGGGTAATCCTGGAGCAGCCTCATGTGACAACGCAGCTAAACCCACGCTGGTGAGGAGCAGCCCTGGCCCAAGCTGCTCCGGGGGACAGCCTGAGGTCTCGCTGGGCACTGGAAGTCAGCTCTCTCCTTCCCGGAGAAGGCCACCGGGCTGACCTGTGGACACTGGATGTCTGACACTGCCTGGTCCTTGGAAGTCAGAGCCCACGCTGCCTGGGAGGGGCCCTCCTGGGTGCCTGCCTCAGGGCACTGAAGTAAATCAAAGTGGGTGAGCAGGTCCCCCACACAGCCGGGGCCTACGGGAGGGTGCGCTCAGATGGGTGTCTGCTGGCTGACGAGAGACGCATACACGCACGCCGTACCAGGGAAGGCAGCGGCACCTGCCCTGAGACCAGCAGATGACCACCCTGGCCCAGAGGCCGACCGCCCCGGGCCCAGAGGACGACTGCCCCGGGCCCAAGCGGATGACAGCCCCACGGCCCGT
>NW_006159689.1:1765070-1775161 GCF_000334495.1 Tupaia belangeri chinensis | reverse complement strand
ACTGGGGTGTGGGGGCACGCCCCGCAGAGTGGCAGCTGGGCTGTCTGGGAGTCTGGCGTTCTGGGCTCCAGGCACCCTTTCAGTCCGGCCAGAGAACCTCAGCAAGCCTCGGCGGTCACCTATGAACGGCGTCAAGGCCGGTGTCCCTCCCTCGCACGGTCACGCAGAGCACACGCAGCGGAGGACACGCTCGAACGGGGCACACAGGTCGGCACTCCAGAACCCATGATGTCGTGCAGCCTGCTCGCTTTCCCGTCAGAGCCCAAGGCCCGGGCAGGGGCAGGCCTGCTGGGCCACACAGGGTCCAGAAAGGTCCCTGTAGAAGGGGCAGCGCCCTACAAGTGAGCAGTCAGCCAGACCAGCCTGTTGCAGTGACCAGAGCAGGACAGCAGGGCGGCAGGGCTGCAGAGCGGCTCCTTTCCCGCAGGGACCCTTGCACCCTCAGGCCAGAAGCCATCTATGCCACGGGTGGAGGGCCCTGGGGTAATCCTGGAGCAGCCTCATGTGACAACGCAGCTAAACCCACGCTGGTGAGGAGCAGCCCTGGCCCAAGCTGCTCCGGGGGACAGCCTGAGGTCTCGCTGGGCACTGGAAGTCAGCTCTCTCCTTCCCGGAGAAGGCCACCGGGCTGACCTGTGGACACTGGATGTCTGACACTGCCTGGTCCTTGGAAGTCAGAGCCCACGCTGCCTGGGAGGGGCCCTCCTGGGTGCCTGCCTCAGGGCACTGAAGTAAATCAAAGTGGGTGAGCAGGTCCCCCACACAGCCGGGGCCTACGGGAGGGTGCGCTCAGATGGGTGTCTGCTGGCTGACGAGAGACGCATACACGCACGCCGTACCAGGGAAGGCAGCGGCACCTGCCCTGAGACCAGCAGATGACCACCCTGGCCCAGAGGCCGACCGCCCCGGGCCCAGAGGACGACTGCCCCGGGCCCAAGCGGATGACAGCCCCAGGCCCAGTGGGTAGCCACCCCAAGACCAAAGGGTAACCATCCCAAGACTGGCAGTTGACCACCCTGGGCCCAGCGGGTAGCCACCCAAGACCAGAGGGTGGCCACCCCAAGACCACTGGCCAGAACCGATGGCCAGCTGAGGCTGGCTCGTTAATAAAATGCCTGATTCTCAAACATTTTAGTATGCATCCCAGAACAATCTGTCAAGAAATGAGAAAACTACAGAAAACATTTGACAAGAGAACAGGGCTCAAATGTCAGCTAGGTTTTGCTGAGCTTTCCCAGGGCTTTGATCTTCCTGCTGCCAGTGACGAGCGTCTTCTGTTTTCACATGTCATTTTTATTAATGAGAATCAGTTTCCTCTCCCCACTCAATAAATATTAAAGAAATCCCTTAAGTACACTGGTCTGAAGAGCAGTCTTTGGGATCCTGCTGGAAGGCCATCTGCCCAGCCTGGGGTCCTTCGGGGGCCAGCGCCCGACCCAGCTCACACCCTCAGGACTACCTGCCCAGTCCAACCAGGTTCTCCCTGGAGGGAGGCTCGCAGGAAGGGCTCTGTCCCCAGCCTTTGGGGGCCCCCACGTAGCCCAGAGCTGCCTGCACCCTGCAAACCAGGTCACCAGCACTCAGAGCTCGGGGATGGACTGTAAAGGCCTGCTACTCTGTCTGATTTACAGTGCAGTAGTCACTAGAAATGGAAACTAAAAGTTAAAAATGTACATGAATGCAAGGGCTTAAGAGCTACTCTGTCACCATGAATTTAAAGTGTTTGAACGCTGACATCCTCAAAGTTAGGGTGTGCATCCTGCTCCCACAGGAGAGCGCTCCCACGGAACCACAGGCTGGAGCACACAGGCTCTGCACGTGTGTGGCTGGGCCGGGCCTGTCACTCACGCACGGTGTGTCTGCAGCTCTGGCACACGGACTGGCAGGTGTTTTTCAAGGCTGTGGCAGAGACAACCAAGAACAGGAATGAAGGAAAGTTGGCTAACACAGAGATCCAGGCCAGGACAGAGGAGGCGGCGTGTCCGTGTCAGCTCTCTGCCACCCCCAAACTCGGCCTAGCCCGACACACGTGTACACACGCGTACACACGCATACCAGCCACAGGAACCCTGACGTCCTGGCGCTAAGACTCCCATTGCCGAACCGTCCCGACCAGAGCCGCACTTCCTCCTCTGATACTGAAGCACGGGCCCGCCTGCCCTGCAGACAGACGAGCGGTCTACTGATGGTCTAATGGGTGCCCTGCGACGCTCAGGGCTCTCCTGACAGCCTGCCTGGCTCCAGGGGAATCTGGGGGCAACCTGGGAGCTGCGAGTTGGGGTGGGACCTCGCCGTTGAACGGCCGCAGGGCCAGAAGTCCTGCTCGGTTTTAGGCCATCCTAACCGTACGCTCCTTCCAGCCCACCCCAGGCCGGGTTTTGCACATTGATTTTTCCAAAAGGGACGCCAGCTGCCTGTTTGGGGAACAGGCCCACAGCAGGCAAGAGTGGCATGGGGTCGGGTGGCACCTGCCCCTCCCTGACCTCCAGCTCCTGCCCTCTGCCTTCCAGAGCACTCCCTTCTGGAAGGGTGGGTCTGCGCCGCATCCTCATGGCAGAGCCCTGCCTCCCCTGCCGCTTGGCATTTGGGCGGATGCCTGACCCTTGTCGGTGCCAGCCGCTCCCCTCCTTCCTCCCTGCGAGCTGCTCCCCGCCCAGGACTCCGTCCTCCCAGGCTACACAGGAGCGTGTGGCCTCCCGGGTTTCCGTGAGCAGAGCTGTCCCTGAGCCCCACAGAACCCAAACGACCCAGACAACTTGTTTCGTCAGGCCCGACCCCTCTCTGGACGTGGCTCCAGGCCCCAGGGGTCCTTTACCGCAGAAAGTCCGGTACCCCCGCCCCTTCCTGGCTTCCTTGGTACCTCAAGGTCAGAACCACGGCCCTCTCGACTGTCTACAAGTCTCTGCCCTTCGTGCTCGAGTGACTTGGTGACACCAAGGGATCTGGGCTTCGGCCCAGTCCGTGAGCCGGGCGTTACACGGGGGCTCTCAGGCTGGTGTGAGTTTAGCCGCCCTAAAGCCTGTGTGGCAGAATGCTCTGTCTACAGAGAGCTCAAAGGCTCCAAAGTGAAGCTACTGGCTCAGGTGCCCACCCACGCCACACGCCCAGGAGGACCGGCGTCGCCCGGCGTGCAGTCACGGAGCACAGCCTTCTCTCCCATGCCATTGTGACGTCGGCCTTACTGAGCTTTGCCGAGGGTCCGCTAGATGCCCTTGCTTTTTTTTTTTTAAGAGAGGTTTTTCCCGTGCGTTCACTGGAAACACGGAGAAAGACAGATGGAAAGCGAGAAATCACCCCCCAGGGGGATGGCCACGCCGCAACCCCTTCTCCTCCATTCTCCTCTCGGGATCTTGGGCACTTACACCTGGCATGAGTTTTAAGCCACTGAGTCCATGACTCGAACCACGGTCAGCTACGTGGCAGTCCAGCAACGTAACCATTACGCCATCTGCGGATCTCCAGATATTCTCATTTAAGACTCTAAGCCTGACTCTTGACTTCTCTTTGTTTTAAAAAAAGGCACTGGGAGCTGGCAGGTGGCATGGTGGCTAAGGGCACTGGACTCTCACATTACCAACCACAGTTCGAGTCCCAGACCTGGCAGCTTGCTTTCTCACTTTCCCTCTCTCTCTCTCACTCTCTCTTTCGCCCTCTCACTCTATCCCTCTCTGGACAAATTAAAATATACAAATAAATAAAGTTAAATAAAATAACTCTTTAAAAAAAGAAGAAAACACTGTGTAAAAAAATAAATGTATAAAAAAACTTAAAAGTGAACACTTTTTTCACTGAGTTTCATTGCTTTTTAAATAAATAATTTTTACAGAGTTTTAATTCACGTGTCATACCATTTGCATATTTAAAATGTAAATTAAAAGTGTACTATTAGGGGCCAGTAGGTGGCGTGGGGGTTAAGGTGATAGATGCTCACGTAACCAACCACAGTTCACATTCCAGACCTGATGACCTGCTTTCTCGCTCCCCCCTCTGCTCCGCTGTCTCTCTCTCTCTGGTGACTGCACGTGCCCTGTAGCAAATTTTAAAAATAATGATAAATAGATAAAAGAAATCATTCTTGACTTTCACCCAAAAATTTAGTATTAAACCATCATACTAGCAACTTTACAACACTTTTCTTTTTCTTTTAATTTGCTAGAGGGTGCATACTCTGGCAGAAGAGGGGGAGAAAGTGATAAAGCACCCCCAGGCCCTGCCACAGTCCCTCCTCCTCCACTTCCCCTTGTGGGGTTATGGGCATGTGTGCACACACATCGGGCGTGATTTTCAAGACGCTGGGTCTGGGACTTGAACCGTGCAGTCAGCCATGAGGGATTCAGCATCCCAACCACCATACCACCATTTAGAGCATTTTCACCCCTCAAAAAGACTAGCAGTCTCCATGTCCCCCACTCTTCCTCCCTGGTGAAGCGGGAGTCAACCACTGACCCACTCTCCATCTCTGTGGGCTTGCTAATCTGGACACTGCATACGAAGATCATACGGTGCGTGGTTTTCTGACTGAGTATGTTTTCAAGGCCCATCCATGTTGTAAAATGCATCGGCATTTCATTTAATAGCATTTCATCAGATACTTCATACCACATGTATTTTCTTTTATTGAGTTATAAAAGCTCTTTTTTATTTTTTTTAGAGAGGTTTTTTTCACTATAGGGCGTGGGCACTCGCCAGACAGAGAGAGACATAGAGACAGAAAGTGAGAAATCACCCCCCGGGGGGATGGTCACGCCGCAATCCCTTCTCCTCCGTTCTCCTCTCGAGATCTTGGGCATGCACGCACACGCGCCCGGTGTGAGTTTTAAGCCACCGGGTCCGGGACGCAAACCGTGGTCGATTACATGGGAGTCCAGCGACATAGCCATTACGCTAACTGCTGGTTCCCTAAAAGTTCTTCATCTATTCTAGATACAAGTCCATTATTAGATAAATGATTTATGGAAATTTTTCTCATTCTCCGAGCTTTCCTGTAACTTTCTTGATGGTGCCCACTGAGGTCATGAAGAGCTTTCATCAAATCTGGTTTACCACTTCTTCTTTTGTCGCTTGTGCTTCTGGTGTCGTATCTAAAACTTTGCCAAACCCAAAGTAACACGGTTTACTCCTGCGTTTTTAAAAGCTTCATAATCAGGACCAGCAGTTAGCGTAATGGTACGTCGCTGGACTCCCACGTAGTCAACTGCGGTTTGAGTACCGGACCCAGTGGCTTAAACTCACGCCGGGCGTGTGTGCGTGCGTGCCCAAGATCCCGAGAGGAGAATGGAGGAGAAGGGATTGTGGCGTGACCATCCCCCCTGGGGGGCGATTTCTCGCTTTCTGTCTCTCTGTCTCTCTCTGTCTGTCTGGCGAGGGCCCGAGCCCTATAGCAAAAACCTCTCCAAAAAAAAAAAAAAAGCTTCATAATTTCAGCTCTTGCATTTAGATCTACAATCCATTTTGAGGTAAGTTTTGTATATGGTGTGAGGTAAGGGTCCGACTTCATTCTTTTGCATGTGGATGTGCAGTTGTAGCCATTTGTTGAAAAGACTATTCTACCCCCCATTGAATTGTTTTGGCTCCCTTCTCAAAAATCAATGCCAGAGGGGCCAGAGAGTGTTTCAGTGGTAAAACATGAAGCTCTTCGAGGCCCACTCACATGGGAAGGTTCTAGACTTGTGTCTGGAAACATTCCTGAGTACACTGGGCACATGAATGTCCATGAGGTGGGAGTGATTAAAGCTGGGGGTGGATCAGTGTCAAGACTGTTGGAGAGTGTTGGTTCTCTCTCTCCCTCCCCCTCCCCCTCTCCCTCTCTCTCCCTCTCCCTCTCTAGATCTCTTATTCATGAAGGAAATAAATAAACTTTTAAAAAATCAATGTGAGGGGAACCAGCAGTTAGCGTAATGGCTGTCGCTGGACTCCCATGTAGTTGACCGTGGTTCGCGTCCCAGACCCGGTGGCTTAAAACTCACGCCGGGCGCATGTGCGTGTGTGCCCAAGATCCCGAGAGGAGAATGGAGGAGAAGGGATTGCAGCATGACCATCCCCCCTGGGGAGTGATTTCTCACTTTCTTTTTCTCTGTAGCTCTCTGTCTGGCGAGCACACGCGTCCTATAGCAAAAACCTCTCCAAAAAACAAACAAACAAACAAACAAAATATATATATATGTATATATATATATATATACATATATATATATTTCAATGTGAGGATTTGCTTCTGAACTCAGTGCTATTCCACTGATCTGTATGCCTGATGGGCCCAAACAGTCTTAATTACCACAGCTTCATAGTAAATTTCGAGATTAGGAGCTGTGAGTCCTCCAACTTCCTTCTTCTTTTTTCATATTACTTTGGCTATTCTGTGTCCCGTGTATTTCTGTAGGAATTTTAAGGTCAACTTGCCGATTTCCACCAAGAAGCTTGCTGGGCTCTCCAGAGGTTTCTAACGCCTTGTTTCGTACCCACTATGAATTAATCTCTTGGGCCAATCCTTATAAACACTGGCCTAGGGAGAAACAATGCACTCAGAATGAAGGGCTTGAGACAGGAGCCCAAACTGTCAGCTAACCAGGTGTGCGACCTTGAGCAAGTCGGCCTGGGGGGTATGTCAAAGGCCTGCCTCAGCAGTGGGGCCGGTGCAGCTCTCGGGGCACCCTCAGCTCCAGTCCCCCCTCTCCGTCAGTCCTCACTTGTCCTTTTACACAGCCTACACTTGATTCACAACGGAGTCACCACAACTGGAGAAATCGCAGGTTGAAACACCAGAGTTGAATTCTACCTCCATTCCACTGGAATAATCAGGATTGCAATCTACAAGTCATTTGCTATATATTCTAAAAGGGCATGCTAAGTAATGTATAGGTAATTCATAATTTGACTTTTCTAAATGGGGGTAAAAACTGCCAAACAAGCCCACCAAAAAAAAATAATAATCCAAGGAAGGGTAGAGGAATTAATAAGCTTAATTAATCACACTATTTCCTAATATTCCAGAGATGGATCAAGAGTTATAACAGATTTCTAAAGTCAATAAATATACGTTTCAGAATACCGCTTGAAGTTAAAAAGACATAATCGGTAAAACGAATATATAACTGCTCTGCTGAATCACTGAAGATAGTGAAAATAGGGGATCAAAGAGCCAAAAAACAAATACAAATAAAAACAAAACTAAACAATGTTACAGAAACAAGAGCAAACAGATCTGCTATAATAATACCTGTAAACAGTCAGCTTGTTTTTAAAAACTCTGTGCCCTGCAAAAAATTTTACAGAATTTAAAAAGTACACTAGGCCAAAAGGGTTTCCAGATTTCCGCCCCTTACGGAGCAGACATACCCATGTCCTTTCAGTGCCTGAAGAAAGCAGCTGCAGCTGCAGGATGTCCCCTGATGCGAAACCGCAGCTCTCTCTGTGCCCAGAGCCAGCACAGCCCAACAATTAAGAGGGTGGCTGCCAGGTCACTGTTCTGATTCCAAAGCTGACTTCCTCGCTGGGCAAGCGTTGGTGTTTCAGTATGAAACACACGTGAGGACAGGACTGGCCGGCGGGCGTGGCGGCTACATGACATCCTGTGCGAAGAGCATTCAGCTCGGGGCCTGAGACACGAGCCTGTCGCTATTGTTACCACGGCACGAGAGTTATTTGGCGACGTGTACCAGACGGCCGATACTGCCACGGTTTAGGGTGAGTTTTCTCCATTAGGACGCTCTGTATCTGCTGAGATTTTTACAAAGATATATAAAACCACATCAGTGTTTGAAGAAGGGAGCAGGAGACGGAGGGTGGTGGCAGGGGGAGGATCGAGAGGACGACGGGACACACAAGATACCAGCAAGCCCCCTCGCAGAGGCCAACGTGGGGCCATCTGTCGGCCTTCCAGCCAAGGGGGGGACACAGAGCGACGCCTCCAGGAGCTGGCTGGCTGGGGCGTCCCACACTCAGCCCTGTGCGGCCAGCTCCCCACCCCAACTTCCCCGAGCACAGTGACCCCAGTGACTCCAGGCCTCCGGGAAGCGGAGCTGGCCTGCCAGCCCAGACCCAGACAGCGGGGCCGGCAGGCCAGGCCCAGAGCCGGGGACGGCGGTGGGGCTCCCGTCCATCCTGAGAACTGACACTTGTCCCTGCCAGATGCTGCGCTGACATTTCCCAGGCCTCGCTCAGCGTGAAGACGGCGCGGGGAAAGTCCCCAGTCACGAATTAACATTCACATAAATATCAGGGCGCTTCCTACTAAAGAAGAAAAACGGCTCCTGCTGCAGGGGCACGTGCCGACCTACCAAAAAGGGGCGTCTTCCCTCCCGAGCTCCCACACCCACCAGCTGGAGCACGGCAGGCCACGGCCTTGAGACGTGAGCTTGAGGACGGCTCAGCGAACAGCCCGGGCTCCTCAAGCAAGGCCCCGCTGACAGGCCCTTCCCTGGGCGGGCACCCGGTCTGGGTCAGCGCACAGCAGCTGGAACCCAGCGCCTTCTCACGGCTGTCCCCAGCTGGCCTTCCTGCCCTTCAGGGCCTGCACATACCGTCCCCCTCCTGTCTTCCAACCAGCCCCGGAGGCCAGCGTGTCTGAGCAGCCCCAGCCCCGTCCAGGCAGTGCCTGCGTGGTCTGCCGAGGGGCCTGCGGGGGCAGGGCTCTAGTCTAGGAGGGCCAGAAGATGCTCTTCCCTAGATGTGTATGGGGGCAGGGTGTGTGCTAAGGAAGATTCCCGAAGCATCAGTGGGGGCAAAGGCATAGCTGGCACTCTGTACCCACAGACCAGGGCCTGCAGAGCCGCCCGCACCTCAGGCACTGGGAGACTCACTCTGGAGCAGACAAAGCCTGCCAGGACCTCGGGGCCATCCCTCAGCACCTGCCGCAGGACGGACAGAGCACTCCAAGAGGAAGCTTCCAGCACACCTGCCCAGAGCCCAGGCTGCCTCGGAGTTAGGTGCAAAGCTGCCATAGCAGAACGCCACACGCCAGGCAGCTTAACTGACGGGACGTTTCTTCTCACAGCTCCAGAGGCTGGAAGTTCGAGGTCAAGGCCCTGGCAGGGCCTCCCCCGGTGTCTTCGCCTGGCCTCCCCTCCACGTGCGCCGGCGTCTCCTTGTTCCCTTGTTTTTCTCTCCCTTTTCTCGCTCGTTTGTGTCTGGCACGTGCATGCATCACACAGCACCTTGTGCCGTGCACAACCCTCCCACCTGAGCCTCCTGTGCAGGTGGGGTCAGGCACCTGCACTGTCCGGCTTTAGGGTAGGCTGGGACTCAAACCTGGGCCCCCAGTGGCCTCTGTGCCAAGCAGCACTCCTGCAGCTGGGCCTCCATGTCCGCTCCTCGAGCACCAGTCACGTTGGGTTCGTGACCTCGGTTTGACTTAATTATCCCTCTTAAAGACCCTGAATCCAGAAACAGTCACACCCTGAGTGCTGGGGCTGGGCTTCAGCAGGGAGCCTGAGGGGGCACTCAGCCCAAGCAGCCTCCACGCACCACCGTCACACAGGACGGGGGCTGGCAGGGCCCAGGCGCCACTCAGGGCGTGCCGTCTGCACAGGAAGGCAGGAGGGCAACACAGGCGGGCAGCTGCCTGAGCCCCCGACAGGACAGCAACCAGGCTGCGAGGCTCCGGGGCGTGTCCAGGCTGGCCTCGAGGGCCCTCCCCTCTTCACTGGGCTGTCTCGCCCCCCGACACAGAGCAGGGTGCAGGCCCAGGGGGCGAGGGTGCTGCACGCCACCAGGGCTGACGTGCCCCGGGACAGGGCAGACCACAGACCCTATGGGACGTGGAAGCCACAGCCCCCATTGCACGGTGCAGTGTGGGACCAGCTGCTCCTCCCCCAAGCCTCGGTTTCCCAGAGCAGGTGGAGCATTGAGGGGCTGATGGGGAGACTCCATGGGAGCGGGTCAGTGTCCCCTGGGTCTGGGGTCTTCTCAGGGACAGGCCCCTGGCTTTCCCCCTCCACCAGGAGCCGCCACCTCTCTGGGTCCTGGGCCACTCATGCACATGCAGAGCCCGGCACCTGGCCCGACCTCAGCTTCCTTCAAATCCGGCTCCTTTTCCTGCTCCTGGCTCTGGGACCTGCCGTGGATCCGGGGCAGGCCGACCCCCGACCCGCCCC
>NW_006159689.1:1759171-1764740 GCF_000334495.1 Tupaia belangeri chinensis | reverse complement strand
TGTTGGGGCCCAGCTGCTCCTCCCCCAAGCCTCGGTTTCCCAGAGCAGGTGGAGCATTGAGGGGCTGATGGGGAGACTCCATGGGAGCGGGTCAGTGTCCCCTGGGTCTGGGGTCTTCTCAGGGACAGGCCCCTGGCTTTCCCCCTCCACCAGGAGCCGCCACCTCTCTGGGTCCTGGGCCACTCATGCACATGCAGAGCCCGGCACCTGGCCCGACCTCAGCTTCCTTCAAATCCGGCTCCTTTTCCTGCTCCTGGCTCTGGGACCTGCCGTGGATCCGGGGCAGGCTGACCGCCGACCGTCCTCTGCCCGCCCGCCCAGCTGCCACTCCTGGGCGGCAGCCCTGCCAGGGCCTGAGGCTGTCTGCTGCCCCTCTTGTCCAGATTTCCCAAAGCAAAAATCAGGCCACAGCATCTGACGGAGGATCTCGTCTGGTTTATTTATGGGAAGAGACGCAGCTCTGAGGGCCAGGTTGCCTGGGCCAGGGCCAGGTGCCCCGCAGGCCCTCACACACTGCCTGTCCTGTGTCCTTGCCCGGCCAACGTTATCTGGGGGAGGGGCTGGCCCAAGCACTGACAAGTACCCACTGGTGACATTGGGACATTTACTCATCCAGAGCCGGGACAGCCATCCTGGGGCCCAGGCCCCTCTACAGGCTGTCCAGCTCAGTCAGGGGCTGAGCAGCAAAGCCAGCGGTGACCAAGGGCCACCCAGAACGATGGAGGCTCAGGGTCCCCACCAGCCCTGGATGCTGCCTCAGGCTCAGCGAGGCTACTGCAGGGGTCCAACGCCCCATGGGGACCTGACAGCCAGAGGTCACACTGGAAGACAGTGGGGATCCCAGGGCTGGACAGGTGGCATCGGGGGTAAGCCCAACACCCCTACCCGTCTCAGCAGGACGCCCTGAACAGCAACTCGGACCACCCATTGGCAAGGCCGGGCCTGGGCTCTCGGAGCCTGCCCTGGAATCTGGGCGAGTGAGCTGACCGTAGCCCAGGCACAGGGACAGACCATGAGCTCCCCCGGCTGTCCTGGAGGGCAGGCACGGCCAGAGGCTGGCTCTCACTGTCACGGCCGCCTCCCTGCTCCAGGGCTCCACTCCTCTACCCGTCCCGCCCCCGGACGGCTGCCTGCACACCCAGGAGAGTGCGCCCAAGCAGACAGAGGCCCGGGGGTCTGACCAACGGGGAGGCTCTCGGGAGCCAAATCTGGGGTACCTGAGTAGACACTGAACAGAGACCGTGGTGGGTTATAAGCCACAGGGTAAAATAAACACCCAGGGGTCTGCACTCCTATAGCAAATAGCCCAATAAGGGATAAATAACGGGAAACTCTGACGTCGGGCGTCCATCCACAGGTGCTAAATCAGGGGGCGAGCGTGTGCGAGAAACACGTGTGCCGCATCTCGGAGTGTCTCCCCGAGAGAGACGTCCCTCATTACAGGACAGAGAGCACGTCCCAGGGAGAGCCCCGGCAGACAGCAGAGCCGCGCGGGGACCGCGTGTGCCGCGGCGCGGCGGACTCAGTGCCCCAGCCTGGTGTCTGTGCGGACGGCACAGCGCTCACCGGAGATTCCTGCCAAACCCCGGCCACCTCAGGATACACCACACACCTGGGGTGGCACACCTGCAGCACGCTGCAGCCTCGCCCCGGGGCCGGGCCCTGGACTCTCAGACCGGGGAGACTAGAGACAGCGGCTGAGTGCCACGTGGGACCTGCGTGGGGTCCTGAGGCAGGCAGTGGGCACGAGCTGGAAAACCGGCAGAACGGAATGCAGTGTGGGGACGGCAGCCCGGGCCTTCACCCCGAGGCTGGAAGCCCTGGGTTCGACCTCCCACGGTGACAGGGGAGGCTCACGCTGGAGGCCCCGTGGAGCCCGTGGAAGTCTGCATTATTTCTGCACGCGCTCCTGCTGCTTTCAGTTACTCCAAAGGAAAAGCTTAAACAGACAAAGATAAAATTGGGCCCATGGCCTGGTGGCTAATGGAGCCAGATCTCGCGTGGCTGACTGTGGGTCAAATCTTGCCCCAGCAACTTGAAAAACATGCCAAGTACATGCATGTGCGTGCCCGGTGTCCTGACAGGACGGAGAAAGGAGAAGGGATGGCCTCCCTGGGAATGTCTTCCCCCTCTCACTCTGTCTCTGTGTCTCTGTCTCAATGCACCCTCTGGCAACTGGGGTGGAAATTGCACCCAGGCCCTTCTCAGTGGCCTCTGCCCAGGCCCTTCTGCACGGTGACTGCCCCCTCACTGCCCGCCTTGCTGTGTCCCTGCTCCGGGGGCAGACCCTGCAGGACGCGGCAAGTCCCAGGGCAAGAAGCAACAGGTGCCAAGGCCCCGTGGATGCCAGTCCGGAGCACCCAGGGGCCCAGACGGAGCTGGGCAGCCGAAGCAGCACTCCAGGGCAGAGGCCCTGCCTGGGCCAATCCCATGTGACCTGCTGTTCCTCAGGACACGCCCCTCTCCAGCCCACACGTGGGCCCAGGGATGCCACAGGTGCTGCAGGACTTGGGCCTGTAAGGTGGCCCCAGGGTCCTGGGCAAGGGGCTTAATGAGTAAACCATCCTTGTGGGCCAGAGGGGCCGGAACGTGGCTGCTGTGGGGACTGTGCAGGCACGCCGGGCACCGACAAGGGTGGCTCTGGCCACTGCTCCAGCCACGCGCACGAGCACAGGTGCTCCCACTGCTGCACCCATCTCCGGCCACTGCAAGGCATGGCGACAGCATCCTCGGCTCTGTGTGCCCCAACACTGGTGCCCAGGGCGGGGTCCCACACCCTCTAAGCTCTGTGCCATTCAAGGCAGCCCTCTGGGGCCAGCTGTGCCTTGCGCTCAGCACAGTGCTCTGCGGCACCAGGCCCTCCCCGCACCCCTATGGCCTTCAGGTGACGCTGGGCGCAGCCCTCTCCCAGGCTGGTCTGCAGAGGGTGGGCTGCCCCACACCCGGGGCCCTCCTCCCACCCTGTCCGTGGCGGGCGGTGGCAGCACTGCAGCAAGGTATGCTCAGCACAGGGTGAGGGCCCATGCCAGGGTGCAGCGCCCTACAGAGGCGCTGCCAGACGTGCGGGTCTTCCCTGACGCTATGAAGCTCTGAGCTTTAAATTTAATGCGACCAGTAAGCAAGAGACAGCTGGCACTTTCCCGCTCACACGGCTGAGATTTGCAAACAAGCTTCAAGGGAGCCCCAGAAGGCGGCATTCCCAGGGCCGGGCCACAGAGTGCAGGTGAGGACCACAGGGCCAAAGACCACACAAGCCCGTCCCAAGAAGCCCAGTGCCAGGAGCAGCAACAGTGTCCGTGTCTTCCCCCGCTGTGGGGACACAGCGGGGACAGCGGACAGCACGTGTGCCCAGGAAGGCCCAGGGGTGGCTCCTGCACTGGACACCCGTGCTCCCACACACAAGCACGTGGGCATCACCGTCCCTGTGAACTTCACTGAGACGTCGCCCTCGCCCACCCAGGGGCTGTGAACCTTGCCATGCATCTTTTAATCAAGCTATTCAGAGACAGGAGCCCTGCAAAAAAGATATGTCCAGGGCTCCGGTGCATTCCAGGACAGCCCCTCTGGGAACGGTCTGGAGGGCTGCCAGAAGGAGCCAGTGGGGGCCAGTAGGAGGTATAGTGAGTAAGGTGCTGGACTCCCACAGAGTCGACTACAGTTCGAGCCCCGGACCTGGCAGCTTGAAAATCACGCTGGGCATGTGTACCTGCGTGCCCAAGATCCCAAGAGGAGAGAGTAGAGGAGAAGGGGACAGTGGGGTGGCCATCCTGCCCAGAGGGCGACTCCTCACTTCCCTCTCACTGCCTCTCTCTCTCTCCTTAGTGAGTGCACATGCCCTACAGCAAAAACCTTAAAAAAATAATAATAATAAAAGGAGCAGGTGGGCTGGGGGTGTCTGCTCCTTGGAATGCACATCCGAGTGAGAACCGTGAGCTGACCAGGAACAACTCATGCCTCCCATGCCCGCCTGGAACCCTGGACGCTGCACGGGCTGCTCTCTGAGTTGCCGACTGGGGCCTCCGAGCACCCACTTCCAAGCCTCTGTCCCGGCCTCTGGCAGCTAGCCTTCAATGCCTTCTATGTGAGTGGCTCACAGTCAGTTTCTCGCAGCCTCATCAAAAGAGACGCAGTCTTGTCTCCCGGCACTGCCAGGAGCCCAGCAGGCCTGCCCCACGCCGGGCCTGAGCCTGCAGCATCCACCCAGGATGGTGACCTCACCCCAGCGACAGTGGCTTCTCACTCTCAGCACTCCGCGGAAGTGCGACCTGGAGCTCCCTTTCGCGGACATGGGAGTGGGGGGCAGTGCGGCCTTGATCTCCTGCGCGCTCCCCAGACAGAGATGGTTCTGTGCTGTCTGTCCCTACAGACTCGCACTTCCTGGAAAGTGCGAACCTCCTGCGGCCAAGCCCTGCCAGCCCGCTTGTCAGTGGGATGAACGAGCCATTCCCACAGGGGTCTCCCTGCAGGCTTTGCGTACCGACCAGAAGTTAGGCTCGAAGCAGAAACTGGCATCTCAACGTAAAGAGTATCTCACCGCAGCAACTCGGGCCAGGGGCTGAGGCACGCCAACACCTGTCACCGTGGGCCGGAACATGCCAAGGGCCTGGCAGAGCCACCCAGGACAGGCCTGGGGTACCAGCTCCCATTACTGTGGGCGAGAATGAGCCAGCACAAGACACGGGACAGGCGGGAGACCCCAGCTCCTGTTGCCAGGGGCCGGAATGCGCCAAGGGCTCGGTTCAGGCCTGGCCCTAGCCTGCTCCTCTGCCCCCGTTTACTCACAGGGGCTGGTGTGCCCACTCAGCTCAGGCCAGGGCCCCATGCACAGTGCCAAGGAAAGGCGGCCGCTGGGTCCAGTCCTGTCAACCCCCACGTTCTGTCCGAGGGCCGCCTTTCCTGGGCAGCGCTGTGCCCCAGGCAGGGAAGACACGCCCAGCTGGGGGCTCGTGCAGCCTCTGAGGGCTACCCCACGGGCCGTGAGATGCTGGCACCAACCTGGCCAAGGAAGGCTGGCACCCAGGGGCCTGCCCACTCGGAGGAAGTCAGAGTAGAGTAGCTTGCCCCGGAGACCCAACTGCAGGCTCCAGGGAGGGGCAGGGCTACCTCAAATCCCAGTCCAGTCCAGTCCACGGCATCCCTGCGGCCTCGCCAACACCCACAGGGTGGCTTCGGGACAGTGCCCCAGCTTCCAAGGCAAAAGTACTTCCTGCCGCCCGGGGTGGGGTGTGGCGAGGGGGCTTCTAGAGTCACCAAGATACGTCAAGATTACCCCTGAAATGTCTCACCCCACCAGGTCAAGCCGATGTGGGCTGCACACACCAACGCGGTAACTCTCCCACGGAAGGCTGAGCGCCCGGAGACGGTCCAAAGAAGGAACAGGGGCTCCAGGGCGCGGTGGTGAAGCGCACACAGAGGAAGCTGGCCCCATGCGCGGCTGGGGTCAACGCCGGCCCCAGCGGGTACATGCCCGGTGTGTGCCTGCACCAGGGAACCTGGCTGCAGGAAGAGGGGGGACTGAGGGGCCCCAGCCCCGTGCGCTGCTCTCACACATGCGCACTCACCGCGGGCC
>NW_006159689.1:1753910-1758867 GCF_000334495.1 Tupaia belangeri chinensis | reverse complement strand
AGCGACAGTGGCTGCTCACTCTCAGCACTCCGCGGAAGTGCGACCTGGAGCTCCCTTTCGCGGACATGGGAGTGGGGGGCAGTGCGGCCTTGATCTCCTGCGCGCTCCCCAGACAGAGATGGTTCTGTGCTGTCTGTCCCTACAGACTCGCACTTCCTGGAAAGTGCGAACCTCCTGCGGCCAAGCCCTGCCAGCCCGCTTGTCAGTGGGATGAACGAGCCATTCCCACAGGGGTCTCCCTGCAGGCTTTGCGTACCGACCAGAAGTTAGGCTCGAAGCAGAAACTGGCATCTCAACGTAAAGAGTATCTCACCGCAGCAACTCGGGCCAAAAGAGTATCTCACCGCAGCAACTCGGGCCAGGGGCTGAGGCACGCCAACACCTGTCACCGTGGGCCGGAACATGCCAAGGGCCTGGCAGAGCCACCCAGGACAGGCCTGGGGTACCAGCTCCCATTACTGTGGGCGAGAATGAGCCAGCACAAGACACGGGACAGGCGGGAGACCCCAGCTCCTGTTGCCAGGGGCCGGAATGCGCCAAGGGCTCGGTTCAGGCCTGGCCCTAGCCTGCTCCTCTGCCCCCGTTTACTCACAGGGGCTGGTGTGCCCACTCAGCTCAGGCCAGGGCCCCATGCACAGTGCCAAGGAAAGGCGGCCGCTGGGTCCAGTCCTGTCAACCCCCACGTTCTGTCCGAGGGCCGCCTTTCCTGGGCAGCGCTGTGCCCCAGGCAGGGAAGACACGCCCAGCTGGGGGCTCGTGCAGCCTCTGAGGGCTACCCCACGGGCCGTGAGATGCTGGCACCAACCTGGCCAAAGAAGGCTGGCACCCAGGGGCCTGCCCACTCGGAGGAAGTCAGAGTAGCTTGGGGTGACCCTGAGACCCAACTGCAGGCTCCAGGGAGGGGCAGGGCTACCCCAAATCCCAGTCCAGTCCCACCCACGGCATCCCTGCGGCCTCGCCAACACCCACAGGGTGGCTTCGGGACAGTGCCCCAGCTTCCAAGGCAAAAGTACTTCCTGCCGCCCGGGGTGGGGTGTGGCGAGGGGGCTTCTAGAGTCACCAAGATACGTCAAGATTACCCCTGAAATGTCTCACCCCACCAGGTCAAGCCGATGTGGGCTGCACACACCAACGCGGTAACTCTCCCACGGAAGGCTGAGCGCCCGGAGACGGTCCAAAGAAGGAACAGGGGCTCCAGGGCGCAGTGGTGAAGCGCACACAGAGGAAGCTGGCCCCATGCGCGGCTGGGGTCAACGCCGGCCCCAGCGGGTACATGCCCGGTGTGTGCCTGCACCAGGGAACCTGGCTGCAGGAAGAGGGGGGACTGAGGGGCCCCAGCCCCGTGCGCTGCTCTCACACATGCGCACTCACCGCGGGCAAGCCACTGCAGGGATGGGCCCTCCAGGCCTGGCCCTCACTGCTCCTTCGGGGGGCCAGCACGTGGGAGCGTGGAGGGTTCCCGCCGGCTGGTTTATGCTCCTGCTCCAGAACCAGGCCTCAAGCACCCACAGAGGTGGCTGGTTTGTCCGCCACCCCAGAAGGTGACAGCACCCAGCACTGAAGCGCTGTTCTGGGTTGGAAGGAGCCTGGCTTTGGAAAGACAGAGAGGGGCCTGCCCTGGCTGCACCCTTCCGGTGACAGTCTGGCTGTCCCCTGCAGAGGCTGACTGGTGGACGGGCTCTCCCTGGCTCTCTCGGCAAAGGGAACCAAATGGAAAGAGGAGCCTGGAAGAGGGGACGGAGGGGGGCCATGCTCCTGCTGTCGGGAGCCCCGCGTTCCTCCTGCCCTTAGGGTCTCTCCTGTCCACAGTTCCATGAGCTGTCTTCTTTACACTCCCTTCCACCCACTGCCCATGACCCCCAGATCCTGACTGGGCACCTGGGCAGGCTCCATGCAAAGGGGACTCAAGACTAGTCCAGAAGGTTCTGAGCAAGGCCAGGAGCCCCTCCCACAGCTGTGGACAGTCCTGACAAGCGGGGAGCCCAGCAGAACGGTGGATGGTGTGGAAGGAATTTAGAAACAGCCCATCAAGGCCCCCTCTGCACAAACACCCTGACCATCCCTCCCCACTGCCACCGAGCACGGGCTGGGTCCGCAGACCACAGCAGGGGCCTTGGCAGGAAGAGGCTGCCGGCGAGGAGGGAGGGGTCCCCCTGCAGGACTCCCCATCCCAGAGGAAACACCCTCTGGGCTATGGTCTGGAGAAGAGGGCTCCCCTCAGCCCACAGGCCCTACCTCTGAGGGCCGGCACTGGCTTACCCCCAGTCGCTGTGATGACCGCGCAGCAGTCGGGCAGCCCAGGAACCGCGGGGACGCCTTCCTAACGTCTCTGCCCCTGCTGCCTGGTGGACACCTGCTTCCTCAGCCTCGCTGTGTCTGGCATGGCAGAGGGCTCTCTCAGGTCATCCCTTGAAGGGGCACCACCCCCCACAAGGGCTCCACCCCACACCCTGCTCATCTCCCAAAGGTCCCGCCTCCTCGTGGGTCACCTCCATGGGGACCCAGCATGTTAATTTGGGAAGGGGCACAGACATGCAGGGACAGAGGCAGAGGGGGCTCCTGCCTGGGCCCACCCACATGGAAGGACCCCACCAGCTGGGTCAGGTCAGGCAGCCAGGAGGACCCAGGCCAAGAGCAACAGCACTGCTGGGACGGATGCCTCGGAACCACCCTGAACCCAGTGAGGGAGCTCCATGTGGAGCTGCACGCAGAGCAGACAGAGGAAGGCAGACCCGAGCTCTCCCGGGGAACGGGCGGGCCTGAGCTCTCCCGGGGAACCGGACAGACCCGAGTTCTCCAAGGGAACAGGACCAGCCCAAGTTCAAGACAAATCCAAGCTCTCCCACACCATCGGGCATTCGGCCTCCACGTGGCGGGCGTCACGAGGGAAGGACAGTGCTGACCCCCTAAGGACGGGCCATGGCCCGGTCTGGTCCTGCTGGTGGGTCTGAGGAAACCCTAGTGTTAGGAGGGTTTCTGAAGCGGAAAAGCGATGGCTGGCAGGGGAAAAGCCGGATGTGGCCTTCCAAGTCACAGTCTAGCCAGGAACAAAGTCGTTTAAGTTTAAAGAAACTTTCACTGCGCCCTGGCGGAGGGGAGATGCTGGCCGGCCAGAGCAGCAAGAGGACGCAGCAGCCAGTCACCAGAAAGAAGGGGAAGGCGATGCGATGGGAGGGTGAGGTGGGCCAGGTCCTGGCAGGCCCAGAGCTTTACTCTGAGCCCCAGCAGCCTGCAGAGCGTCTGCAGGAGATGGGGTGAGCCCACTGCAGCTCAGGGGCCACCCTCTGGAGGCTGTGGCAGAGACTCGCTATGGAGCCACGGTGGGCTCAGGGTGGGGTCCTCAGGGGTAGCCGGGGCTCAGGGCGAGAAGGGCAGGGCCTGCTGCAAACCGAGGGGAGCGCTGCGGCTCCCGGCGAGCCCAGCTTGGCTTGCCCTACCCTGCACCGAGGGGCTGACAAGCCAGACACAAAGGTGCCGAGACGCAGGCCACCCCCAGACCACATGCACCACCACTGACAACTCTGAGGGGCTGGGCCTTGGGTGGGAGACGGAGCCCCGGAGTTTGAAGAAACAAATGCAGGTGGCGTCAAAGACGAAAAAAGAGGCAGAGAGAACAGACCCAGAAGGCGGGTGTCTACGCCATGAAAGACGAATTCAGGGCGAGCAGAAGGGACGGCCCAGAGACTCATGTGGTGTTCCGTGGTGGAAACGCGCAGGCAGGGAACTGGCACCTGTCGCACGGGAAGACAGCGGAGCGACGTCTGGGCCACGTCATGGGCCCTGCCTGTGACCGCAGCTCCAGCAGCCCCAGGCAGGCACGGGCATTTTAATAAGAAGCAAGTAGAGTGGTTTATGGCGGCACGCTGGCACGTAACGGAGCTTGAATGGCTACTCTTTAGGGCCATGGGAGTGGTGCCGACCCACCGGCCTCTCCTGCCCACCCAGCCTGAGCCTCGCAGTCCTGTCCCTGTGCTCCACTCCCAGCACCCACATCTGGCAAAGTCTCAGCTAAGTCACTGCCAGACTCTGCTTCTCCGTGCCAAGGGCCCAGTGCAAAGCAGGAGGAGGTGCCCCGCTCTGCCCCTGCCCGCCCCACTCTGCAGCCGGGAGCCCCTACGAAGCGCCAGGCCTTTCTCTTGACTGTGCCCAGCCCCCATCCACTTCCCAGGGCTCTGAGCCTACTCCGTCTCCTGGGACCTCCTCAAGACCTCCCTCCTCACTCATAAGGCATGACAGGCTCTCAGCCACGGGGACACGATGCCAGCTCCTTGTCCCCAGTCGAAGAGCTTGCTGGTGGAATGACCCCACAGCCCCTTTCCTATGATCCCAGAGGACAAGGAGCTCCTCCTCTGAGCCAAGGTGACCAAGCCCCCACAGCCCTGGTGCCCTTGAGAGTCTTGATCCCTGGAGCTGGCGCCATACTCTAGTGGTTAAGGGAGACGGATCCCACATGGCTGACAGCAGTTCAAATCCCAGTCCTGACAGCTTGAAAGTCAGGCTGGGCACACGTGCATCTGTGTCCAAAATCCCACCAGGATGGAGAAGTCTTTAGAGAAGGAGAACTGCCCATCTGTCGCCATCCCTCCGAGAGCACATGTCCTGTCCTGGCCCTGGATCCTCCCCCCGCCTCCAGGGCCTTCTCCCAAAGCCTGCAGCTCTGCAGTCTGAAACAAGCGCCCCCAGCCCCGGCCTACCCCGCCCCCCTGCAGGCCTCTCTCCTGGCAGTCTGTTTCTGCTCACACTACACGGACCCATAACACAGACTGCACACGCCTCGAAAGCTCACCTAACATTTACAGAAGCTGAACAGACACGGCGACAAAGCAGCTTCAGAAACGGTGCCAGGCTCGGAGACCCAGGTCATCCCCGCATAACTTGGGCTGACTGGCTCCTCCTGTCCCGCAACAGTGAGCCAGCCGTGGAGGGCCTGCAGGCTGGAGACCCCCGAGTTCACGTA
>NW_006159689.1:1739021-1753887 GCF_000334495.1 Tupaia belangeri chinensis | reverse complement strand
GAGTGGGGCCCTGGGGAGGGCGATCAGGCCATGAGGACAGGGAGCTGGCCAGCCCCTCCCATACATGGGGACATGCACGAGCTGCCGTCTGCAGGCAGAAGGGAAGCCTGCCCTGACACCGAGTCTGGGGACCTTGACCTTGGACTTCAGCCAGTAAATGTCAAAAAGAAACGTCTGTCATTCATAAACCACTCGTCATGCTACTTGTTAGAGCACCCTGGTGGGCACACGCAACACGGGTAGAGCCGGGACGCTGCGGGAGCCCGCGCCTGGAGCACAGGCTGGGTAGGGGTGCAGTGGGTCTGGGAACCCTGGACGCTGCGGGAGCCCGCCGGTGCCTGGAGCACATGCTGGTAGGGGTGCAGTGGGTCTGGAACCCGAGCTAGAACCTGGGGCTGCTGGAAATGCTTGAGTGGGCAGGAGCAGTGCTGGAAGCAGGCTAGTAGGAACCATGCTGGTGAGGGGTGGGTGTCACTGAAATGCTGAGTTCGGACAGAAATGCTAATGAGACCTCACAGGTGCTGAGCTCGCTCTCCCCATCCTCCCCCCTCTCTCGCATGCGCGCCCTCAAACAGGTCCACTCACGGGAAACCACATCCACGTACGAGATGGGAAAGTCACCACGCTGCCAGGGGCGGCAAACAACCAACGGCACGGACTTATCCTCTCGCATTTCTAGGGGTCAGAAGTCCCAAATGGGTCTCATCACGCTGACTCCACCGAGGCCGGGCAGCTTCCTCTGGGAACGCAGACGAGAACCTGTCCCCTCGCTTCTTCCAGCTCTAGAGCCTCCCACCCCTCCCCGGGGCTCGAGCCTCCCCTATCTTCAGACCAGCAGGGTGGCATCTCTGAGCCCCTGACCCTGGCCTTCTGCTTCCCCTCCTCGTCTCAGAATCCTTGTGACCGCGTTAGGTCCACCACTGGTCCCGGACACCTCAACCTCAGAGCCAGCTGGTTAGCACCTTCATTTCCACGGCAACTTCGTCCCTCTTGCACGTAACATCCATATTCCCACGCCAGGATTGCTATGTGGCCATCTTGGGGGTCGCTCTGTCCCTGCGGTGGCCATCTCACGGTCAGGGACCAGAGCACGGTGCGAGGTGCACTGTGCCCTTGCTCACAGCACGCAGTGCAGGGTTGGGAGTGGGGCAGGCCTCTGCCAGCTCTGGAAAGGTCGGTCGACATACCTTGCCCGTGGGCACCCTGGAGCAACCCTCAGGCTCCAGGCTCAGGCTCACTGCGTGGAACCTGCAAGCCGGACCCAGCTGGACGCAGCACTGAGGCCAGCCTTGGGTAGCCTCGGGAAGCCAAGCAGAGAGAGGTGGGGAGCCACGCGGGCAGGGCGCTCAGCAGGTGCCAGGCTGCTGGGATGCATGCCTGCTACAGTTAGGAAAATAGAGGTAGGTGGTCAGGCCAGGGAATCCCAACCTGAGGACCCCAAGATTTCCAGCAGAGGGAGAGTTGACTCCTACATGGGCCTCTGGACCACGAAGGAACCCCAGGGACCTGAGGTCCAGAGGGTCCAGCTTCCCACCCTATGCCCTGCCAGCACCACCACAGGGGTGGCCGCAGGTGTGTGCACACAGTGGACATCTGGGACCTAGGCTGGGCTCAGACCACAGGCACTACTCCTAGGGGGCAGGTGGGCAATAACAGGTAAGCTGAGAACTGCAAGAGTGACCCGACTGTGAAGACAAAGTTCAGGGTCGTGCTGTGAGACCCGGGTTAGAGAAGACTTCCTGGAGGAGGTAACTTAGAGCTGAAGCCGGAAGGATAAGAAAGAGCCACCCATTCAGAATTCTGGCAAAGAAGCTTCCAGACAGAGGGCATAGCAAATGCAAAGGCCCACGGTCAGGAGAAACATGCCAAGTTTGAAGAAAGTAAAGAAGCCCATAGTGATTGGAATGTGGGCAGAGGGTGGGCAGATGGAGGCATGAGGTCAGAGGGGTAGGTGGCGACAGACCTGTAGTGCCTCCTCAGAGGGTTAGAGTTTGCATTTTCTCCTGCAGGGTCTTGGGCAAGGGGCTGAGACCCAACTCCCTTCAACTGCTCTGAGCAGGCCGTGAGGACGGCAGGATGAATGTGAGGGCAAGAGGCTCCCTCCCCACTCCCTAGGAAATGCCTGCTCAAATGGAACATGGCTATGCCTGTGTCTCTGCTTGTAAAAGTCCCTCCTCCCAAATACAAATGGCCTCAACATGGTCCTAACAGCAGGTGAGACAGTGTGAACACTCCTTGTGTCCCCACTGAGCGCAGCTGTGCGGTATGGGCTGAACATATGAAGCAGCTATTTGAGGACCCTGAAAAGTAAGTAACAATAGGCAGGCTCTGAAGTGCCATCGAACCAGCAGGGAGTTTACTACTTTTATCCCAGAAAGGTGGAGAGATCCCATAGCTTTTTACATTCTGTCCTCCCATGGGTACAGTCACAGGAAGTGTGCAACAGAGCAAGGTCAAAATGACTCAGATAACTGCAGATTCCTGATCAAAACCATAGAGCCCGGAGAAAGTGGGAAAACATTGTTAATATGCTGAAAGAAAAGAACGGTCAACCCAGAATTCTATTTCCAGCTAAAATATCCTTCAATAATTGTGGAGTAGTTGGGCCAGCTCCATGGCACAGTGGTGATGTGCTGCTCAGGAAAGGCACCTTCCCACACAGTAAGGTCAGCCTGAGACATGCTGGCCATGTGTGAGAGTGCCCAGGATCTTACAGGTTAGAGGACTGGAGGAGGGGGATCAGGGCATGGCCAGACCTCACAGAAGGCATCTCTCCCCCCCGCCATGTGCATGCATGTGCTCTATTGTGAATAAGGGGGGGGGGGAAGAATGACAAGAAAAGACACGCTCAGATGAAGAAAAACTAAAGGAATGTGTTGCCAACTGACCTAAACTAAGACAGTTGCTAAAGAAAGTTCATCAGACAGAAGGAAAATGATCCTAGAAGGTATTTTTGAACATCAGGAATAAAGGAAGACCAACATAAATGGTATATGTCTATTAAAATACAATAAACTAGTTTCTTGGGTACTTTAAAATAAAAAGGAATTATAACATCGTCTGCTGGAGTTTTCAATGCATGTAGATGTATAAAACACACCTATGACATACATAAAGGGGAGAGATGACGATGGTAAGTCCTCAACACTCAACTTGAAGTGACAAAACATTGATTCTAAATAGACTGAAAATTTAAAGACATTGGGACCAGCAGTTAGCGTAATGGCTATGTCGCTGGACACCCACGTAGTCAACCGCAGTTCACGTCCCGGACCCGGAGGTTTAAACTCACGCCGGGCGCGTGTGCGTGCGTGCCCAGGATCCCGAGAGGAGAATGGAGGAGAAGGGATTGCGGCGTGGCCATCCTCCCTGGAGGGTAATTTTTCGCTTTCTGTCTCTCTGTCTTTCCAGCAAGTGCACGTGCCCTAGAGCAAAAACCGCTAAAAAAAATTTAATAAAAAAAAAAAGTTAAGGACATTTATTATAATCCCTAGATCAATCACTAAAAAAACAATTATAGCCCAACACAATAAAAACATTAAAATGGAATACTAAAAACGTTCAAGTAGTCAGAAATAGACAAGCAGAATAAACCCAAAGCATTCAGAATAAAGGAAATAATAAAAATAAGCATAAAAAAATCAATAGAACTAGAGAAAAATCAACAAAAACCAAAAGCCAGTTCTTTATAAAGATCAGTAATATTGATAAAGCTCTACCAAGACTGAGAGAAGGAAAAAGAAAAAAATACAAATTACCAATATTGAAAAAAATGTAAAGGATATCACTAAATACCCTGTAGGCATTAACAAGATAATGGAGTACCACAGACAACTCTATGAGCATAATCCAACAACTTTGATGAGATGTATGGTTTCCTTAAAATCCATAAACTACAGGTGGCATGGTGCTTAAGATGCTGGGCTTCCACACGGCCAACCATGGTTTGAGTCCCAGATCGGGTGGATTGCTTCCTCGCCTTCCCTCTCTCTGTGTCTCTCTCTAGTGAGCACATGCGCCTATAGCAAATTAAATAATAACAATGAACAAAATTAAATAATTCTTTACCAAAAAAATAAAAAAAGAAAGAAAGAAAATCGTAAACTACCAGTACTCACCTAAGATGAAACAGATAACCTGAAAAGTCCTGTAACTATTAAATAGATTGAATTCATAGTTTAAAAGCTTTCAAGGGATAGTCCCGTGGCCTGGTGGTTAAGGGAACCAGATTCCACATGACCAATCACACGGTTTGAATCCTAGTCCCAGCAGTTTGGAAAACACACCAGTCGCCTGTGCGTGCATGCCCCAAATCCTGACAGGATGAAGAAAGGGAGGAGAAAGGATTGCAGTGTGACCATGTGACCAAAGCACTAAGGGTGTACTTCCTTTCTCTCCTTCTCTGTCTCTCTCTCTGGTGAGCACATTCACCCTCTATCAAAAAAAAATTTTTTTTTCAGAAAAAAAGTGTCTAGGCCCTGATGGCTTTACTGGAGAATCCCTTTAAAGAACACAGGACACCAACTCCACACAATCTCTTCTATAGAATGTCCCCCCAAATCCATGTGTTCAAATCTGGTTGTGACAATATGAAGAAGGTGGAAAATTAATCCAGTTATGGGATTAGGCAGTGGAGCCTTTGGGAGGTGATTAAGATTATATGAAGTCAAACAAGTTAAATTTATCTTGGAAATGCAAGTAAGCACAATATTCCAAAATTAATGTAATCAACCATACTAACAAACTGAAGAAGAAAAACACATAAGCATATCAAATATGTATAAAATACATATGACAAAAATAAGCACCCAATCATGAGTAAAATAAACAATTTTCAATGAACTAATATAGAAAGGAACTTCCTCAGTCTATTATAGAGCATCTACCAAAAAACAAAGCTGGCGATATCCCACAGTGAAAATGAACTGTCTCCCCCAAGATTGGGGACATTTTCACCATTCCTAGTCAGCATTGGGTAGGAAGTCCTAGACAGTGCTTTAAGCAGGAAAAATAAATACAAAGCATACAGAGTAGCAAGGAAGAAATATATAACTGTCCTAATTTGTAGATATTTATTCATAAATAACGCCAAATCATCTATTCCATCCTTGGAAAAGTTATGATGCATTTTTGCACAGAGAAATACATCACAACTTTTCTGATGACCCAGTATAAAAGAAAACTTTAGAACTAACAAGTGAGTTGGGTAAGGTCACGGAGTACAAGTTCAAATACAAAAAATCAACCGTATTCCTATGCTCTGGCAATGAATTCTTGAAGAACGAAGAAAAAATTCTAAACCATTTACAAAGCCAAAACAAAACCAAAATACTTTTGTATAAGTCTAAAACTTATGTGCATAATTTGTATCCTGAAAACTATAAAACACTGATAAGGAGAAATTGAAGAAATAAATAGAGATATATACTATGTTCAGGGATTTTAAAACTCAACATTGTAGGGCTAGCCAGTGCCACGGTTCTTGAGGCAGATGGCCAACTATCCAGTCTGAATCTCAGGCCTGGTGGTCTGAAGAACATGCTGGGTGCTATGTGCATGCATGCCCAAAAATCTCAAAAAGGGGAAAATAGAGAAGAAATTATTGTGGTATGACCATCCCCCTTTGGCGGGGCTTCTCTCTCTCTCTCTCTCTCTCTCTCTCTCTGTTTCTCTCCTGTGAGTCAACAAGCTTTCTATTTTTATAAATTAAATAATAGATAAAATGAACTCATAATCTTAGGGGGAAAATTCAACACTGTAAAAATATCAATTCTCCACCTATCAGACTACATATTTAGGGTAATTACAATCAAAATCTGAGCAGACTATTTTGTAGATATAGGTAAGATTATCTAAAACTTACATGAGAAGGTGAAGGAATTACAACAGCGATGGCGATTTTGAAAAAGAATGCAGTAGTGGACGTAGCCTAATGTATAGCTACAGTGGCAACAGCAAGGCTAGTGGAAGGGCAGACATACGAGCCAATGAAGCTGAGGCTAACGGAGCTCTGCAGACCACAAAGAGGGCCAGAGCCTAGGTATGTGTCCCTAGAGAACGCCACCCAAGAACCTCAGCTGTGAGCCACGATCCTCAAGGTGAATGTGGCTGGCAGTGAGAGGGTGAACTGACCCTCACTTAGGACAAGCCAGAGCAGGTGGATCCAAAGATGTCCCAGAAACCCAACCACACTTGCTTAGTATCTTTCTTAGGAACTTCTCTGAGTACGAAGGCAGAGAACACAGCTCACACTCACCAATGTCCATGGTAGAACTTGCCTATGAGCTTCCAGAGTGACCAAGAGAAGAACAAGGAGGCTGTGGACTGCTGGATGACAGGCCAGCTCTCCCTCAGCTGTGCCCAGGGACTGCCTCACTGGCTCTGCCCCTAAAACCCCACTGCACTCTACTTTTTTCAGAGGCCAGAAGGCTGCCCTTCTAGCTACCCTTACACAGTTCTTAGAATGCCCCCAAACCTTTTCCCCACTTGGAAAACTCCTACTCAACCTTCAGGGCCTAAATCCCGTGCCTCTTTCTCTTCCCACAGACACAACCTCGGGTCTAGACGGAAGGCCAGTTGGCAGGAAGAGGGCAGTAATGAGAAAATTCAGTCAGCAAATAATGAGGCTGTGGGAAAGGCCAGAGACAGCCAGGAGACAGGCCCCCGTGGCCCCAACAATGCCCACAGGAAGACAGGTGTGTGGGAACAGCCTGCCACACCGCCTCTAACCATGACAGATGCTCCCAGGTTGCTCCCTCGGTTCCGCCCCACGGTATCCACCCTACAGACACCACCGCTGCCTCGGGGCACAGGAAGCAGATTCCCTGCCCTTCCACGGTATCCACCCTACAGACACCACCGCTGCCTCGGGGCACAGGAAGCAGATTCCCTGCCCTTCCACGGTATCCACCCTACAGACACCACCGCTGCCTCGGGGCACAGGAAGCAGATTCCCTGCCCTTCCACGGTATCCACCCTACAGACACCACCGCTGCCTCGGGGCACAGGAAGCAGATTCCCTGACCTTCCACGGTATCCACCCTACAGACACCACCGCTGCCACGGGGCACAGGAAGCAGATTCCCTGACCTTCCACGGTATCCACCCTACAGACACCACCGCTGCCACGGGGCACAGGAAGCAGACTCCCTGACCTTCCACGGTATCCACCCTACAGACACCACCGCTGCCATGGGGCACAGGAAGCAGACTCCCTGACCTTCCACGGTATCCACCCTACAGACATCACCGCTGCCACAGGGCACAGGAAGTAGACTCCCTGACTTTCATTTTAATTGCCAAACACGAAATGCCCCCAGTGCCCACAGTAAATATTCCATCTGTCCCATGAGGCAGCACTGGGCGGGGATGGGAAATGGCCTCCACGCCAGTACGACTCGGACTCCAGAAACACTGCAGTTTTGAGTGGAAAGGCACATGATAGGATAGCGATTACAACATTGTTCCCAACGTGGACCGGGAACGTGTCTGAAGAAAAGGAAACGTGCAAACGATACTCTGTGTTTTCTCCGAGCACATTTAGGTACATGGAAGCACGGGAGAGGGGCTCGGACGGCCTGGAAGGGCAGCTTTTAATGCCCTCGCTCCCTCGGCCGCAGGAGAACCTTGGTTTTTCCTGACTGGCATGGCTGCACACACGCAATCACATGCTTGTGCATACACAGAGCACACGCTCCTGCACACACACTCACACACACGGAGCTCAGCGTGGATACTCAGGGTCAGGGTAGCTAAGACTGGGCAGAGGTCCCAGAGAGCACCCCAAAGCTCCCCCAGAGGCTGGGACCAGTGGGACCAGGCAGGTGACCAGCCCCAACACATCTGGGGGAGCAGGGGCTCCCCACTCTTCCCACCCACCTCACCCAACCTCTGGTCTCCAGTGTCAGGCCTCACGCCAGCAGAGAGCCAGGCAGACGGCCCGGTCTGGAGTAGACGCCAGGAGGAGGCAGAGTCGCGGTCAGCTCAGAGCCACAGGTGCTCCGGCACCACAGGAGCCATGGCCTTGGGGGCTGGGTGGACACGCCCCTGCAAGAGGCCCCAGGAGGCCAGAGGCCACTCAGCCTCCAGAGGGGCAGCTGAGGAGGGACAGCGAGGGGACTAACTCAGGGCACCATCCCACCTCTGTTCGGTTCTGGCAGTAGGACTCGTCCTGAGTCCACGGGGCGCACCAGCACCTAGTGAGGTGAGCACACCGGGGCAGCCTAGCCAGGCGCACCCCCCGCCAGGCCCCGGCAGCCTCGGGCCCCTGCTGCCCAGCCCATGTGCCTGCCCCACTGCACTCTGCCCCCACCCCAGCCGAGATGCAGGGAGGGCTCTGCTCCCCTCCAGGCTCAACCCAGCCCGCGAGGACAGCTCCACGACAAAGCAGAGCACCCATGGCTGTCCCTGGCCCGTCCTGGGGGCCCATGTGGCAGGGGCTTCTTGGTCGGACTGCAGGGTGTGCTGAGAGCCCAGCACCCAGGCTGGAGCTGGGGAGAACAGGGACTGTGTGACCTTGTTTTCCCTTCTCCACGTGGCTGCCCACAGAACCTCTGAGACGTGAATCGGACCTGTCACCAGCTGGCCCCAACCCTCCAGCAGCACGGCACCGTGTGACCGCCGCGTCACGGCTGATCTCTCCTTCCCCAAGCTCCAGTGACAGATTTCCCTCCGTCCTTGGCTCACTGCGGCCTCATCCCTGCCCCAGGCCTTCTGCACCTGCTGCTGCTCCCACCTGCCACCTTCTTCGAAGCCCAGGTCTACCCTGCACGTCTGTCCCTCAGGAGTCTGGGTGCTCCCTGGGACCTCCGTCCCCCCAGCCGCCCCATCACGCTGTCTGGTCATTTCCCAATCTCCTCCAGGGGGCTTCTCGGCCGGGTCACTGTCTGGCCCTCCAGGAGCACCCAGGGTAGGGAGCAGCATTTTCCTTGCTGAATCCCCAGCCCACCCCCCCAGCCAGCATCTGGCCCCTTGCAGGCACTCCACAAATGACATCCCCTTCAGAGCCTCTGTTCCCCTATTTCAGGGGACACCAGGCTCCTTCTCAAGGTCCCTGTCCCTGCCCTCCAGAGCAAGTGCGAGCACAAGGCAAGCATTTCCACGGAGGATCCCGGGGCTCTGGCCTGCCCCAGTTTCTGAGCGCTGGGTTGCTGGCTCTGGCTCGGAGGTGGGAAGGCCGCACGGGGAGCTGTCTGACACAGTCGTCTGCGCGGCGGGAGGCTCTGGAGCAGTGTCAGGAGGCACCGGGACCATCTGACAAATGACCGCCTCGGGGAGCCGCAGAACTCAGTGGCACCGAGAGAGAGCACTTGAAATGCCAGCTGGAAAGGTCGAGCACACCAGCTGGAAGGGGAGGTGCATGGCCCCACGGCAGGTGGAACAGGCCAGAGACCACCACCGCTCAGAGCAAGGGAGCAGCTGGTGAGGGGCCACAGGAGCCCCTGCAGCCTGAGCGCCGCCCTGCGGCCTGAGCGCCGCCCAACCCTGCGGCCCCCTATACTCTGCCTCATTTTCTTTCCAGGCAAAAACTTTGAGAATAATCCGTTTAAAATTACATTTGCAAAATAGTTGCTCCCAAAACAGTGCCCCGTGCACCGGTGAGAGGGGCAAGTCCTAAGCTCTCTCAGAGAGGTGCCCCCACTCAGGGTGGAGCTCCAGCCAACGTCTGGTGGCTCCAAGTGGGCCAGCGGGGGCTGGGGGCTGACAGGGTGCTGGTTCCAGGGAGCTCGACCCCTGTAGGCTCTGCACCCCTCTACCTCGCTCCCCAGACCCACCATGCTGCCCAGGGCCACCTAGAGCCCAGTACTCACTGGAGGCCCTCGGGACCCCATTCGGGGCTTGAACTCGCCTCTTAACCATCTTTGGAGCCTTGCTCCCACCTGGCCGGCTGCGTAGTCTGGGTGGTGAGGCTCTCCCTGCCCGAGTCTCATCTTGTCAATTATAAAATGGGCTGAGCACCACAGCCCAAGGAGACGTGGCTGGAAGCCCTGGGGACGCAGAGGCATCAGGGTCTTTGTCAACCTACTGGGAACAGGGAGAGGGCTCCCGCCCGAGACCACAGCCACCCTGCACACTGCCCGGGGTCGGCGCCAGCCACCTGCCTCGGGATGCCATGGCCCACCGCCTCCCTCGGCCTCCGCTGCCCACCCGCCGCCCCGTGGTTGGAGCAGGAGCCTGCAGGGCCAGGACAGGGCTTTGTTGACTGCCATCTCTACGACAACAGGAAGCAAGTTTTCCAAACCCCTCTTCAAACCAGATTGTACGAGGAAAGCCGCGTGTGCCGGACAGACCTGCGCCCACCGAGCCTCCCGACCGTGCTGGTCTGCAGGGGGCCTGTCCCTCCAGCTCGGGACGAGCTGGCCTCTGGCTGGACACTGCGGACACTGCTCTGGAAGGCCCCATCTGATGGTTCCTGTGTGAGCTGTGAGCCTAGTCTCCCAGCCCAGCCCACGCTGCTCTCTGGTGACCCCGGGGAACAGGCGCAGGGAGCGGCCAGGGTCAGACGGCTGTGAGCAGTGTGCGAAAAGTCGCAGTGAAGGTGCGGCACAGCGGTGTGAACCACGGACGCTGCGGAGTCGGCCTGACCAGGCCTCAGTCAGGGCCCGAACTCCTCCCAGGCGCTAGCAAAGAACTGCTAAGTCTGCTTAGAGCGAGCCCCGCCCTCCACATGGGACCACCCCGGTATCTGTTAAGCTGCAGAGTCCCCCCACCTCACAGGGGATGTCTGGCCACCCCTGCTGCCTTCTGGGAGAATCCTCAAAGGTCACTCCAGCCAGAACCCCCTCCCACACTGTTCCTCTCAGCAACTGTCCACCTGCAGCCCCACCCGGCTCCTAGACTGTCAGCCCCACTCACCGAGGCTGCCGTCAAAGCTGAGCAAGCCCCCCCACTGCGAGACCCTGAGAATAAGCCGCCCTGCAAGGGGATGGCCTGGGATGGTGTACGCACGCATGCACGCTCACGCACGCACACGCACTTGCACGTGCTGGGGGAGGGGGCCTGGCTAAAGTGGGCTGTCAGCTTTGGGACCAGGTTTCTGACCAGAACCTGGCAGGAGCTCCCCACACGGCCAACGCCCATTCCCGGCCCAGACCCCGAGCTTTGGACCCCTCCACTCCCAAGGAGGTTCTGGTAGGGGCGCAGCCTCGGCGCACGCAGGGTGGGCTGGAGCCAGGGCCCACGGTGGCATTTCCCGGGCTCCAAGTCCCTTCCTGCCCCTCCCGCCCTGCCAGCCCCTGTCCTCGTCTGGCCCAGCTCGGGGGAAGCACCTCTCGCCAGCCATCTGGGGCTTGGCCGGGCCTCAGCCTCCTGGCTGCCACGTCTCACTCGGAGCTGGGCGGCCGCCAGCGCTGAGCTAAGTGAGCACGGGGGTGTGAGCGGAGTGGGGCAGGACAGGGCTCCTCCCCCGCCCGCAGCGTGGCTGCGGTTCTCGGTTCTCGCTGTTTCCCCTTCTAGAACAAGAGTAGTAAACCCTCTATGCTCGCCTCAGAGCCCAGGAACCAAAGACCCTGGGCTCAAAGCCCTCGGCTAGCCACTCCCGCTAGCTCACTCCACTGCCCGTCGATGTGCGCACGGCCACCTCCTCGCTGGACTACCCACCCCTTCACAGGTGAGAGAAAACAGGCTGGCCAGGGCCGGGGCCCAGCAGGGGTGCCCTGGGCCAGAATCCACCCCTCGCTCTAGACGGCAGTCCTGTGTCCTCTGTGGGTTGGGGCTCTGCACCCGGCACGTCTCCTGCCTCCTCCCACGCCACCCCAGCCTGCACACAGGGGCTCCCCAGGGCCGGCACTTTGTCAGGGCCAAGCAAAGCCCCAGGGACATGGGGCTGCCCTCCAGCAGGGCCTGGGGGCTCGGGCCTGGGGCTGTCCTCCAGCAGGGCCCAGGGGCTCGGGCCTGGGGCTGTCCTCCAGCAGGGCCCGGGGGCTCGGGCCTGGGGGATCTCCAGGCAGGGGGCCCTCCTCCACCCCTCGCTCTAGACGGCAGTCCTGTGTCCTCTGTGGGTTGGGGCTCTGCACCCGGCACGTCTCCTGCCTCCTCCCACGCCACCCCAGCCTGCACACAGGGGCTCCCCAGGGCCGGCACTTTGTCAGGGCCAAGCAAAGCCCCAGGGACATGGGGCTGCCCTCCAGCAGGGCCCAGGGGCTCGGGCCTGGGGCTGTCCTCCAGCAGGGCCCGGGGGCTCGGGCCTGGGGCATCTCCAGGCAGGGACTCTCCTTCCTCCAGAGCCTGTCACTGTCAGTGACCGCCCCTCCTCCCTGTCCTTCAAGCCTGAGCCTGGAAGTCCTCCTGGACTCCTGTCCCTCCTACCCCAGCTCCAAGGTCTCCTAGCCTCCTGCCATTCCTCTCCCAGTGGCCTGGAGCCCCGATCCAGCTTCCTTCCTGCCCTGACTGGGCACAGACCTGCCTCACAGCTCCGTCTTCTTTTCTTCCCGAGGACCCTGACCCCCACCCTCCCCACTAAGAGGAGCTCACAGGGTGGCCATGGACCAGACCTGAGGCCGCCCCGGTCCCCTGAGGCAGAGAACCGTGTCGGGGTCCCGGGCCTTGCTGGGGTCCCAGGCCTGCTGCTCGCCTGCAGTGCAGCAGGGGTGACCCCAGAGGGAGATCATTTCCTACCACTGACCTGGGACCGGGTCCTGGGTCAGGCAATGTGAGCCCAGGTCGGCAGGTGCACATGGGCAGGAGGAAGGCAGCGCTGGGATGCCCCCTTCCTTGTCCAGCTCACGAGGGGCCGAGCCCTGCCCTGCGCAGCCAGCCGCAGTCACTGACGCCCCTGGAGGGCAGGGGCGCACCTCTGAGTGGCACATGTGCTCTGCAAGTCAGCCCGTGCGGGTTGGCCGTTACAGGGTGGCGGTGGCACAGCGTGGCCCCAGAGAAGGAGCAGCACCGGCACGGCCAGGAGCAGCTGGCTAGGACAATGCGGCAGGGAAGGCCCGGCTGCTGGCCGGAAGTGCAGGGAGGACAAGCCCAGCCGTGATGCAGGAGCAGGAGGCTTGGCGGGGTGCTGGGGTGCTGCAGGGACTCCAGAGAGGAGGCCTGGGAGAGGGGGGTGGCAGGGACAGAGCCAGGAAAGACAGGGGAGAGAAGTATCCGAGGGAGCGACTGCGAGTGATTAGATAAGAGGCTTCAACCTGAGTGGACGCAGGGAGCTCAGGACACACTTCCAGGAGCCCCGGCCCGGTCACATCGTAACGAAACCTCGGAACAGCCAGCGGACCAGCAGGCGGACAGACGGACAGACGGCAGCCAGGGCTGGAATGTGGGGAGGGCAGGAGCCCCAGGAAGTAATGTTTGCAAAGAATAAAGAAAGGGGTCTTGGGACCAGCTGACGGCTTACTGGTTACATGGCTGGACTCCCATGTAGTCAACTGCAGTTCAAGTCCTGGACCCAGTGGCTTAAAACTCACTCTGGGCATGTGTGCGTGTGTGCCCAAGATCCCGAGAGGATGAAGAAGGGATTGTGGCGTGGCCATTCCCTCTGGGAGTGATTTCTCGCTTTCTGTCTGTCTCTCCAGCGAGTACACACGCTCTACAGCAAAAATCTCCCTCTCCCCTCTCACCTAGGGGACAGGCTGCCCCGTTCCCTGAGGACACAGTGACAGCAGCCCTGAGGGGCCGCACCCTGTGCAGGTCAGCAGTGGCCGGCCCAGCAGTGACCAGCAAGGCGGCCCCTGGGGACAGGCTTACAGCTTGGGGAGCGGCTCGTGGAGGGGCTCTGTTCGCAGTGTTTGTCCTTGAGGGCTTCCTCCCCCACGGGACACCCTCCTCACTCCCTGGGATGGCCCGAGCAGCCACACCCAGGGAAGACCTGGGACCTGGTGGGGGGTCGGGTGGTGCGTGTCACACTCCCGTGCGCTGTCCCAGTGGCTGCCACACTGTCCCTCCAGGAGGACAGGGCACCCCTTCCCCTCCTCCTGGTGCCCCCCAGTGGGTGACCAACTGGGTCTCAGTGCTGCACGTGTGGTGCACGTCCCGCGGCTGGCAGTGGGGCAGAGCCCAGCTGTGGAGAACGTCCATCCCAGCGCAGCCTGGCCCGGGGCCTGCTGTTGCCAGGTGCCAGCCTGGATGCTCTGGCCAGGCTCAGCGTCACATGGGGAGAGTGGAGCAGGTGTGTGCGGGTCCTGTCCCACAGTGAGTGGGGAGGCCGTGTGGACTCCGCAAGGGGAAGGTTCCAGAACCCAAGCTGAGGCTCTCCGGGGCCCAGGGGCCTCATGTGGGACCAGGATAGAACAGGGACAGGGGAACGGGCAGGGGCAAGCCTGAGGGCCTGCTGCCAGCGGGCCTCCCCGGAGGTCAGGGCTGGGTTTCAGCCCAGGCCGCCTCTGCCCTGGCCACCCGCAGAAGGGCCCTGCCTGGTCACTGGGCAGGGCAGGGCAGCCCGTTGACCCTCCCAGTGCCTGGCCCAGCTCGGCCACCCCGACAGGACTCCAGGCTGAGAATCCCCAGCAGAAAGGGCCATTCATCTCAGAGCTTAACTAGCCTCCTCCAATTAGTGACGAATAAAATGGCAGCATTTACTCTGAAGAGCTGCAACGTGAGATATTAATTAAATGCACTGCTGCTGAGCCGCTGCTCAGGTGCCCTGGCTGTCCTGCAGGAGGGCGGGCCCACTGCAGCCCGAGACAGCTGCTTGGAGGCCTTTACTGAGGCGCTCCCCAGGCACAGCCCTCGTCCTTCTGAAATCCTGGATGGAAGGTGATAAGGGGCCAGCCAGTGAGACGGCTGGATCCCACGTGGCTGACTGCACAGTTCAAGTCTTGGACCCAGCAGCTGGAAACACATGCCGGGCACAGGTGTGTGCATGCCCGAGTTCAGAGGGTGGGAGCCGTGGAAGGGGACTACGACGTGACCGTTCCCCTCGAGGAGT
>NW_006159689.1:1733684-1739006 GCF_000334495.1 Tupaia belangeri chinensis | reverse complement strand
CTTTCTATCTCCCTGGTGAGTACACGGGCCCTCTAGCAAATTTTTCCTAAGGTGATAAGAGAGGCTGGCAGGGGGGGTGGTGGTTAAGGGCACTGGACTCCCACATGGCTGACCATGGTTTGAGTCCTGGACCTGGAGGCTTGCTTTCTCACTTTTTCTCTTTCTCTCTCTGGTCATAATTAAAAATAAAATAAGTAAACTTTTTTTAAAGGTGATAAGAGCCACAGTCTAGAAACTGGTATTTGTCTCCATGAGGCCACAGAGACAGAGGACAATTCCTACCCCAGACCAGGGTGGGTGGGGAAACACCAAAGCCCTCTTGCTCAGGAGGGAGCCGAGCCTCCCTGGGAGCTTCCTTGGGGGAAACACGAGGTTACATTTGGGGCTCTGGGCCCTTGCAGCCTGGCCAGTGGCACAGCTCAGGGACAAGGGCGTGCCAACTACTCCACCAGGTCAGACACAAGAGAAGAAAACGGCTGCTGGAAAAGAGAAGCCGCTTCTCCTGGTAGCTGGACTGCGAGGCCGGAAGGCGACAGCCTGCAGCCGCCTCTCCTCCCAGTGAAGCCTGAGGACCAGGCCAGCACTGAGGAGGCGGGGCCCAGAGGCGGAGAAAGTGAAAGAGAGAGACTAGAAATGTATCCGGGCACCTGGATCCAGCCATACCTGAAGCTAACCATCTCTTCCTGTGCACATGTATTCGTCAATAAATCTGCTCCTTCCTAAGCCAGTCTCATGGAACTTCTGGCACTTGAGGGCTGACTCCTGGCTCGGACACTGTCTCTTCCATAGTTTCAAATCCTCCTTCTCTCCGAGATCCTTGTCCCAGGGCTGGGAACTAATGAACAATCTCAAGCCACTTAAGGTCCTCTGTGCAAAGTGGCAGGGTTCAGACACACCTGTCTACAAGTGCACGTGTAATATGGCATGTGCACATGTAACGTGGCACATGCACGCGTCATACGGCACGTGGACACATAATACAGCACACACACGATACGGCACACACACGTGATACGACGTGCACATGTAACATGGCGTGTGCGTGTGAGACACCATGTGCATGTGTAATACGGCACATCACATGTAATGTGGCACGTGGACATGTAACACGGCATGTGCACATGTGGCACAGCACACATGTGATTGGCACATGCACGTGTGATGTGGCACGCACACACGTATCTGCAACTCTTCCTAGGAGTGCAGCTGCTCTCAGCTGACACCGTCCCGATGCCCGCCCGGCCATGTACTGCAGCCCCACACGCCTGCCACCCACCTGCTGGCCCCTCTCCTCGAACCTCCTCCTCCCTCAGGTCTGGGCAGCCGCCTCCCAGGTGCAGGCCGCCTGCACCTCCTGTCTTCCCACGGCAGGCACAGGAAACGCTGTCCCGCCTCCTTCCCGTGGGTCCCTCAGCCGGCCCTCCCAACTCAGACTCCTGTATCCAGACCCTGCGTTTCCAACAGACAGAACTCGCTGGGAGACACTGCTCTCCCAGCTGCCCCTGCCCCGGCAGCATGCAAACCACACCCCCCATCCAGGAAGCCTGGGGGTCGTCCTCCCAGGCCACCCCCAACCACAGGCCCGGACTCCCAGGGCCTAAAGAGGCGGCACTCGGTAGACTATGCTGCCTCTGGCCGGAGCCGTGAAGCAGGACACTGGACAGTCCAGAGACACAGCCATCACAGCATCGTGCCCAAAGCAGGTCACAGGAGCGTGATGGCCACAGCCGGCCCAGCCTTCATGTGTGTCCAACGTGGGACAGAGACACTGCGCAGCGCTGACCCGGGGCCTCCCGCTTCCTCCCCTGGCTTAGGGCACATGTTCTGGGTTAGGGGGGACAGACAGGAAGTTGGAGGCCACTGTAACCAGCCTGGCAGCCGACGGGCCCCGGTAGGATGGGAGAGAACCGGGCTGCGCCGACGACCGCTCCTGCCTCGGACCAGCCCTCGCCGCCAACCTCACGGCGGAGCCCAGGGGCTCACACAGTGAAGCACCTGCCACAGGCCAGCAGCAGGGAGCCGACCCAGTCTCCCTGCACGACCCAGGCCACACTGCAGGCTGTAACCCACCCCATTTGTCCAGGGCAGACCTTGAAACGGTGCTCGGTGTTTCCGCAGGCCCCGAAATAGAGCCGTGGTGCCACATAAGATACCCAGGAGGCACCAGGAACCGGGAGCCAATTCCAGATGGCCAGGCCGGGTTGCGCCAGCCACAAAACCAGGGCGGCCTCTGGCTGCCGCTGAAACACGAGATTCAGGACAGGCGCCCTGCCCCCTGTGGAGGGCACCAGACAGGCCTTGGCTCCCCGGACAAGTGGGGCCAAGCCAGGCAGGGTGGCAACCTGATGGTGGGAACAGAGCTGAGAGCAAAGGGCCATCTGGGCCCAGCTCCTCCTGGGAGGCCTGGTGCCGGGGAGACCGGTCTCTCAGGTGCGAGCTGTGGGGTCCCCCGGCAGACCTGCAGGGCACTGCTGACTGTGGACACTGTCCACCGGAGTACCCGCTCAAAGGCTGTCGTGCCTGCATGGCCCAGTGGCTCCTCCTTATGGATGGGGACAGACAGGATAAGCCCCAGGCCTCGCCTCTCCAAGCAGAGCTCACTCTGGAGCCAAGGCCCATGACCTCCACATATCCCAGGAGGCCTCGGGGCATGGAAGGGGACTGGTGCCCCCCAGAGGAAAGCACCGAACAGCCAGCAGAGGAAGCCAGGTCTGCGTGTCTGCTGTGAGTCGAGGTCCCGTCGAGGTCCCGTCAAGGTCAGGAGGGCCTCGTGTGCCAGTCTCAGGGCCAGTATTGCCCTGGAGGTGAGGGCCCTGGACGCACAACAGAGAGGGGCAGGGCTACTGTGCTTGTCATGGGCTGCTGGAGCGGGGTTGGCAGAGGGGAGAGAGGAGGGCACAGCCTGAGGCAGAGAATGTCTGGGGCCTCACCCCGTCCCCATCTGCTCCCAGAGGGTCAGACACAGACTCCTCCCCTGGAGCCCAGGCACGTGAGGGGGCCGGGCCAATGGGAGCCCTGCCCTGCTCTAACATAAGGATGTGCTCGAAGGTTGGCACGCAGCCCAGCCTGCACAGAAAACCAGCCCTGGGATTCGCCAAAGCCTTCACAGAAAGGCTGCCTCTCTCGCCAATGGTAAGGTGGGCACCAGGTGACCCGCTGACCCAGTGCTCTCAGAGGGAGGCCTGCAGCCACCCAGTGGCCACACAGCCCCTCTCCGGCCCACGCTGGTTCACACTGGGTTTTCTGCACAGGCAGTCCCAGGGTCTGGCCCTGAGGGCCGCCTGCAAGAAGGGGCCCAGCCACAGCTGTGGGCGAAAGGTCCGGGACCCTCCTGCTGTTGCCCTCTAGGCTCATGGCCAGTGAAGGCCTTACAGGACAGGCTCCCCTGTGGTCTGAGGGGCTGGGGGAAAGGCCATGTGCCCCTTCCCTGGCCAGCGCCCTGACAGCCCTCCCCCTCCCCCCCAGGCCACTGCTCTATCCTGCACAGCCCTTACCACGCCAGCCTGCGTCCACCCCGGGGCCTCCCGCCAGCAACACTCCCCTCCCTGTGCCAGACTGGAAATCTTTTCCACATCCTGACTAATTGTGTTCAGGTGGGGAGGATCTCGTGGGAGCCATGCCACATGTGTGCACACGCGTGTCTGTGTGAGTCTGTGTGAGTGCATGGGTGCCCACCCCAGTCCTGGCAGCCACCCCAGGAGCGCTGCACTGCACAGCGGGCTGCAGGACCTTCCGCCTCGGCAGTGTCCTGAGGGGCTCTTGGTGATGTCAGCGGTGCCTGGCTTCTTCCAGTAAACATCTGTTCCCCGCCTTCTGACCCAGGAATTCCACTGCAGAACATCAGGGCTCCGGCTGGCAACATGGTCCCAGCAGGACACAGGAGCACATCCGAGCCGGGCCTGCAGCAGCCGGCCTCCCTGTCCACCCTCGGCCCATGGAGTGCTCAGAGATGAAGCATCCACACCGCCCCACACATGTGTCCCAGGTCGGCCACGGCTGCTCCGAGCAGCCCACCGCTGGTACCAAGGGCTGCCTGCCTGTCCCTGCTCTTCGCCCTCCTGAGAACCCAGCAGTGCCGCTGCGGTCAGCGTGGCCCTCTCCAGATGAGACCAGGCAGCCCGGCCAGGAGCGAGGAGCCGAGCCCAGTGCACTCCAGGGACCGGGTCACGTCCGGCCTCGGCGTGGGAGAAGGGGGTGAGCCAGCGGGGAGACAGCCACACGGCACCAGCTCAATGCACGAGGGGGTCTCAGGCCCGCACAGGGACCATGTGGGAGTCAGGCGAGTGAAGCAGGACTGGGTCACAGAAGGGAGCAGAGGAGAGCGCGCCCCCGATGTGGGACCCTCGAGAGGACCTTGTCCTGCCCGATCCCTCCCCCAAGAACACGGTCCCAGATTTCCCATATCTCAAAAGAGACTGGAAACCGGAGCTTCGTGAGAAACTCATCAAGCGTCGGGAAGGCCAAACAAAACCCGTGTGTGGGTGGACGTGGCAGGCGGCCCGCAGTGTGCAAGCCCCGCCCTGTGGTGAGCGTGCCGACACATCTCATAGGAAGGGAGGCTCGAAAGAGGTCCTAGGCCGGCAGCCTGCGGGGTTGCCTGCGGTCCAACGGGCCCACTCGTCCACCCTCCGGAAGCATCCCGCCCCGCAGAGCCACTGTCACAGAAAGGCAGGCTCGAGGCAGCACCTCTCCTGCCAGCCCCGCAGCCACAGCAGCGTGTCAGACCACGCAGGCCAGAGAGGCCTGTGACTCGGGGCGTGCAGTCCCTGCCACACATCCGCCACGGGGCGCAGCGCCGCACGCCTCTGTCTGAAGTGCTGCTTCATGCAACCCGACATGCCCGGGCACGGACACAGACGGCCAGCCAGGCCCCGATCCGTCTGCGTGGTCTTGCGCCACCCACATCCCCGGCAAGAGAAGCAGGGCCTGGTCGCGACAAACTTGGATGGTGGCCTGGATGCGCTGAGACGAGGACAGCTCCCACACAAAGCCACTGAGATTCGATCTTACACGGAACAGTGCGATAAGAACAGAATAAACACTGGAAATACTATTGCAGGAGACAATGGCATACGTAGTAAATCCATCCCCAAGAAGAACCCACAGGAAAAGGGCACTGGGAATAAGGGAGTCTGGGAAACGTCTAGACGCAGGATAATACAGACGCTCGTCATCTGGGTGCAGGCATCGGCACACCCGAGCAGGGCCTTTATGGTAAAGGAGTGTCCGCGGCTCTCTGGGTTTCACATTCGGGCCACTGTCACGACAGACTGACTGCTGAGACGCAGGGGAGGTGGGAGTCATGACAGCAGACGGTCAGAG
>NW_006159689.1:1732748-1733644 GCF_000334495.1 Tupaia belangeri chinensis | reverse complement strand
CCGCCAGCCCGGGCCCCCCGGAGCCGTGCAGACGTGTGCATGGCCTGTACCGTGTCGTGCCCCGTTGTCTGCTTACCGAGAAGGAACACACAGGGCCAGCAGGTAGCATGGTGGCTCCAACCCCGACGCCCCCGTGGCTGACTGATTCGAAGCCTGGACCAAACAGCTTGAAATTCACGCTGGGTGCATATGTGTGTGTGCCCAGAATCCCAAGAGGGAGTGAAAGAGAAGGGATTGAGGCATAGCCATCTCCCCGGGGGGGGCGGGAATTTCGCTGTCTCTCTGTCTCTCTCTGTCTCTCTGGCAAGTGCACATACCCTATAGCAAAAATCTCTCAAAAGAAAAACAAAAGAAGGAAAGAAAAGGGCCTGCTCAGGGGAACCGTGTGGGAAGATGCTGGCTCTGTCCAGGGGTCTCTCTGGGCACAGCCCAGGCAGGCCAGACCAGAGCCCGAGCTGGGGTGTGGCTCTCCCTCTCTCACCCATAGAAGAGATAAATGGACAAGACAGAGCCTCAGTGGGTACTGCTTACCTGGAGCGAGCAGGCCCGGTTCTGAATAAAAGCTCACCTATTACATGAGAAGTGACAGAGATTCCGGTGTCCGGAGTAATTCACTAAAAAATACAGTGAGAAGACGCTCCTCACAATGCAGAGATTCCGGAACCTGGAGTAATTCACTATAACATACAGTGGAGAGACCCTCCTCACAATGCAGAGATTCCGGTACCCGGAGTAATTCACTATAACATACAGTGGAGAGACCCTCCTCACAATGCAGAGATTCCGGTACCCGGAGTAATTCACTATAAAGTACAGTGGAGAAGACCCTCCTCACAATGCAGAGATTCCGGTACCCGGAGTAATTCACTATAAAATACAGGGGAGAGACCCTCCTC
>NW_006159689.1:1728920-1730608 GCF_000334495.1 Tupaia belangeri chinensis | reverse complement strand
CTATAACATACAGTGGAGAGACCCTCCTCACAATGCAGAGATTCCGGTACCCGGAGTAATTCACTATAAAATACAGTGGAGAGACCCTCCTCACAATGCAGAGATTCCAGTACCCGGAGTAATTCACTATAACATACAGTGGAGAGACCCTCCTCACAATGCAGAGATTCCGGTACCCGGAGTAATTCACTATAACATACAGGGGAGAGACCCTCCTCACAATGCAGAGATTCCGGTACCCGGAGTAATTCACTATAACATACAGTGAGAAGACCCTCCTCACAATGGCAATACAACGCTAGGCTCTTAGCAAGAAACCTGCTGGGGCGTATTTTTGAAGATTCAAATCAATGTTCTTATTTTCTGAGAAAGTCACACACGATGAAGGCACCACACATTCGGCGGACTTCCCGAGGCCCTGCTGTGCACTGGACACTGTTTCAGGCATGAAATATCAGCCAAAATAAAAATCCTTTTATTATATTGTTTAATATCACAAGAAAACAAACCCGAATCCATTTGGAAATGGACAAAAATAGCCAAAACACTCCTCCGCCAGCCCCGACGGCGGTGCCTTGCCCGCCAGCCCCGACGGCGTATTGTTAACACGGTCATTAAGGAGCGCGAGACCGGAGCAGAGAGAGCGCAGAGCCAGAAATAACCCACGGCCACAGGCTCCAGTCCCCACAGCCCCGGACGCAGAGCAACTGGAGGGGGAAGCAGTGGCCCCTGGTGACCTTGATGGGGGGACAGATGCCTGGCTCCCCTTCCCCCGCCCTCCAGGGTCTGCCAGGGCGCCACCTGCACCACCTCGCAAGGCAGCCCTGGAGCAGAGCACAGCCTATTGGACAACCGTCCCCCGTGAGGACACCTCCAGGTAGGGCTTGGCCACCCAGACGGGAAGGACGGCGCCGGAAGGCCAAGCACTCTCTCCGAGGTCCGAGGGGCCCTCAGCTGGGCAGGGGCACGGCCTTGACCTGTCTGCTGGACATGCACCCAGAAGCCTGTGGCTGTGTGGAGGAGGGGAGGCCCTCCACAGCGGCTGGCCTGTGTGGGTGGTGCGGCCTGTGCACCTCAGAAGAGCCAGGCCAGGCTCTGGGGGGTCACCCCCCACCCCAATATCTACCTAGCACAGCGGGAAGGCTTGTGGCCAGGGCCCAGAGAGCACCTGTGGGCGGAGCTTCTGGGTGATGTCTTGGGGGGACGCGTGAACAGGACCATGCAGGTCCAGGCAGGCCAGGATCTGCAGTCACCGACGAGCGCCCCCACCCGGCTGCCCCCCCCAGTCCAGGCCAATGAAGAACCCTGGGAAAGAAGAGGGGGGAGGGCAGTGAGAGGGTGAAGGGAGAGGGTGGGAGGAGAGAGAAGAAAGGAAGAGGGAGAGTGGGAAGAGGAGAAGAAAGAGAAAGGAGATGAGAGGTGAGGAAGGGGAGAGACCAGGGTGGGTGAGCGGAGCTAGAAGGAAGAAGAGAGAAGAGGAAAAGGAGTGGGGGGTGCAGGGCAGGCCAAGGAGGGGTCGGGGGCACTGGGAGCCAGGGCCTACACCAGCCTCTGCAGCCACCTGTGGGGCTGTCCCTGCAGCAGGCCCCCTCTCTACTTCTGGCCCTGGCCAGAGGGGCCCTGGCCTGGAGGGGCCTGGCCTGGAGGGGGCCTGGCCTGGGGGGGGCCTGGCCTGGGGGGGCGTCGGG
>NW_006159689.1:1714907-1728719 GCF_000334495.1 Tupaia belangeri chinensis | reverse complement strand
GTCGTGGCCTAGAGGGGCCTGGCCTGGAGGGCCCTGGCCTAGGAGGGGGCCTGGCCTGGAGGGGGCCTGGTCTGGAGGGGCCCTGGCCTGGAGGGGGCCTGGCCTAGGAGGGCCAGCTGTCAGGGTCCTGGCCACTGTGGTCCACTGAGATCTGTTTCTACTCACGGCTCTGACACCAAATATGCGGCTTTCTTCCTCCTTTCCCCGCCCTCCCGCTCTGCAGGAGCCACTTGGGTCCCCAGACTCAGTTCAGCACTGACAAACTCCACAGCTGCTGAGTCCGGCCTGCACAGACCGCACGCCAGCTGAGTCCTCCCAGGGGCCGCCCTCTGCTCACCGAGTGGCTAGGAAGGAGCACGCTCTACTCGCTACCCCACAGACAGGGAGGGCCCTGGGACAGTCCAGCCGGAGAGCCACAGGGCAAGGCACAGGACTGCCCAGAGCCCAGGCCCTCGTGTGCCGCCCAGTCCCACAGCTCCCAGAACCCATGGAGGCCTGGCTTTGTGGACGTCCTGTCGCTCCCCGGGGCTGGGCGTCTCATCGCTCCTGAGGCTGGACATCCCAAGTCCTGCCGTGGTCCTCCAGATGACCAGTCCAGACTACAGCCCACCAGGGTCCCTAGCCAGTCATCTCATTAGCATGAAAGGACACCCTGACTGCAGCGGAGAGCTGGCGGTCTTAGAAGCTGTGGCATCAGGAACCAGGGGGCTGAGCAGGTCTTGTAGTAAGAGGCTTCTGTCACCCCTTCACCCGGGCCACTGAGCGGGAGCTGACAGGGAGGAGTGCTCATGCATTGCTCACCTGCCACAGGCCTGCAGGCCACCCAGGCTCATGGTCCCCACTCCCCAGCTCAGGCCGGTGGCTGGCAGCCAGCTGGAGGTACAGGGAGGGGACAGTGGCCCCAGAGAGGTGGCCTGCAGAGGACCGCCAGGAGACTCACCAGGGAGGACAGCCACCCTGCCCCTCCTTGCCCCACAGGGCCACAGGATGAGTGTCCACTGTCTCCGAGTTCCAGGCTCAGCCTTGTACCGGGCACCCAGGGCTGTCCTGGGAGCCCAGGCCCATTCTGGGAGGACCCTTCCCCTCATGGGTGGCCCTGGAGAGGGCATGCAAGGGGGTTCCCCTCCCTCTGCCCAGGCTCTGATGCTGTGACAACCAAGGGCAGTGAAGATTAGGAGCCAACGCCAGCGGCAGCTTCCAAGGGCCCAGGCCAGCAGGAGGCCTGGCAGTCCCCACTGGCCTTCTTGTCCTCCACCCCAGCCCCCCATGACACTCACTGACACACGCCCCGCGAGGCCATACAGTCACAACGGGGGGAGGCTGAGGGTTACAGGCCTCTGCCTCAGGCCATCCTTGAGGTCACGGGCACCCATCCTGAAGTGCACAAGACCCCCTGTGGTTGCTGAAATTACCGACCCAGCCCACCCCAGTCTGCTGAGCCAGCATCCCTTGGGGCAGGGCCTGGGTGCAGACACCGTCCTGTCCAAAGCTCCCCAAGCCCTGTGCCCTCTGGGCGAGCAGACAGATTACATGACGGGGAACAGCTTTACTCTCCACCAAACGGCACAGACTTCCTAGAAAGAGGGGTGCTATCTTCATTTGGAAAAATACTTTCTAGAAACATGAGAAAGAAAGGTCACAGCAGGACCGGAAGGCGGGGGCTGGGCTGACTGCCCACCCTTCCCACGTAGGCAGGGCGAGAAAAGAGCACCTCCACATGGCCTCAAGGGCTTTCGAGGGCCAGGACTTGTCCTAGCAGAAGCCACCTTCGTGGCCAGGAGCCAGGAGACTCGCTGCTCCCGCAAAGCCCCTGTGAATTCACAGACCCTGTGAACGGGTCCAACGGCTGGAGACAGGGGCACCTCTGGGCCCACCGGAGTGGGCAACTGAGACCAGTGCAGCCAGGCCGAGGCCCAGACCACCTTCGGCCATTTTCGGTGGGGAGGAGGTGGTTGAGACACATTTTATATAGAGTTTACTTCCTTGCCAATAAAAATAAGATGTTAGGAAACTAGAATTCAGAGGACGCTGCCTTCACACGAGCTCCATCCAGATCCCGAGCAAGTGCTACACGGACCAGAGACGCCAGGGCGTCCCGGGGAGGCCAGCTGGCGCGGTGTCGCTGACAGCACACCAAGGGTCCGAGATGGTGCCAACCAGAAATGCAGACCCCAGGTCATGTCACCTACGATAGCACAGCTGCACACGGAGAAGACCCCAGGTCATGTCACCTACGACAGCACAGCTGCACGGGAGAAGACCCCAGGTCATGTCACCTACGACAGCACAGTTGCACACGGAGAAGACCCCAGGTCATGTCACCTACGACAGCACAGCTGCACGGGAGAAGACCCCAGGTCATGTCACCTACGACAGCACAGCTGCACACAGAGAAGACCCCAGGTCATGTCACCTACGACAGCACAGCTGCACACGGAGAAGACCCCAGGTCATGTCACCTACGACAGCACAGCTGCACGGGAGAAGACCCCAGGTCATGTCACCTACGACAGCACAGCTGCGCATGGAGAAGACCCCAGGTCATGTCACCTACGACAGCACAGCTGCGCATGGAGAAGACCCCAGGTCATGTCCCCTACGACAGCACAGCTGCACACGGAGAAGACCCCAGGTCATGTCACCTACGACAGCACAGCTGCACACGGAGAAGAGCCCAGGTCATGTCACCTACGATAGCACAGCTGCACGGGAGAAGACCCCAGGTCATGTCCCCTATGACAGCACAGCTGCACATGGAGAAGACCCAAGCGAGCCTACAACGGTACTCGAGAATTAATGAGTTCAATCAAGCTGCTTGAGGAACGGCAATTACACAAAGACCAATACCTTCCTGTATGCCATCAACAGTTAGAAAGGATTCAATTTGCAACGGCAAAACAAAAAACATCTTTGAAATAGCCCTGGTTAAAACAATGAGTGGCCCATATAAAAAAATGCGTGGCTGATGCCGAGTAGCATCGAAACAGAATTAAATCAATTTTAAAATACACCATGTCCTTGGTAAATACTGTAAATTGTATTGAATCCTCCTTTAATTAGTTCTAAGTTTAACTTACTGTCAATCAAATCCACAAGGGATTTTTTAACCTGACAAAACAATTCAAAAATTTATTTGAAAAAATAAACAGATGTGACCAGCCGAGAAAATTCTGCAAAAGAATAACAGCAAAATGGGTACCCCGCGCCGCTCAGAAGCGCCACCCCGCAGAAACGGAAGGCCAGCTTCCCACGGTGGGGCCAGGTCTAACACGAGAATAGGAAACGGCCCGGGGGAGCGAACCCCAGGGCATAGCTCTAACAGACTACCCGGAAACCACCGTTCCAACCTGTGACCGTCACCTTGAAATGTCTATGAGATAGGTCACATCCTTGCACGCGGCCATCCGCATGCCTGCAGCGGCCTGACAGCGCAGCGTCCGAGGACCCCCGCTCTCCACATCCAGGCCTCAAAGGCAGACTGACGGGGGACGAGGACTCATCTGTGGCCCTGCTCGAGTGGAGATGGGATGTGGCACAACTCATTAAAGAAAAGAATACACACACTCAGACACACACACGCTCGCACACTCTCACACGGCCGCGCACACTCACGCACGCTCACACCTAGCAGCGTGCTCCTGCCTCTCTGGCCGCTGTCTATAGACTTCTGGGAGCTCTGTCCAGTCAGTCCGGCCCTTAGGCCAACCTGGTACGGAGCATAAATACGGCTTACTTCCCACGTGGCCCCAACACCCAGCTTCAGAGAGAATGCCCAAGGTCGAAGATGAGCCCGCGAGTGTCCTGCCCACAGGGCCGCTGAGGGCTGGTCCCCCCACATAGCCCGGCGTCTGTGGCCGCCTGCTTTCCCCGGCTCCCAGACAGGGCCCCCACGTTCCGTCATCTTCAAATCCTGTTCCCAGGATCGGAAAACAGCCATTTTATTTATTTTTTTTTTTTTTGGAGAGTTTTTTTTTTTTTTTTTTTTTTTGCTATAGGGCATGTGCACTCACCAGACAGACAGAGACAGAAAGACAGAAAGTGAGGAATCACCCCCCAGGGGGGATGGCCACGCCACAATCCCTTCTCCTCCATTCTCCTCTTGGGATCTTGGGCACGCACGCACACGTGCCCGGCGTGAGTTTAAGCCACCGGGTCCAGGACTCAAACCGCAGTCGGCTACGTGGGAGTCCAGTGACATAGCCACTACGCTAACTGCTGGTCCAGAAAACAGTCATTTTTCACATTGACCCCTCAGAAGTCAGGAGGAGATGGGGGCCTGGGCACCACAGGGTGGACGGCGCCTACCTACAGTGGTGACATTTCAGCTTGTCATTGCTTTGCTTGAGGTACACATGGAGTGGCACTTTGAGACCCTTGCCACCAGAGTGCCTTCGTGAGGGCTTTAGAGTGGTGGTGCGCAGGAGGGCCAGGAGACAGCATGCCAGGCCTGGGCCCCAGTGACGCGCCGCTCCCCACTTTACCAGGAGAGGGCGCCAGCCAGAGGCCAGAAAGCCGGCTAAGGTCTGTCCTCCCAGGTGGGCAAACCACAAGACCGGAGAAACAGCCCCTGGGGTGGAGCGCACCCTGAGTGAAGAGGGCTGCGGAGCTGGTGCGGGTGCCCCGGGGACCGGCAGAGCCCTGCAGCGGTGTGGGTTGAGGGCCCACTCTCCCTGTGGTGTATAAAGCCACGTGTCCTACACTGGGAGGCTCCTTACGCAAAGAGACGCAGACACTCCAACTGTTCCCAAGCCCCGCCCCTGGCGCCATGCACCCCCCCAGGGGCTCAGCCCGCTGCACAGCCGCACGGGGTCCAGTGGGCAGACACCCACACCAAGCCCACCGCCACCCGGCTCAGCACTGAACTAGGCCTCTCGGCCTTAGGCCCGGACACCGGCGTTTCCTTGGCCTCCGAGCGGAAGCCGCACGCCCCACTCAGCAGGCCCTGGAGTGGACGTGCAGGGTAATTGAAATTCACGGACGAGCCTGCGGAGCCAGCTCCAGGCTCGGTAATCACTTCTCCATATTAATGGCAGCACCGCAGGCCGGACCGCTGACATTTAATACGGAACACGCACGGCAGAGTCAGAGCTCCTACCTGGCCCCCCTTCCCAGAGCTCCACTGGGCGTGGGGGTGGCTGAGGTGGGCCACAACTCAGGGGCTGGGGTCCTCCTCTCCCCCAGCACCTCTACCCCACCCTGGGACCCTGCCCTGCAGCAAACAATCGCCAAGAACACACAAGTGCACACACACTCAATGCGATTGCATGTGACACAAATGCACGCACATGCACGCATGCATTTACCCACAGACACAAATATGTACCCACATGCACTCACGCTCATGCAAATGCGCATACTCACGTGCACTGTGTGTGCACTCGCATGTGCATGCTCATGTATATATGCATACACACGCGCACACCCACATGCACACTCTCCATGGAAGGCATACACTTCGAGTACACACACACTCACACCCACACTGCCCCCATGGAGGCACAAACATGTATGTCCACGTGCTCACATACAGTCAGTGGAACTGTGGATTCTGACAGCAGCAGGGACCCCAGGGCAGCCTGAGCCCCAGGGAAGGCGGGTGAGGAAGAACTGTCTGCCTGCCGTCTAGACGGGGTCCAGGGGCCGTGGGGCTTGTCCTATGGGTCTGTGGGTCGGGGCCCAGGTACAGCTCAGGCCAGCGTGGATGGCCCTCGCCAGTCCCGCCCACACCAGCGTGTACTGACAAGTCTTACAGCAGTCTGGGTGAGCATGCAGCCTTTGCATGCACATGTGAGTGCACACACACAGTGCACGTTGAGTATGCGCATGCGAGTGCACACACACGGTGCACGTGAGTACGCGCATGCGAGTGCACACACGGTGCACGTGAGTACGCGTATGCGAGTGCACACACACGGTGCACGTGAGTACGCACATGCGAGTGCACACACACGGTGCACGTGAGTACGCATATGTGAGTGCACACACACGGTGCACGTGACTATGCGCATGCGAGTGCACACGCGGTGCACGTGACTATGCGCATGCGAGTGCACAGACAGTGCACGTGACTGCGCATGCGAGTGCACACGCGGTGCACGTGACTATGAGCATGCGAGTGCACACACACAGTGCACATGACTATGCGCATGCAAGTGCACAGACAGTGCACGTGAGTGAGTGCACACACACAGTGCACATGAGTATGCACATGCGAGTGCACACACGGTGCACGTGAGTGAGTGCACACACACAGTGCACGTGAGTGTGCACATGCGAGTGCACATGCACAGTGCATGTGAGTATGAGCATTTGCATGAGCCACCTCCCCGACTCTGAGACAGCCTCCTCAGTCACCACTCCCAGGTGCTGACATGCAGGACAGAGCAGCCCAGGCCGGCCATTGGCAGGAGGGACCTAAACCTGCCAGCGCCTGAGTGAGCAGTGTCCCCGCACACGGCTGCCAGTGCCAGGGACACACGTGGCCACTGACAGTGCAGAGCAGGCAAGCAGCGGCAATGGAGCCCGTCCCGGGACAAGTCGGCCTCCCAGGACGAGCCGGCCTCTTGGCCAGGCTCAGGGACCACTGGCTGGCCAGGCTGGCCTTCATGAGGAGCCCTTCCCTAAGGGGCCCCAAAGGGAAAAGCTAACCAGATGGGGAGAGCCCCAGAGGTCTGGGCAACTCAGAGGCCCCAGTTCCTCCTGTACAAAACACAGCCAAAGTGGCTGCTTACAGGACACTGAGGGGCTGAGTACGGTGTCCCAGGCAGAGGGATGGCACCAGGCCCATCCCCGGACCCAGCTGGGAGGCAGGGAGGCTGCGCCCGCCCACTCCCAGGTGAGGACACACGGAGGGCATGGACAGGGTGCCCCAGCAGCCTCGCCCCTCCACCCCATCATCTAGGCTTGGGCACAGCATGTGACTCAGGCCAGAGCCAATCAGCATACTGCACTCCTGGGCTGCTGTGATTGGCTATGGGAGGTCGTGGCACCTGAGCCCATCCAATCAGTGATTCTCAGGGCCACAGTAGGTGCCTACAGATAGCCAGCCCTTCCCTTTCCCACCAGACTGTCCCAGGGATGTGTAAGGGAGGTGGGTGTGTAAGGGAGATAGGGTGTGTAAAGGGAGGTGGGCGTGTAAGGGGAGCTGGGGTGTGTAAGAGGAGGTGGAGTATTTAACGGGAGGTGGAGTGTGTAAGGGAGCTGGGGTGTGTAAGAAGAGGTGGGGCGTGTAAGGGAGCTGGGTGTGTAAGGGGCGGTGGGGCGTGTAAGAGAGATAGGGTGTGTAAAGGGAGGTGGGGCGTGTAAGGGAGCTGGGTGTGTAAGGGGCGGTGGGGCGTGTAAGAGAGATAGGGTGTGTAAAGGGAGGTGGGGCGTGTAAGGGAGCTGGGTGTGTAAGGGGCGGTGGGGCGTGTAAGAGAGATAGGGTGTGTAAAGGGAGGTGGGGCGTGTAAGGGAGCTGGGTGTGTAAGGGGCGGTGGGGCGTGTAAGAGAGATAGGGTGTGTAAAGGGAGGTGGGGCGTGTAAGGGAGCTGGGTGTGTAAGGGGCGGTGGGGCGTGTAAGAGAGATAGGGTGTGTAAAGGGAGGTGGGGCGTGTAAGGGAGCTGGGTGTGTAAGGGGCGGTGGGGTCTGTAAGAGAGCTGGGTGTGTAAGGGAAGGTGGGACGTATATGGGAGATGGGGTGTGTAAGGGGAGCTGGGGCGTGCAAGGGAGCTGGTGTGTGGAAGGGGAGGTGGGCGTGTAAGGGGAGGTGGGTGTGTAAGGGGCGGTGGGCGTGTAAGGGGCGGTGGCACGTGTAAGGGGAGCTGGGGTGTGTAAGGGGCAGTGGGGTGTGGAAGGGAGCTGGGGCTCCATGGCCACAGAAATAGTCAGGAAGAGAGTCACGCAGGGCGAGGAGCTGAGCAAGGGGTTCACCAGACACTGCTGGCCCCCAGTTCCCCTCCCCTGTCCTACAACCCTCAGAGGCCTCGTGGCTGGCCAGCGCAGACCAGCCAGGCAGCGGGTGCCATGGCCCTGCAGCATGGCGCGGCCACCATGAGGCTTTACTCTGCACCCTTGAGCACAAACACAGAAAGGTGGCCTTCACCCTGGGGTCGGGAAAGTGAGCGTCCCTCCCCAGGCCACACAGAGAGCCCCAGGGAGCCCGTTCCCACCCCTAGGTGGCCCCAGTGAGCAGCAGTGGACAGGTGGCTGTGGCTGGGGGGGGGGGGAGGGGGGAGAGGTTGGGGTGGCCCTGATGAAGGCTGTCACCGCAGTTCCCCAGGGCAGCCCTGCAGGCCAAGTTGCCCCGGCAGGTCCCGCCTGGCCCAGACTGACCTGTCAGTGCACCCCAGCACCGCCACTGTGCCTCCAGCGGGCCTGTCGGGGGCCTCAGCACCCACACGGGGTCTTCATACTGGACAGGTTTTCCCCCACCATGGCCCCACGGCGGCAACAGAACCAGAAAGGAGACAGAATCGCGGCTGCTGAGGAAACCTGGGAGTCTGGCAGGAAGGGGCCACTCCGCTGAGGGTAACGGCCCACCCAGGGCAGCGGGGCGTGGGCTCTGCCCGCCCTGTGCCCTCACTGGTGTCTGGCCCCCGTCCGGCCCCTCCAGCACCTGAGTGGGCCGCTCCAGCTGCGGGGTCGCCCTGCGAGGGTCCCACAGAGGGCTGACTGCAAGCAGGGCCACCAGTGGCCCGAGGCCCAGGAGCAGGGATGGTGGTCCGGGGCCATGTGCTGCGTCACCAGTACCCGGCCCAAGGTCTCCTCACCACCCAGCCCTGCCATCCTGCCCCAAGGCTTCCCTCCCCTGCTTGGTCAGCTTAGCCCAGGGAGCTGGACTCAGGGTTCACGAGCTCTAAGGGGCAGGCCAGGAAAACCATGCAAAGCCACGTGTGCCTGGGGAAGGGGCCTGCCATGAAGGTGGGCAGCTGTGGCTGGCAGCAGGGTGGGCAGGAGAGGTGGCTGGCCCTGAGCACTGGGCCCTGGACGGAGCCCCCGCCCTGCCCTGCACAGGCGTCCAGCCCCACATGCTGGGCACTGCCATTTCACAACTCCTGGCAGCTCCACCCAGGCTGGAGCCGGAGCCCGTACACGGGGCCAGGGACTCCACGATCCAAGCTGCCAGGAGGCCAGGGTGCCACATGGCCCACGTGTGTCCAAGACAGCTTCCTGCATCGGTGCTGCTGAGCTGAGGCCTGGGGCAGGGCAGGGCCGGGCGGGAGCACGGGAGCAAGGGGGCGGCATGGCGGACGAGACGGGGAGGCCCTGGGCCGGTCATGGGGCCTGACTGCAGGACAGTGGTCTTGAGTTGTTTTTCAGAGAGAGATTTTTGCTATAGGACACACGCACTCCTGGAGACACAGAGAGACAGAGAGAAGGTAAGGAATCCCCCCCAGGGCATGGCCATGCCACAGTCCCTTCTCCTCTTGGGGTTTTGGCCACGCACACACACACACATCTGGTGTGAGTTTCAAGACGCCAGGTTCAGGACTTGAACCGTGGTCAACCATGTGGGAGTCCAGTGTGTAGATCACCACGGCACCTGCGGGTCCCACTTGGATGTATTTCTCAGGGTGGTAAGAAGAGTGACATGGTTGGACGTCGGCTCATAAAACCACTGGCTCCATGTGGGGAAGGGGTTGCTGGGGAGAGACCACTTGGGGACATCACGGGCCAGCAGGTGGCATGGTGGTTAAGGCACTGGATCCCACGTGACGGATTCCATGATTAGAGTCTGGACCCAGTGGCTTGAAATACACACGTCTGAGTGGGTGCCCAAAATCTCAAGAAGAGAAGAGAAGGCACTGTGGCATGGCCATCCCCGGGGGCGTGGGGTGAGCCCCGTCTGCCCTGTCTGTCACATGTGAGCACATGCCCCACGGGAAACCACAAAATCAATGAGCAGAAGGCAGCGTAAGTGGGCTCGGGGGGCCTGGGGACCAGGATGGCGGCTGGAGACCTCGGTTGGCAGCAGGCAGGTGCGGGGTCGTGGAATGGAGAGGCACCCTGGGGTCCCTCCCAAGTGTGAAGTCAGGTCTGGAGATGGGGAGACCCGTATTCCATGGAGGGTGGGGCCGTCTGGGAAGGGGTGCTGAGCAGGCAAGCTTGGGGTGCGGGAGCAGATCCGAGCCAGGCGGGAGCCAACAGTTGGGGTGTGGTGGCGGCCCCCGTCTGCCCCACGCTCTGCTTCCCTTTGCCCACATTCCCCTTTCCGAAAGCATGGAAGGGCAGAATTAAAGTACGAGTTTGCTTCGGTGCAAAACACTGTGGAAATCCATGCACGGGTTTGCCGTACGCATTTCCCATGGGCTTCTTGAAGATCCCTGTGTGTGACAGAGCCCCTCTCCATCCCGGAGTTTGGGGTCTGACTCTCAACGTCACCTCCAAACGGGGGCCAGCAGCGCATGCCAGGTCTGCATCGTGGCAGCTGGTGCCAGATGGGCCTGTGACCCAGGCAGGCTGGGCACCCCCTTACCCCCCGTAGAACAGCGGCAAGACAAGCACCCGCTTCGCTGCATGTGGTGAGGACCGGCCCGGCCAAGGGGCATGGGTGTTGGCAGAGCGTAGGGGTATGCAGAAATCTCACCAACCCTTACCACCTTTTACGCCCACAGCTCCTCACAGGATTTTCTTGTTTTTCTCTTCTCTTTCTTCTTTCTTTCCTTCTTTCTTTCTTTCTTTCTTCTTTCTTTCTTTCTCTTTCTTTTTTTTTATTTTTTAGGGGTTTTTGCCTCAGGGAATGTGCGCTTGCTGGAGAGGGAACAAGTTGGAGTGAGAGGGAACCCACCCTCCGGGGGACGGCCATGCCACAATCCCTTCTCCTCCACTCTCCTCCCGGGATCTTGGGCACATATGTACACATGCCTGGTGTGAGTTTCAAACCACCGGGTCTGGGACTCAAACCATGGTTAGACATGTGGGAGTCCAGCAACGTAACTACTATACCATCTGCTGGTCCCAGAAAAGGGCGATTGTCACCCCTCCCTGTGAACGCTGCGGACGTGTCTATCTCAGGGCTGTGAAGAAGTGCAGGAACCCACACTGTCAGCCTCTCTGGGAGGAGGGGCACGCCTGTCTTCTGCAGCTTGTCGTCACATGGCATGTCCGGGCCTGCTGGCCCAGAGTCCGTGCCTCTCACATGACTGGGGAGCAGTGTGTCCTGCACTCTCAGTCCACGGGACTCCATGTGTCCCCAGCACGACCAGCACGCTACCCGGAGCTCAGTTCGATGGTCAGAGTGATGGCAGCCTGGCATTACGTGGCCCCTTAACCGAACACAAAGGGGCTCCGTCTACAAACCAAGTCCACGCCTAGGCAAAGGGAATTCGCAGCAAGGACCCTAACAACCGGGGAGAGCATGGATCCAGCCATGCCTGAAGACTTCTCACGTGACGGAGTAACTTGCCCTTTCTGGTAAACTAGTTTGACCTGAGGGTCCCGACCAGGGCAGTCACACAGAGCCCTCTGAACTAAGGAGGTGGCAGCCTGTCACCTCGGGTGAGATACCACTGCCTTCCTCTGAGGCAGAGGAGCACACTCTGACGTCATCAGGACCGGGCCAGCATGAGCAAAGGACTTTCCCAGGCCAGGGACACCACACCGGAGGGGCCGTGCCTGGGAGGCGCGAGCCCTGCCCGAGCACCCATGCCTCGGGAGAGCGCCCACTGCTGCCCACTGCAGCCCTGCACGCGGCCCTCGCCGGGGCTGCCCTGTGTTTGCCTGGGAGGCCAGTCCCACACGTTCTGCTCAGAAGGGGCTGCCTGGTCCCTTCTGAGCAGAAGGGCCGGATCGCACAGTCCACGGCGCCTTACTCCAGGACTTCCGGGAGACCCTGAGGAGCACCCCTGCCAGGCTTCCACACTGGGCTGTCCACTGAACCCCACTGCTCAGAGCAGCTTCCGACGCAGCCCGCAGGGTCCTTGTGGGGAAGGGGCTGCAGAGCCGCCCCCACAGGGTGGTCCGAGGAGCAGGGCACCAGTCGGCGAGCTTAGCAGACATCCTGCATCTGAACCCGCACCTCAGCAAGAGCCCTGGGAGCTGCGCCCCCGAGGGCCGGCACGCCCACTTTGGCACGTCAGCTGTGCCTGCAATGACACGCAGGGGCTGCCGACGGGGGCTCTGCAGCACAGCAGCGGGTGCGGGGACTGCACGGGTGTCCCCAAAGGCCCAGGAAAGGGCGTGCAAGGGCAACAGGAGTGTTCCTGTCAAGTCTCAGTGCCACCCACTACCCAGACTGGGGCACGCCACCGCAGAAGGGGCCACGCAGACCACACCGACTCTTTCTCACTGACCGTGTGGCCCTGGGCAAGTTATAGAACCTTCCAGAGCCTCCGTGCCCCAGCTGTAATCCAGGGATAAGGAGCCCTCCTCCACAGGGCCTCTGCGAGCACGAGGGGCACCGTGCGTGAAGCCCCGTCCTGACAAGCGGGCCTATCGTGGGCACCCAGGGAGCCGTAAAGGGTTAAGGAGCCCCTCGGTGTAAAGTCACAGCAGACACATGGAAGCCAAGACGCCAGCCCGCCAGCCCACTGCGAGGCCCTGACTCACTGGCAGCACTCGGGGCCACTCGGGGCCACCCCATCCCCTCTCCCAACGCCAGCAGCCCTGCTCTGCACTGCCCTCCACCGCGCGCCTCTCCGCACGCCGGTCCCGCCCAGGCCAGGCACACCCAGCACCTCCGCACGTGCTCCCGCCCTGCCGCGAGCCCGGCCCACGCCTGCTCCGGTCCACGCCTGCTCCGGCCAGCGGTTCGGCCTGAGACCCCGGCCAACAGCCCCCGGGAGCAGACTCACAGCCACAGCCAGGGAGCCCTCAGTCGGCCCCCCTGAGGCTGGGGCCCTGGGGCAGCACCCGGCCGGCCACAGCAACACCTGTACTGAGGACAGCGCGCCAGGAGGGGCCGGCTGAAGAAAGGAACCACGAGCGAAGGGACCACGGAGCGACGCGGCAGCCTCCCACACCGCGCGCCCTTGGGAATCAGCTGGCACACGGGCATAGCCCCCTGCAGGCGGCGCCCGGGCCACACGCCCCCTCTCCTCACTCCCAGCAAGGATTCCTCGCACCGAGGATGAGCACGCTGCCTCCCGGGGATGTCCTCAGAGCCCGCAGGGAATACAGAGGACTGCACCACCTCAGCCCGGCCTCCAAGGACGTTCGGAGTCTGCGACATCCCGGTTTCTAACTAAACCCAGCCCGAGCCCAAGGCAGTGATTTTCCGAAGCAACAAGTGCTGTCTCCTGTGTCTCCAGAAAAAGAATGCCAGTGGTTGTGGGCTCCGGTGTGACCGCGGCAGCAGGATGTGCCTGGCCGCCGGGTGTGTGCAGGGGCCGGCTAGGCGGGGAGGGCAGCCACGCTGGGCCAGAGAGCCCTGTGCAGCAAGGAGGGCAGGGCCGGGGGTGGCTTCAGATGTCTGGCCAGCACAGCCAGGCTGACCACCACGCCCAGCCCGAAACAGAACTGCACTGATCTGCCACGTGCAGGCCGGCACCAGCCAGCAACCCCCCCCCCTCCGGGGTCGGCCTCCACTGAGAACCACCCAGCCTCCCACCAGGCACCCTGGCACCCAGAGTCCCCTGGGCCCCTGGAGCAGGAGAGCTTCCCTGTGCTCTAGTCGCACCCGAGCAGTCTCAAAAGGGACCGCCCCACCATACCACTGCCTCTCCCCTGCCCTCCTGGGGCTGCCCCCCAGGATGGAGGGACACTAGCACCCTCCTTTCCTCTTGGCTCGAGCGAGAGAAAGTGGGCTCCTCAATGCCAGCTGGGGTTCACCGGGAAACCGGAGTGAGTCGGTGCCTCCCATCAGCCGGGGTGGGGGGGGGGGGGCGGGGGGG
>NW_006159689.1:1712943-1714255 GCF_000334495.1 Tupaia belangeri chinensis | reverse complement strand
GGAGTGGGGTCCCCCCCTCAGCCGGGGTGGGGGGGGGGTGACTGGGCGTGTCAGCGCTGCTGCCACTCCTGGACCGGCATCCTGGGCACACACGTCCACCCACGCACGTCACAGGTGCATGGACACACTCGGCAGGTGCCCCGATGCACGGAGAGCAGAAGCCCACAGGCACATGTGTGCAGGGACACAGGACACTGTCACATGGGCAAGGCCCCCAAACACGCGTGACATCAACACTCCACAGTGTGCAGACGCGGAGATGTGCACACACACACACACACACGCACACCCCGCTCCTGGATGCACCTGGGCACGCAGGCATGCCTGCACACTCTGCTCCTTGGTGGCACTGACCTGCATAAATCACCCCTTGGCCTTCCAGCCAGTCCCCTGGGTGACCTGGGGCTCTAAGTACAGGGAGGGGGAGAAGGTCCTCAGCAGGCTTGCAGGGTGGGGACCCCCAGGTAGCCACCCAGGGTGTCCAGAGCCCAGGCAGCAGGGCAGGAGGAGGGGCTACTCACCAGCCCATCGCAGTTGCTGAGGGCCACAGAGGAGGCTTCAGCTAGGCCGGCGACTTCCCCGACGTACAGGCAGGTCCCCAGCAGGGGCTCCACACGGGTCCCCTGCCACTCCACAGTGGCTCCTGGCGCCACGAGGCGGGCGTTGGGCCGCAGGCGCAGGTGCAGATCTCGGCCGAAGACCGTGACATTGTAGAAGAGACGGTCGCCAGAGTCCTCGCTGTCTCCCGGGAAGCCCGAAGTCCACACTGGGGCAGCCCTACGGGCGCGGGCGAGTACCCCAGCCCCAGTCGCTGCTGACACCACGTGAGACACCAAGCGGCCCTGGGCGTCAGTGCGCACGGGCACCGCCAGGACGCGCTCACCTCCTTGACCCAGGGGTCCACCTGCAATGGGAATGGGGTGTCACACCAGCTGAGACCTCCGAGACCAGAAACCCACGCCAAGTCCTGCATCCCCAGCTCCCGCCCCACCGCGAGGGGCAGAAGCATCCCCAGATCACCCCAGGAGCCACGCTGCACCTCCCCGGCTGGCTTTCCGGGACCGGAAAGGGGCGTTAACAAGGCCAGCGCTCCAGAGCCTCGCTGCCCCAGACCGACCCCCTCTGGCAACCTACGGGCCGGGCCGGGCCGGGACTCTGTCCCCTGCCCTGTTCCGGTTGAGGCTCCGTGGACACCCCGCGGTTCCCAGGGGGCGCGTCCCGTGCCCCCTTGAACCTACTGTCCTCGGCAGTACGTGTGGGATGCTCAGAAGCCGCTCCTGGCTGGGGCCCCCCCCCGCCCCCCCGCGCCCCC
>NW_006159689.1:1712455-1712880 GCF_000334495.1 Tupaia belangeri chinensis | reverse complement strand
CCGGTGCCCTTCCCTCGGGGTCCACCTCCTGGTCAGCCGTGGCCCGCTCCCTCCCTGCGCGCTCGAGGACAGGGAGGGGTGGAGCAGGGTCCCTCCGACCTCCGGGGAACCCTCCGGAACACCCCAACCAATCCTCGGGGCGGCCCTGCCGAGAGTCCCCGGAGGCGAGACCGGGCGCCGCCTCGCCCTGGCTCCCCGGGCCCCGCGGGCGCTAGCTCTGCTTTCCCAGCCCGCGGTCACCACGCTCCGCGTCTCGGGAGCCGCGAGTGCTCCGAGGCGCTCCCCGGCCCGGCCCCGGGGTGCGCCACCAGGCGCCCCCTGCGCGACCAACCTGGCCCCGAAGTTGGCCAACTTGGCCCCGGGCGGGGCGCGCAGAGTTTGCCCAAGTCGGGCTGGACGACGCCTGCGAGGGGGTGGCGGGGCCC
>NW_006159689.1:1694926-1712008 GCF_000334495.1 Tupaia belangeri chinensis | reverse complement strand
AGACACCCCGAGGCGGCGGCAGAGAAGCGCCGCGGGCGGGTCCGGGCAGTCGGGCCGCCGGCCGCGGGCCACCCTAGGCGCACTCCGCGCGCTCGCGGCACACAACCTCGGAGGTGCAGCGCCGCCCGAGCATCCCCACCCAGGCGCCCGCCTGTCAGCCCTGGGGCCCCGGGAGCCTCCTCGCCCTCGCCCCGCGCGCCGAGCAGGACAGGACAGCGGAACGCAGTGGGGCGGGGGCCGAGGGGCTGAACCAAGCCCGGTGCCCAGAGGGAGGCCGCGAGGGCTGGAAGATGCTGTTTCAGGAAGATCAACTTTTGCTTGTACTAGGAGAGGTCCCCTCCTCCCCAGCTCCCCTGGCCGAAGTCCCTGCGCACCTCGCATCTGACTCCCCTCGCCTCCCTCCCAGGGCAGTCAGGGTCCTGCCCTCGCCTGTCCTCAACCCCCTGGGGCATTCTAGCTTCTCCACGGTTACCCCACCCCCACGCCCAGGATGGCCTCTCCAGCTCTGCCACCTTTTCCAGCTGAGCTCCCAAGGCTGGTCAACCGCTCTGCGGGAGGCTCACCATCAGTGCCCACTGTCCAGCAAGGTCCTGCTCTTCCCACTGCCTGGAGTCCCTGTCCTAGCAGGCCTGGTGTCCACTGGCCCCACAACCTCCCCAAGTCTTGCCTAGGAGCCAACCTGCCCTCCAGCAGGTGTCTGTGGGACGCCTCTGCGACGTGGCTCCAGCTTCGGCCTGGCTTTCCCAAGGGGTGGACACCTGTCCCTTTCACCTGATTCACCTGCCGGTGTGTGCAGGGCTTCGGCCTTGGCGGGAGATGAGTCAGGCACCCCTGCCAGGAGAGCCCCTCTGACACAGGACCTGCACCGCCCGCTGCAGTGCTTCCGTCTGGACCTGGGTGCGAGGTGTGAGCCCTGCAGCTAGCTCCACGGCTACTTCCCCTGAGCTTCTCCACGCGTGTGCCACTGAGCACGCCTGCGGCTGGGGCCGGCCCTGGGCTTGTTAGCATGTTTTGTCGGCATTAAAGATGGCGAGATTTCACATAAAATTTAACATTTCTAACTTTTCTTGAGAAATTGGAAGGTGTGGCCACACGGGGGCCCACACTCCTGCCAGCAGCTATAAAATGGGACATCCATCCTGCAGTCTGCAGGGCCCCGCCCCTCACTCTCTGCAGACTTCTTGCGACCTCTGATGACCCAGCTGGCTCCAAAGAGTTGGAAATGGAATCTCAAGATATCCAAAGAGAGCCAGCCCCATCGCCAGGAGTCCAGGAGGACGTCCCATAAGAAGCTGCAGGTTGAATCCCGAAGGCTGGGGCCAGTGGGTGCAGTCCTACAACCTAGGAGGAACAAAACCCAATCAGCTGCCTCCTCTCTTCCAAGGGTCATGTCTAGGCCTGACCCACTTCCCTGCCATGTGCATGGTCATCAGCATCTCCAACCTAGTAAGCTCCTTAACCTTTTTAAAAAGAATTATTTATTTTTATTCATAATTTTTTTTACATTTGCTACAGGGCACATGTGCTCACCAAAGAGGCAGAGAGACAGAGACAGAGAAGGAAAGTGAGAAAACAAGTTGCTAGGTCCAGAACTCAAACCACGGTCAGCCCTGTGGGAATCCAGCACCCTAACCACGACACCACCTTCTAGGCCCAGTTCCTTTTTAAAGAATACTTTAGCTCTCTACCATAAGGAGAAAAGCCAACATCTCACCATAAATCAAAGATAACCACCAAAAATAAATAAAATGAAAATGAAAAAATGTTATCAAATCCTAGCTCCCACCACCTGCGCTAAGCAGCTAAGCAGGGAGGCCAGAGCTGATTAGCAAGTGTCGGAGACATGCTAAGACAGACTGGCGCCCCGAGCGCTCCCCGAGGAGGCGAGGCAGTGGGGAGCCTGAGAGGAGAGCCTTGGAATCCTCCATCCTCCGGCTGCGCTGTTGTGATACCCCGGACAGGCTGAACTAAACTCCGGCACCCCGGGACACCTGCTCAGGGCATGTCTGGGGAAGAGTCTTCTCCCTGGCACTCCTGAACAAGCCACCCTGGGCCTCTGAGGCTCCACCCAGAGAGCCTGTCGCCCACCCTCCCCACCAGCCCAGACTGCCAATCCTTGACACCCTGACCTCTGGCCTCCGTGGGGACACCTCACGAGGCTGACCCAGGCACATAGCATCAAAAGCCAGAGCCCTGTACGTGAGGAGGGAGGGTGCTGTGGGCAGAGCCCAGGTCCCAACCCGACCCACTGCCCTTGCTCCCTCACTCCCTCGCTTGGGTGGGGCAAATTCCCGGGTCCAAAGGGCTGCCCTTCCCCATCTGGGCCACGGTTCCCCCGCCCCCAGGCTTGCCGTTCCCTCTGGTCTCCTCCGGGGCACATGCAGGACGCAGGCCTAGGGGTCCTCTGCACGTCCGTTCTCATTCTAGATCCCAGACAAAAAAGCTGAGGACCGCAGGCCCAACACGGCCCAGCACTTGCTTAGTGTGTGTCCTGTAGCTGCTTTTTATCTGGCTGGCTTGACCCAGTCCCCACTACTCCCTAGTGTCCTATACCTGCCTGTCCCTCCTCGTTATTACCAGCCTGGTCCCAGCAGGGACTGGAGGGGCAACCCTGGTCTAGCAGCCCAGTGTCTGTGGAAGGAATGAAGACTACTCAGGGTTCACCCAACCCCCTTAAAACCTTAACCAAGGAGGAACCAGCAGATGGCATAACGGTTATGTCATTAGATTCCCATGTAGTCAATCAACAGAGGTTCAAGTCCCGGACCTGGTGGCTTAAAACTCATGCTGAGAGCGTGTGTGTGCATACCCAGAATCCCAAGAGGAGAATGGATTGCAGCATGGCCATCTCCTTGGGGGATGATTTCTCGCTTTCTGTCTCCCTGGTGAGTGCATGTGCCCTATACCAAAAATCTCTAAGAAAAGACCTGAACCAAGGGTGTGAGCTGCAGAAAGAGGCGGGGTCTTCCCTGGACATCCTGGGTGTCACGAATCACCACCCACATACCTTGGAGAAGGGACGTGAGGGAAGGAGAATGGTTTCCTCTGTTCGGCTCTGGTGGGCCAGGTCGGTGCCCTGTTCTGTGGAGGAGGGTGGGGCACTGCTCTGTCTCTGGCTTCCAGGCCACACCCCTGCAGCGCAGGCCTCCTTAGACACAGGAGCCAGCCTGAGAGCCTTCATCCCGGAAGTCCTCCTGCCCCTTTGACAAGGTCGCCTTCCTTGGCAGGACTGGCCATGCAGACAAAGACAGGGAGGCTCCGCTGTCCTGCCTCTGGATGGGCAAGCTGCCAGGGTCCTGGGGACGGGCCTGGACTCCCCGGTCCCACTGGCCCCTGTGCAGAGCAGACCAAGCAGGAGGTGGGCGGACCTTGTCAGGCAGCCTCTGAAGATGGCAACACTGTCCAGCTCCGCCGCTGCCAGCGCCGGGTGCGGCGGCACCACGAGGTGCGTTGGTAGCACCGGCCGGGAGTGGCCTCCAGAAGCAGTACACCCCAGGACGCTGACTGCAGCCGGTGTGGCAGCTGGGCAGCACTGGAGGAGGGGGCTCTCGCTGTTTCTTGAGCAACCCCCCACACACGCCCCGAGAGGAGCTGTGCCAGGAGGGAGCTTGGGCAGCAGTGTTTTATTGCCACTCCCACACAGGGCGTCCCCTTGCCGTGGATATGTTCTTCCTGGAGTGAAAGAAGCGCTGGAAGTTCGGAGTTTGGGGACCCAGGCTCAGCTGGCACTTCTGCATGGAGACACAGGTTGGAGTCAGACCCCACCTGAGAGCAGTGGCCTGGGGAGGGAAGCATCTGGATGCCACCTGAGACGTCCACCTGTGTGTGTGGCCGGCCAGCAGGGAGAGCAGACAACTGTAAAGCAGCCATCAGGGTGGAGGCAGGGGCACTTTGGGCCCACTTAGGCCAGTCTAGTTCCTCTGGGTCGCCCAAACCTGTCCCTGACCTCTCACAGGTCAGGAGCCATTGCCCCGCCCTCCCGTGCGGGAAAGGCCTGTGCACCCTGAAGATGCTCCCAGCTGCAGTAACACCACAGCTTACACCACGGGAAGCGGCCCGGGAAGGCGGCTGAGGAGGCGCCAGAGCACGACCCTGACCCCAGTGCCACGCGGGGCACCTCCACCCGCCCAGGTGGCTGAGTCTCAGCCACAGTGGGATCCATAGCCACCGTGAGCAAGCTGCTGAAAACGGGGTAGGCGGTGACTGGGATGAGCCTGGATGAACCCCCTGAGGCTGGGCAGATATTGGGGTGCCAACCCCCATGCCACAAGTACCCTGTCTGCCTCTATTTCCGGCTGAGAGCAACCCACAATCCAGCCTCCTCCTGCCTAGAAAAGAAGTGGCTCCGGCCACGTGATTTCGTGGCGGTGGTGGTGGCGTGTGGGGGCCACGTAAATCCCGCCAGCCACTTGTGGAGGCCCAGCTCCCCGCAGCGTGAGCAGAGCTAAGCCTGCTCTGAGCCCAGTGGAGCCTGGCCCCTGGCTAGACCCCAGACCTCTGGCCTCCGGGGCTTTATTCCCTGGGGTAAGTGCCTTCCCTCCAGCCAAGCCCGACCCAGACCTGTTCGCAGCATCACGCTGAGGGCCTTAAAGGGACCAAAGCTTCTGCTTGGGGCGGGCCGGGGTGCCATGATGGGGTCCTGAAACCAAGGAACCCCCCAAGGAAAGAGAACTCTGGGCGTGAGTGCAGCCAGTGGGGACTCCCAGGGCTCCTCCAGGAGGTACCCGAGCCGTCTTGGCAGCCCAAGGCCGCGTCGGCGGAGCGTGCCCAGCCTGGCTGCCTCCACACAGCTCCTTCCTCTCTGCAGAAACACTGACACGGAACACAGAATTGCCAGGGCACTAAATCGGAGCACTCAGAACTGGTCCCCAATGGCTCCGAAACAAAGTTAGATAGAGAAAAGAAAAGGCGAGTCTTCAGTGTGCCGCCTCAGACCGGGTTGGTGCGTGTGTGAGCACTAGACGGTCCCGGGCTGGCTGGCCGTGCAGCCCCTACGCTGGGGCCTTTCTGATCACTGGCCGGAGGCTCCGGCCCCTCCTCGGGCAGCCCCCCGCTTCCTGGCAAGCTCACCCTTCTCATGGCTCCAGCGTCTAGACATGCTGGCCGGCCACGTTCGCCTGTCCATCAGAGCAGCGCCCCAGACGCCTCCATCAGGGTACCTCTGAGCTCACAAGCTCGCCCACCCTGAACTGCCCCCATGCAGCGTCTGTCCCGGGGGGACGCCTGGCATCCCCGCCTTCCACACAGGTGGGCACCCAGCAGGGACCTCGCGGCATCTCGGGCTCTTTCCTCCTGTACCCTCATGTCCAAGCAGCCACCAGCCCCTTCCACCCGCTCACGGGCAATCCAGCCTGCCTGGCCCTTCCCGCCTGTCCCCCACCCCGGCCTCTCTCCGGCGGTGGCAGCACCCACAGGAGTGGGCCGGCTAGGTGCCCAACATCTGAAACTGAGCCCTGGACTTGGGTGCCCCCTACTGGCCAGGCGGGCCGTCCCGCAGTAGCAGGCACATGTGCACCCGCGCCCTCCCCTGCAGGGCCCGCTTACACACCCCCTCTCAGTCTTGGGCCAAGTGAGATGTCCAGCTTAGTTCATTCTCGCTGCAGGGTACACGTGTGCAGGCCCAACCCGGCCACTGGCTGGAAGGACAGATGTTCCTTAGGAATGACAAGGAAGGTCCCCCAGCAGGAGTGCCCCCTGCCCATCCCCATCCGTGCTGCTGAGTGAGTCCCACGGCGGCTCAGCTCAGAGACACCGAGCAACTGTCACCTTGGAAAAGCTCCTTCACCGCTGTGCCTTTGTGTCCTCGCTGCATAGCGGGCACCGCAGGACCACCGACCTACGGGGTTAGGGTCAAGCATATGAGGGATTCAGGACCAACACGGCAGAGGGAGCACCCCAGACCTCCACAACCCAGCCAGGCCTGGTCCCCGACACCTGCACATAGCACCCACCAGCACAGCTCCAGACATGGATCCATGTGCGCCAGCCGTGACCACGTCGCACCGTCTCACTTTGGAACCAAACCCTAGTTGTCCGTAGGGTGTCAGTGGGGATGCCAGCTTTCATTTTGGCCAAACAACCTTGCCAAAGGTTTGCAGTAAATACGCCGATTTGACAAAACAGCCTGGCACGTGGTCAGTGCTTAGTACATGTCTGTGGAATGAAAAAGCAAAACAAGATCAATCCAGAGGCAGATGTAGGATGAAAATGAAGACATTGCCACTGGGTAGTCAGAAAAGTGACGGCGTGTTTGTCTGTTTACCGCCCAGAAACGCGCCGGGACTTTTCCGATGGCCCAATAGAAAGGGTCAGGGAGGGAGGCGGGGAGGTTCGGGCTGAAAGTCGATGAGATTCTACATGGCCCAAGCAGTGATCCCCGTGAGCAGAAAGACTAGCACGTGTGAGTCCCTGGGCAGGAAAAAGCCCTGGCTGCTCCAGGGAAGCCAGAGGGTGCTGGAGCCGGGGCGGAGGTTGAAGGGCAGAAGCAGGGCCATGGGGTCTCGGCCTAGAGTCTGCACTTGGTTCTGAGAGGGGCTTACTGCAGGGAGTGGGGCGGAACATGTGTGTCGCGGATGCTCTGGGAACCGGGCGCCCTCACCAGGACATGGCCCTTCGGAGAACCGCCCCCCACCCGGTAGTCAGCATCTGGCATCCCCAATCCCCATGTTCCAGCCCACGGGCACCCCATCGGGACCCCAGAGGCATCTCGGGCCGGCCAGTCCCTCACCATCTCCTGCCCAGGCTGAAGGCGACTGGCCAAGCTGGGCCGCACAGGTTCCAGAGCAGGGGGCCAAGTGGCTGGGTGGTGGGACCAGGAGCCACCCGGCAGGTTAGCCAAGCACACAGGGAGCCCGTCTCCCCTCTCCAGGTGCCCACTTACACATGACGAGCTGAGCTCAGGACCAGGCGGGCGGGCCCAGCACTCTCCACCACACACGTTCTCAGCACCCAGAGCCTCCCTGAGCCGGGACTCTGGGTGGGTGGATGGGGGGGGGGCATCGGTCCCCTCCACCCCCACTCGCTGCTGCGGAGCTCCAGATCAGGACTGGCGCCAGCTGCCAGCTGGTGGCCCGTAGGGTTTCGGTTTTTAACTCAAATTATTTGCAAAGATTTTTAAAAGTCAGAAGATTTCTTATGAAAACATGCACCCCCATTCCACATCCCCACATACATACACCACTCCTTACACACACACCCTCGCCCCACACACCCTCGCCCCACACACACTCACAGCCCTCCCGCCTCCCACACGCATATGGGGCAGCTGCAGCTGGAGCAAGGGGGGCCAGGCCTGAGCTGACTTGAGAGCTCTGACTGTCCCCCTTGGCCACTCCGCCCCGGGCCTCACCGTGGCCTCCAACCCCTGCTCACAGAGCCTCCCCTCTGCCTTCTCGACAGGGAGCGGGAGCTGGGTCCCTGCCCTGGGTGACCCCTCCATGGCCTGTGACAGTGAAGGACAGCCTGCTGGCCCCACCTGCCTGGCCTCCCTCTGCCCCCAACTTCTCTGCCTTCCACAGGGTGAGGTTCCAGCCTCTGTTGCTTCTTTCCGAGGGGCCCAGCGAGAACCCATCACGGGCTGCAGACACAAACGGGGACCTGACGAAGGGTGGTCCCTGGGCTCCGAACAGGGTCTGGAAGCACAGGCTGCTGGGAGGGAGGACGGGGAGGTGGGCACGGGGTGGTGGGGTCAGGAGTGCCACAGGAGGCTGGCCACTCAAGGTTGGGGGCTCGCCAGCAGCCTGGTATCAACAGGAGAGCAGAAGCCAATTCCTGCGCTCACTAGGCAGTGTCCCCAGGACACCAGAGGCGACAGTGTTCATTTGCACGTGCCTGTGCACACACATGCACACCTGTGGTGATGCATGTGCACAGACAGGCATGCAGATGCTGCCGACCTGCAGCCTGCAGACACACACGGACCAGACATGCAGACACCGCTCCCGAGCCCATGCAGGGCCTCTGCCTCCCTAATTGCATTTCTGAAAATGAGAAAGCGGAAATCGAATGACTTTCAGGCGGCCGCTGTCCCCCGTGGCGCTTTCCCGCCTCTGCTCTGAGGGGCTGTGGCAGGGGCAGCCCGGCTCCCGCCTGTACCCGAGACTCCTTCGCAGCTCTGCAGGCCACACTGTAGCTGTCTCTGGTCTCTGTCCTCATCTGCCCTGTCCATGGTGGCTGTGACAATGGGGATACCCAGTGGCTTTCTGTCCTCGAACCACCCCACCACTGCTGAGCCTGGGGCTCTGACATCCTCAAACCCTGTGCCTCAGGATAGGAGACCCCAGAGGGCCCCTTCCTCATGGTCCTCCTCCTCAGATTCCCACCGTGCAAACTTTCCACCAGGGAGTTCTTCCAAAAGATTGCCCTCCTTTTTTTAAACTTTGTTACAGGTGAGTGTACACTCACCAGAGACAGAGACAGAGACAAAGAAAGCGAGAAAGCACCAGATAGTCATCCCACAACCCTTTCTTTCTATCCTCCTCTCTGGATTTTGGACACACACACACAACCAGTGTGTTCACCTAGCCACTGGGTCTAGGACTCGAACCATGCTGTCAGGCATATGAGATCCAGTGCCTTAACCTCCACGCCACTGGCTGGCCCAGTCTTTCATTTCTGAGCAGGCAAATTGCATTAGCAGCCACGCTGTCACACCTGAGGTCAAGCAAAATCCTTAGCTCTCTTAAGTAAATGCAGTAAGACCCATTACCTAGCACTGGCCACCCCCACTGTGGGCCCCCTGGAGTGTTGTCAGTCTCATGCTGGCTCGGCTCCGTGGGGAGGTGAGGTGGTGGCCAAGCACCAGCCAGGTCACTGCCAGGCTGCAGCAGTGACCCAGCCCTGGTCTGATGACAGAGCACCTGTCCTCCCAAATTCTCTGGGGACAAGAGAGGCAGTGGGCAGTCCCGGGAACCCAGGGCTGGCAGTCCTGGACAATCCAGCGCTGTCCAGAGGAGGACCCTGAGCTCCGGAAAGGCAGGGAGTGAGGCGCACCCGGTGTAAGGAAGAGTCTGCCACCTGCTACGAGGCCACGAGGAAACAGCGCTTCCCAAAGACCAGCCCCACTCTCAGAAACTGCCACCAGACCCAGCTCCAGTCCTGACCCAGGCTGGCCCTGGACCTTGGTCTCACTGAGCTTCGGGCCTCCTGGAGTCCCAGGCTCAGCCTCACCAGGCCTGAGACCGCAACCCGGCTGGACCTGGGACCATGGCCTCACTGAAGCTTCACCCCAGCTCTTGGCTTTGCTGGACTTTGGGCCTCAGCCTCTGTGGACGGGGCCTAAGCTGGACCTGGGGCCTCCGCTTGCTGGGCTCTAAGTCTCAGTTTCACTGAACCCCCAGCCCCAGTCTCCCTAGGCCTGGTACCTTGCCCTGGCTGGTCCCAAGACCCTGAGCTGGCCGGGGCTAGGTCTTTGCCTCACTTCCGCAGACCTCGGCCTCCCTAGGCCCCAGCCCTCAGCTTTCCAAGACCCTGAGCCTCGACCTGGCCGTACCTCACACCTGTGCCTTACTAGCTCTGGGCGCTGGCCCCCAGGCTCAGCCCTCCATGCCTCCTGGATCGCCAGGCTCACTTTCCCTCTTGTTGGACAGCTGAGGCTCCTGGAAACGCCGTGTGCAGCAGGCCCGCCCCACCAGCAGGCTGCTGTCCTGGAGGGGACTGAACGCCTGCCAGCCGCACTAACAAGCGTGGTCTGTTGCGCAACTTGCAGCACAGAACGTACATGTGCGCCGTCTCTGCACGGTTGCATAATTTTCCAGCTGTTTGCAGGATCGCTTCATTCTTGTCTGGCATATTTTGCAAGCCGTATATAAAAACTATATATGTGTAAATAGAAAGATGAGCATATGTGTGCAATGAAACAAGTGTGAAGTGAAGGAAAGGAGGGGGGGACCAGGGCTTAGCAAAAAGGCAGAAGAAACAAGCATAAACATTCGGGATGCCACCTTCCAGACGTCTGGGAGTGAAGATGAACCTGGACTCAGACTGAGAGTGAGACATCAGTCCGGTAAACTGACTGCAAACTTGGTGGTGTTTGAGCTCCCTCTCCTCTGTCGGTCTCCTTCTTCCATGTTGCTGCAGCCCTGAAAACCCCACCTTCTGTTACGGAGCTTCTGTGCCCTTCTTCTTGCAAGTGGGTCTTACAACGTCCTGTCAAGGGGCAGGAAGGCTTCAGGAAGGCCACTCTCCGTCACCTCGTGGGGACCAACCACAGACACAAACCCTGCACTTGCTCCTGGCAGGGCTCCTTGGCCTGCCAGGGGCTACGTGCCACCAGGAGGACTCCTTCTAGAACCTAGGCTGGCACTGTGACAAGCACAGCTCGGTGGGGACCAGGGCCTGGCAGACCCACTTACAGGTGGGTCCTCTGGACAGGTGTGTCTGGCTGGCCAGCACAGCAGTTAGAAACCCAGACGCCCGGCTTCTCTTGCTGAACTAGAACCCCTGGAAATGCTGGGCTCACGGGCCGGCTCTGCAGCTGGAACAGAGGCCGAGAAGAGGCTGTCCATCGATTTCTGCCCCCGGCCCTCTATCACTCACTGGTCACCGTAAGAGCACCACCACGCAGTCTGCCCTAGCGCCTGGTGGCCTGAGCCCGCAGCCTCACAGGCCAGCCAGGGCAGCCCTGCCTGCAGAGCAGCTCTGTAGCAGCTGGGGAAGCTCGCTCCACGTCAGCTCATGCCGCACCCTGAGAGCAGAGCAAAAGCTCCCAGAGGCCCAGGTCACACAGAGCTCAGGGACCTTTAGAGAGGGGAGCACAGGGGCAGACATGACATGGTTCCTGCCCGGACTACAAACAGCACACCACACCCACCCCTGCCCCTCCGGCTAGGCAAAGTGCACTGAGCAGCCCACCTGAGGGAGCAAGGGGACTCTCCATCCCAGAGAGGAACCTCAAGGTCGCAAGACAACAGGGATGGGCACGTGATCAAACAGTGTCAGAAATGCAGGTGCACTTGGGACCTTCCCGAGGGTCTTATCTGGAGTTGGGCCCTTGCAATCATGATTAGATCGTAGGAGGTCACACTGGGTTAGGATGGCCTCTGAGAGCAGGGGCGATGAGACAGATGCCGGGGGGGGGGGGGGCACGGGATGACAGCAGAGACCGGAGCCAAAGCAGACTGCCAGAGCGGGGTGCTGAGTGGCACCCCAAAGTCCTACATTCAGGTTTTACCTCCCAGTGTGGCTGTGTGGGAAGATGCAACTTTTTTTTTTTTATTTATTTAGTTTTTGCCACAGGGGGTGTGCGCTCACCAGAGACAGGGTAGGGAGTGCAGGGGGTTGAAATCACTCCCCAGAGCGAATGGCCGCACCACAATCCCTTCTCCATTCTCCTCCCAGGATTTTGCGCGCGCACACACACACACAAACACACACACACACACTGACGGAATTTTTAAGACACCAAGTCCGGGCCTGAACTGCGGCCAGCCATGGGGGAGTCTAGCATCTTAACTACCACACCACCTGCTAGCCCCGAACAGAGAATTTTTAGGAGGGAATTACACTTGAATGGATCATAAAGGTGGGCCCTAAACACTAGGATTGGTGGCCCTACAAGGAAAAGGGCAGTCCACCCCTGACCGTGACCCAGTGAGGCGCAGCAGGCGGTGCCGTCGACGAGCAGGAAGAGGGCCCTCCCTGGGCACCGACTGGCCAGCACCTGGCCCTCGGACTTCCTGGCCTCCAGGACTCTGAGAAGTGCTTTGCCTCCCAGGCCGCTCTGCCTGCAGCATGTGGGGCAAAGGGGCCGGCGACTGGCAGAAGCAGGGAGAAAGGCTGGGAAGGGTCTCCTTGGCCCGGAGGAGCGGGCCTGCCGACAGCGCGAGCTCAGGCTGCTGCTCTCCAGAGCTGCGAGACAGTCGGTTTCTGCGTTTTTGAGTCCTTTGAGCTTGTGGCCATTTGTCACGGTAGTGCTAGGACACGAATGCGGGGCGGGTGAGGAGCTGGGCCCAAGGACACCACCTACTGCGTGTTCAAGGCCTCCCTGCTGCATGTGAACGGGTTCCTCTCAAACTCGTGTGCTGGACACGTAACCCCTGTGCAGCTGTCGAGAGGCAGAGCCTCTGGGGGTGTCTCGGTCACAGGGTTGCGCCCTCAGGCCAGGACCAACGCCACCGTGGAAGGGGTTTGTTCCGTGGCTTCTCGCTCCTGCTCCTGCCATGTGAGGGTGCAGCAAGAAAGCCTTTCCCAGATGCCGGCCCTGGATCTCGGACGTCCCAGCCCCCGGAACCGTGCAGAAACAAAGCCCTTTACCCACGGCCGAGGCTCGGCTGTCCTGCTACGGCAGCGCAAACGGACTGACACTCACTCGCAGAACACTCTTCTACCCGGGACCCCCGGATCTCCAACAACCTGGGGCCTATCAGGCCCGGAGTGGCTCCTGCTGACTCAGAGACCAGGAACACAGCCGCGCTAACTGCCCGTCCTGCCCGCCTGGTCCCCCAGGCACCGGTGCAGCTGTGGACAGAGCAGAGCAGTCGGATGGGCGCCAAGCCTACCCAGCAGGGGCAGTGGGCACCCTGCAGCCGTGTCCTCATGGAGAAGCGCCCGGGACGGCTGCCCTGGAGATGGACTCCTGCCTTAGGCCGCTGGTGCCCAGCCTGGCCTGGCTCCTCAAGCTCATGGCCTTTCTCTCTGAAGATCCTGCCTGGCCCTTCGTTCTCCTTGGTCACTTCGGAGGACAGGGAAAATACCCCCTTCTCTGCAGCCAAGGCCTTCTCAGCCAGCGCCATGCCCAGAGGCTGGTGCCCAGGCGTGTTTCCGTCCTAAGCACTCCCCAGGCCAGATCAGTGGCTTTTGCCAACACAGCTCTCTCAGGCACCGAGGGCGTCCTATGTGTCTGCTTCCGTGTGCCAAAAGCCATGTTCGCAACCCACTTCAAGAAACGCTTCTCTCCACACTTAATTACAGGTGCCGGGAGCCGCTGAGACCACAGGGGCTGCTCTGCTGACCTGGCCGGGAGCCACCTGCAGTGCACCCTCAGAGGTCCGCAGGGGCAGTGAGAGCTCTGCCTTTAATTTGACCTGTGGCCCAAACTGGGTATTTTTAAAAGAATTATTTCATTTTATTTATCATTATTATGGTTTTAAAATTTGCTACAGGGCATATGTGCTCACCAGAGAGAGAGAGAGGGAGGGAAAGTGAGAAATCGAGCTGCCAGGTCCAGGACTTGAACCGCGATTGGCCATGTGGGAGTCCAGTACCTTAACCACCATGCCGCCTGCTGACCTCAGCCCAAACTATCTTAACGGCCATGACATTGATTTGACTCTTCTCCTAGGCTGTACCCTAGGTGAGAACCTCTTATCAGATGGGGAGACTGGAGGTCAGAGGTCGCTTTATTTTCCGGCCTAGCAGGTCCCACGGCTCCCAGGCTCTCTGCCCCCTCAGTTATGTGTGGGACGTGGCCAGCTCATCCTGCGTCCCTCCTGGTATGAACGCAGGCAGCAAGAGCCCTTCAATGTCCTACCTGGATACACCCAACCCAAGGCCATGAGGCCGGGTACCACCTCTCACCCCCGAGATAATGCAGACCACGGCCTTAGCTCTCGACAGGCAGGCGGCATTCCAGCCTTCTGTAACAGTTCCTGCTTCCAAGCCGGTGCCACACGGTGTGGCTTTCAGCCGTAGGTAGCAGTTTCCACGGCCGTGAACCACTGCCAGGAACACTGCATATGAAGCCACATAGACCTGTGACGTGCTCCCAGCCCCCAGCCCCCAGCCCTGCTTCTGCATGTGCCTGAGGGCGCAGGCTGGGCAGCAGCTCCCGAGAACCTCATCGCACAAGGAGGGTAGAAGTTTCTAGAAGAGTGAACATAAAGACACAAAACCTCTTAAGGCCTGGGCTCAGAACCGGCACAAGGTCATTCCACAGGGCCCAGCCTGACAGCAGGGGGCAGGGAAGTGCAGCCATGGGGGGAAGCCACTAAGCTCCTGCCAGAGGGCTCAGCTACAGCCGAGGGAAGGCCCGGGGATGACCACGCAATCCTACGTATCCTATATTCCAGGGTCATTACAGGGGTTTTCGAGAGGTTCCTGAAGAGCACACACTTGGAAAACTGTGGAGTCTGATTCTATTCACCCTTGCAGCTGGATCCCACATGGCTGACAGCCGGTCCCAGTGGCTTGAACATCATGCCAGGCGCATGTGCACGCATCTGAGACCCCGCCGGGACGGCAAATGGAGGGAAGGGAGTGTTGCGACCGCGACCCGCTGGGAGATGCTTTCTCTCTCCTTCCTTCTCTGCACACACACGCACCGTCTGGCATTTAAAAAATAAACAAACTTACAGAAAAAAATCAACTTATGGCAGACCCCATGATCCAGTGGCTTAGGAAGCTGGCGGTTCAAATCCTGGTCACGGCGGCCTGGGAAGCACGCTGGGCACCAGGCACGTGCACACGTCCAATAGGATGGAGAACGGAGGAGGAACTGCAGCGTGGCCACACCCGGCAGATAAAACAGAACTCACCGATTTAATCACAAATTCAAAGATGCTTTTCCCAAGTCAGGGGGCATTCACCCCTTCCTTGCAGCCAGTCACCCTGGTGAAGCCGTGGAAGCTGGCTGGCAGCAGATGCAGCCAACCGTCGCCCTGTGCCTCACCTGCGGGCTCGGGCAGCAGTGTGGGCAAAGGCAGGGAGACAGGACGTGCCCACACCGGATCGCGGCGGTCTGGCCTCCTCCAGGCTCCAGAGGGACTGCCAGGGCACAGGCTTCCCTCCCTGTTCTCAGAACCGCTAATTAAGTCCACCCAGGCCCTGCTTTTCCCTAATGAAAATGCCTTTTATCAGTGAAGCTGACCCTGTAACAGGGAGCCCTGCTTTGATGAAACCAGTTCTTTAAAATGAAACATTTTATCAAAAGTTATAACACGGGTCCCTGTAAAATTAAACCAGGAAGACAGGCATTCTAAATGCCTCAGACACTGGTTTTGATTTTTTAAATTGTCAGTTAAATGAAAGTCGGACCGCAGAGACCAGCTCAGCTCGCCTTCTGGAAGAGAGTGCTGCGGCCGCCCACCCCAGCGTGTCTTCCTCCGCAGACCGCAGGTTTCCCAGGACCCTCACCTGCGGACCTGATCCCGCGGCCCCAAAGGCAGAAAGTCACCTGTGAGAACCAGGAACTGGTCATCAGATCTGGGGATGTCCGGGGACAGAGAGGGGCCCTGCCAGTCACACCAGGTCTCCGCTGGCTGCTCGAGGGCTCTACCCTGCACCTGGCCTGGCGGCCACCCAGCACCACCCTGAGGTTAGGGAGAGGGGATCCCAGACGAACGTGAGGCAATGCTCAGCGGGCCCTCACTTGGCCTGCACAGCCCCTACCCACCCACCCCCACCCCCAGCAGGTGAGCCTGGCCTGGGATGGATGAGAGGTTCAGAGAGCAGAGAGGGAAGCCGGTGCCCTTGGGTAGGGGAGGAGGCCGGGGGAGCTGGGAACAGCTGCCCAGCCCTCCTTTCCACAACTGGATTCTGCCCGCCGCAGGTTCCAGGACTGGGGCTGGAGGGAAGGCCTCCAGCCCAAGCCCCTTGCGGAGACACCCCCCCTGCACCTGCTCGCCACCCTCCTCCCTTCCAGAGGGTGCTGGGGACATGCACGACTGCAGTCCTCCTGAGCTGCCGTGGCCCCCACGCACACCTGTGTCTGGGTTCACCCCTCTGAGCACCCCCACCTGTGCAGACCCCCAGGGAGGCCCCTGCAAGCTGCCCAGACAGCGCTGGAGTGTCTCGGCACACCTGGCTGGAGGCTCAGCCTCTGCACACAGCGGGGGTCCATTAGCTCTCCTCCTTGCCTGCCCTACTCTGCCCTGCTGGGGTGCGGGGACCTTCTTCGCTCCCACCCGGTGACACCAGCTCCTCCTCCGGGAGGCGGAGCCCGGTTTTACAGCGCCCTAGGTCCCCTGTCCTGCCCCGTTCCTCAGCTCATCCACAGCTTGGGGGCCTGGTAAGGAGCAGCAAACCGTGGGCCTTGGCAGCTGTGCAGGGTGCAGCCCTCCAGCTTGGGGGGGGGGGCTTGGTCTCGGGCTTCCAGCTTACAGAACGGGTAGAAGAGCTCCTGGTGCCTCTGCCACCCAGCCAGATGTGGGGCAGCCACAGCACCCAACACAAAGCTTCTCAGGAAATCTGGACTGGTGACTTATTTTGGAAAATTCCAAAGGAGGACATTTGGTGTAGGCTGCTAGCTAGGTGGGAAAGGAGCCATTGCCAAAGCCCCCATACCTCTGTCCTCTGAGCTGCCAGGTCCGGGCTCTCCAGCTTGCCCCAGACCCCAGCAAAGGAGCTGCATCCCGAGAGCCGCTTATGGTACCTAGACCCGGCCAGACCAGCTGACAGCCTGCCCTGTCCCGCCCTCTGGGGCCGGGCTCACCTGCCAGTCAGCCCTCCCCACTGCTGGTGAGGCCCCTGTAGCTGTGGGGCACTGGTCAGCCACAGGCCCTCCCCCTGCGCGGGGTAGACCGGCTCTGGGAGACAGCACGGGCCCTGAAGCCACATCACCCACCCCATACGGCCTCCCTTCCAGGCTCCCCTGCCTGGACAGCCCAGCAGGACACAGGCTGGGCAACCCACAAGCAGCTCAGCCCTCGGCTCATCACGGGGCAGGACGGCCCGAGGGGCTTGCAAGGGTGCCTTCCCTTCTCTGAGGCAAATGTACGGGGTGCCTCATCAGTGGGGGCATGCAGACCCCCAGGGCGCCTGGCATGCAAGGCAGAGACGCCAGCTGCTGGCAGAAGTTGTCAGCGACATCAGCAGCCACGTTGGAGCCCACGGAAGGGACAGTCCCCTGGTGAAGAGCAGGAGCGTGGGGCTTGGCAGTGTGCGGGGAGCAGCCCGCCATTGCGGGGGCCCAGGCTGAGCCTCAGTACTACCCAGGGCACCCGAGAGCTCCGAGCCAGTTCACGCGAGGCTATGCCACGGCACAGCCAGAGCTCAGTACCTGCTGACTGCACGCCTCATGCCAGCCGGGACTGGCCTTCTGAGCCTTCTCCCGCGTGCTCTTACTCTAGTCCCACTGTCCTCCGCCTGCCATCCTGCCCCCCGTCCTCCCTCTGCCATCCTGCCCCACTGTCCTCCCCTGCCGTTCCC
>NW_006159689.1:1684306-1694569 GCF_000334495.1 Tupaia belangeri chinensis | reverse complement strand
TCCTCCCCTGCCATTCTATCCCACCTTCTCCTTCTGCCGTCCAATCACACTGCAGCAGCCCCGAGCCTTTCCCTGCGCCCCACCCCCACCCCCATGACTCCTCTGCCATCAGGGTCCAGCGGTTCTTATCCAGACCCCAGCCCTGCAGTCTTCAGCCTCACCCTGCACCCCAGCTCGCCCTGGCCCCATCTTCCCACCCTCTACAGCCCCTGCCCCTCCTGCCAGGTGTTCCTTCCACCTGGTACTGCCATGTCTAATTGCTGGCTCAGTCCTGCCTCTCAGGAGGTGAGAAAAGCACACCAGGCAAAGACAGCCACGTCCCGCAGGCCAGGTGTGCAGACCACCCCCTGCCAGCGTCCGTCACTCTGCAGGGGGCAGGCACCACCCAGACTCAGGAAGGGTCCTTCCCAACGCTGCCTGGGGCACACAAATCCGGGCGACCTGGCCCATGAGTCTGGTCAGGACCCTTTAGTCCCTCCCCAGGGCAGGGAGTGCCCGGTGTGTGGCCGTCCAGCCTCGCAGTGGAGGAGGGGGTGGACTGCCGTGCTCCCCAGGGCAACGTTAACATTCCCTGCTTCATCATCTCGGGATCCAGGTCCGAGTGGTGAGGACCACGGGGAACAGCAGGTACTGACCGCTGGCCAGCCCTCATTCGTCACCTGGGGGGCAACAGCCAACCAATACCAGCTCTTACGGCGGGGAGGCAGAGGCTCGAGCGTGGATGGCCACAGAGCTCCGAGTCGGGAGTGGCCCCTAACGTAGTTGTTTTCCTTTCTCCCGTTCCTAGCACCCTGCCACCCCTCCGGCGGTATGTGGAAGAGGGGGTGTCCTGCCACCCCTGTCCCACCCCACGCAGCATTACAGGGAGCACCGGGAAGGGGCTCGAAGCCCCCGTCAGGCCCTTCTGCTGGGACACGCCTGGGGGTACGTCAGGGCTGAGGAGTCTCACTGCCACTGCTCCAGGGGCCCACTGGCCGGCTTCTCTGAGTTTAAGGATGTCATTTAAGTAAGTCTGGGGGGACAGTAGGTGGCACGGCGGTTAGGGTGCTGGCCTTGCATGTGGCTGACCGCAGTACGAGCCCTGGACCTGGTGACCTAAGATTCACACCAGGCGCGTATGTGTGGATGCCCAGCACCCCAGGAGGAGAGCGGAAGAGAAGGAATGCGCATGGCCATCCGCCGCCCCCTAGGGACGGGGTGATTTCTCGCTTTCTTTCTCTATGTCTCTATCGCTCTCTGACAAGCATACACACCCTAGGGCAAAAGCCTTTTAAAAAGAGAAAGTTAGAGTCTGGATCTGGTGGTAGGTAGTGAAGGCAGCGGAGTCTCTCATGGCCAGCTGCGGAGTCTGAGTCCTAGACTCGGCTGCTTCAACGCCACGCTGGGCGTGTGTGTGGGCACCCAAAGCCCCGCGAGGAGATTGGAGGGGTGGAGTGTGGCGGGCCCTCTCCCACCGGAGATGCTTTTTCACTTATCCTCTCTCTTTCTCTCACTCTGCAGCTAATGCATGAGCCCTCTGGCAATTTTTTTTTAAAAAGATGAATCTAGGGAACCAGCAGTTAGCGTAATGGCTATGTTGCTGGACTCCCACGTAGTCGACCGTGGTTCGCGTCTCGGACCCGGTGGCTTAAAACTCACACCGGGCGCGTGTGCGTGCGTGCCCAAGATCCTGAGAGGAGAATGGAGGAGAAGGGATTGAGGCGTGACCATCCCCCCTGGGGGGTGATTTCTCGCTTTCTGTCTCTATGTCTCTCTCTGTCTGTCTGGCGAGCGCACGTGCCCTATGGCAAAAATCTCTCTCTAAAAAAAAAAAAAGATGAATCTATTAAAACAATTCTGTTAAAATGACCAATCCATGAGGTGGCAGTTCTTGGTGTCTACTTTGGCAAGAAAAATCTTGCCCAGGTACTGGAGGGGGCGGGACACGATTGCCCCATCGGCGCACAGGGACGGGCCAGCAGCAGCAGGCAGTGGGGAGGGCTGGGCCATGCCCGGGTGCTCCTCACACCGCCCAGGAAAGAATGTTGTAGCAGGGGCCGGCAGGTGGCGTGCTGGTTAGGCGCTGGACTCCCATGTGGCTGAACATGGTTCAAGCCCCAGACCCGGTGGCTTAAAAGTCATGCCTGGCTCGTGTGAGTGCGTGCCCGAAATCTCAGGAGAGGAGTGGAGGAGAAGGGATTGCAGTGAAGCCATCCCCGCTAACGAGCAATTTCTCACTTTACCTCTCTCTCTCTCTGTCTTTCTCTCACTCGCTGGTAAGTGCAAATGCCCTAAGGCAAGAAGCTATTAAAATAAAAAAGAAAAGACTGCCTCAGCAGAGCTGCCGCTCCCAAGATCCCACATACAAGGCGGAATCCCACCCCTCATCGGGGAAGGTCCCGGGTTCGTGTCCTGCAGTCTCCCCGTGTACATCAGGCACACATGTGAACACCCGTGATCCCGGCTGCACGTGGCTGGGGTGGGCTGCAGTGTGACCTCTGTGGGAGGTCTCTCTCCTCTCTCTCTCATGGCAGAAATAAACAACGAAGCTTCACAAAGTGCGAACCTGAGGGGACGCAGCGTGCTGCACACTGGCCCAGCACTCACCGTGTGCAAAGGGCCTCGTCTGTTATCTAGCAATAATCTCTCAGCTGTCACAGCTGTGGACACCGAGGCTCCGGAGGTGAAGGCCGTGCTGGCCACCACCCGGCATAGCCCCAGCCGACCTCCGGCATGCCGGTACTGCTGTGGCTCCGCTCCCCGCTAGATGGTGGGCTGCCTGAGGCCAGGCACTGAGGACGCCTACGGTGAGAGGAGCCCGTGCCAGCTCCACCCCGCCCTCCCAGGACAGCAGCCCCGACAGCGCCCCTTCCCTGCTGTTTGCCACGGAGCCCTCTGGCCCCTGGCAGCCAGCCGCGGCACCAGGCCCTCGGCCTGCGGAAACGTAGGCGCCTGAGAGCCAAGCAGACAGCACAGCCCCGGTAGCAATCGATGCCATGCCAGCGAGCAGCTGGGCCCGGCTTCCCAGGGCTCCGTGGTTTCCCAGCAACGGCACGCACAAACCCTCGTCGCAGGCTCCCGAGAAGACGCCGCTGTCAGACCCCGGAGCCAGGTCGTCCTGGCTGGGTCCTGCAGCCCCCACCCAGGCCAGGGAGGGCTGGGCCGACCCTGGGCTCCTGTGGGCTCACCTCCTGGGTCAGAGACCCCCCCAGCAGAGGCTGGGGACGGAGTCTGGGTCACAGGCCCGCCACAGGGAGCCTGGTTCTGCCGCCCTCCCAGCGAGGGTCAATTTTCCGAGGGCGGGACATACCACGGGAAGGCCTGTTGGCCTGAGAGGACATGCCCCATGGAGACGCAGCACACCTGACCAGGGAATAGCACGTTCACACACACGAGCCACGGGAGTGGGCACGACCTGGCCCAGGGGGAGCCCAGACCCACACCCTCCCTGTCTGCTCGGAGCGGCCGCGGGGCATCAGTCTGTGCGTTGAGTCCCCAGTTCCAGGGCCAGGGAGCCTGGCTGGCCGTGAGACCGTCCGCTGGCACGCTGGCCCCTGAGGACACAGGCAGGAGCCGAGAGCCCGACCCGGGCTCATGGAGACTGCTGCTAGCCCCTCCTACCGTTTGCCGTGGCCCCGCTTACCCAGCCCTCCTGTCTGGTCTGCCCCATCAGCTAAAGCTGCCTACTCCTGGCTGCTAACTTTTAAAAAGCTTTGCAATTCTTTTCTGTCTTTCCTTACCCTCTTCCTGGGGAAGCGGTCAGCTCACCTCACCCGGCTTATTTTCCTTTCCTTGTATTTACAATCTGTTGTCTAATTTGTGCCACGCTGTGCATTGAAGGACCCTTTTCCTATTTGGCGCTGTCCGTGAGCGGCACCATTTCTGGAGAGAAGATCCCAGGCCTGGGAGCCAGGCAGAGTGTGGCTCAGGCGTGGCTCTGCTTCGACTCCAAGTCTCTGCGCCTCAGTGTCCTCCTCGGAGAGGAGCGAGGTCGCAGCTGCGGGCAGGTCCGGGCCTGTGCGGGCTGCCATTTAGACACTGCCCGGAGCCTGCCTACATGCTCACGTCATGGCTGCAGCATGTTGGTGCCGGTGCCCCCAGTCTGGGTTCTGATGTGTCACCACCTGTCAGGACCATGGTGCTCTTTTCTCCACATCTGGCTGCTGTGAGGGGGGACCCTGGATGCGAGAGTGGGGACAGCCGGTGTGCAGTCTGCGCGGCCCAGCCCGCCTAGATCAGGTCCGGAAGAGAGCCGCCAATCAAACACGGTGCCCCACCTCCTGCTGTAGGATTGGACATTCAGCCCAGGCAGGGCCAATCAGCATCCTCCCCAGGACGTTTTAACTGGACCTAAGGTTTGAGGCACATCTCTTCCTGGAGGAAAGGCTCTAAAACCTGGGTCCCCAGCTGGCAGGAGCCCAGAGGGGAGAAGCTGCCTGAGGTGAGCCACTGGAGGAAGTGCCTGGGTCCCTGGGGTGCAGCAACAATTTCTGGGCCTTAAACTGATCTGAGCTGACTTGTGACACCAGGAACCAAGAATCCTAACTGCACCACCCACAGCTCCGCTCTGGCTTGTACTCTCACCGCCTGAGCACCCTGCCCCAACTGGACACGCTGGGCAGCTCCCCAGGGAGCACTTGAGAGCTCGCCCAGCAGGCCCAGCTGGCCTCACTCTGCAGGAAAGTTCCAGCCTCCATGGATGGCTCAGGAGCCAGGCCTGGGCTGGTTTCCAGGCTGCTGCAGGCAAGCTCCCTTGCAGGTTCTCAGGGGAGCCCCTGCAGTGGTACCCAGGAGAGGCTGCAGGTCTGGGTGGGCAGGGCAGCCACCTAGCCCGTGAGGAGCTGCACAGTCTGAGTCTTACTCCCCAGAAGGTGGCCAGGGTGTGCTCCGAGAGCCGGGAACAGGCAAGGCGCGGGTAGAGGGGGCAGGGTGTGTCTGCGAGCCAAGTGATCCAAGGTGCAAGCCCGTCACCGTGGCCACCCAGCCTGGGCACCAGCTCCCCAAGGGGGCAGAGGCAGGGAGCGAGACCCAGCGGCACAGAGGGCGATGGCAGGGTAAGCAGGGGCACGGGGCAGGGGTCACGGCAGGCCCACGGTGGGCCCTGCCCCACACACAGAAGCATGGAGGCACTCAGTGCTAGACGTGGGTGGGTAACCACTGTCCAACATGCAGCCCGTCATCAGGGCCGAAGGCACAGAGGCGCCCCGAGCTCTCTTCCCAGACTCCCTCAGGGCAGAGCAGACCGCGGACAGACGGCAGACGTGGGGGCGCTTTCCCACAGGCCCCCAAGACTGGGCCCGCTTTGCTCACCTGGCTCCTTGCCCTGCCCTGGCTCCACGAGGAAGCCCGCACAGCCTCGCTGCTCCTCAAGTGGCCACGCACACTCCCATGCCTCTGCCTGAACCCTCCCTCGCCAGCAAGCCCTTATGACAATTTCCTCTTTCTCTTTAGGTGTCCGTTCAACTCTCCACCTCGTCGGCAAGGCCTCCCTCGTAGCCCACATGAAAGAGCCACTTCCTGGTCCCGCAGACCCACTTGCTCTAAGCTGCTCACCCGCTGCTCTTTGCTCCCAGCCGTGTCCCCGCGTGACGTACACACACCTGTCTGTCTTCGGTCTTACTCTCGACAATGGCTGCCCTCTGGGGACAGGACGCGGTTTCCACTTCTCCACCCGCTCAGGCTGTAGGTCCTGGACGGGACTCAACACCTATTTGTTGGGCAAATTGATGGATAACGCTTTGACAAAGTAGCCACCTAGAAAGACGCTGTGTGAACTGAGACTGCGTGATGAGAGCCGCCAGCCACCTGAGGGTCTGGGGACGCCCTTCCAGGCAGAGGGAGCGGAACACAACAGCCCCAGAGCACTGAGACAGAAAGGAGCCCGTGTGGCCGGAGCACTGTCACGCTGGGAGCATGGAGCCTGGAAGAGGGGCCAGAGCAACAACACGGGGGTTAGAGGTGATGGAGAGTTGGGGGCTATTCTGAGGGTTTGGGGAGCCTGCAGAGGGCTTCCAGCAGGCGGCGACTATGGTCATGTTTTTAAGACATGCTCTTTGGGCAGGAGGCACGGCGGCTGTGAGGCTGAACTCCCACGTGGCCAACCACAGTTCGAGTCCTAGACCTGGCAGCTTGAAACTCAGGCCAGGAGCATGCGCATGAGTGCCCGAGAGTCCAAGAGGAGAGTGGAGAAGGGACTGCACTGCAGCAACACCCCCTGGGGGGTGGTTTCTTGCTTTTTCTCTCTCTGTCTCTCTGTCTCCGGTGAGCACCCACACCATATAGAAAATAATCTCTCTAAAAAAATAAAATAAAAACACACCACACACAGGCAGGGTCATCAGGTGGCATAGTAGTTGAGGTGCTGGACTCCCTCCTATATTGCCGACCACAGTTCAAGTCCCAGACCTGGTGGCTTGCATTCTCTCTCTCTCTCTCTCTCTCTCTCTCTCTCTCCCCTCACCCTCGTGAGTGCACATGCCCTAGAGCAAATTTTAAAATAATAATAACAAATAAAATTAAATAAATAATTATTTAAAATAAACTGCTCTGCACCTCCCCCCGCATGGGTAGCATGGTGCGTGGGAGTCGGGCTCCAGGAGAAAATTTGGCAAAGGCCCATGCACAGGGGCGGTTTCCCAAGAGCTGGCTGCTGCCACTCATTCTCCTTCATTTATTTCCACTTTAGTTTTCATGGGCAGGGTCTTGCTTTTCTAACACTCCTGTCTTAGCCTCCAGGATGGTTGGGGACTACAGGTGCTGGCCACTGACCCCGGCATCTCCACCACGGGCACCCGGAAAGCTGTGAGGCCTCCAGCTGCTCCAAGAATGGGAGGAGTTCGGGGAAGGCTTCCTGGAGGAGGGGCTGTCTAGTTCTCACAGATCCTCCCCATAATACTCACTGTGCTCCTCCTCCCAAGACTCCCAGACTCCGGAGGGGCAGGTGGGCCAGTCGCCGACCTGCCATGTCCACGGTCAGACCCCCTCTGAGGCTGGCGGACCTGTGTCCAGCTCTCCAGCAAGGCCCGGCGCCCACACCGGGGTGGAGTGGCCGTGACCTTCTTGGGTGCAGGGAAATGACGGCTCACACAGGCAGAACCATCCGGGGAGCTGACGTGGGGCGGCGGTAGTGGGGTGGGCAGAGGCTGCAGAGATGCCGCCTAGACATGAGAGGAGGGGTCCCATCTCACACCATCCCAGAGCAACCCACTTCCTCTCCAGACACCAGCACTGTCTGCAAGGACAAGACAGTGTCTAAAACCAGCAGAAAAACCACCTTCATACTCCTGTCCCAGGACATGTCCCCACCCCCCCGTTACGTAACAGAGTCTCCCAGAGCGAGGAGGCGCCCTGAGGAGCTGGCACTCCATAAAACAGCCCGCGGCTTCAGAAGCCAGCACACACTTCAGTCTCCGCAGGGCATCTCTCTGGCGGGCACCTGCGCCAAGGCGGGCAGGTGTGTGAGCATGTGACCTGGTACAGGGTGGGGGTGCCGACTGCCTCGGCCCGGCGCTGCGTGGGAGCTGCCGATGCCACAGGAAGGGGGCGGCAGCGGAACTCGGCCAGCCTGAGGGTTTGGACTTCACCCTGGCAGGGTTTTGTCAGGAACAGAAGAGGGATTGAATGTCCTAAATTTGACCGCGCTTCTCCATTGTTCTGGGAAACAGCCCTGCATGATGGTTCGGGGGAGATGGTACCCACGAGGCAGGCTGGTGAGGCTCGTGCAGAGGCTGGCGGGTCGGAACCAGGATGCAGGGCACAGGACCAGGCCGTGGCTGTGGGAGGACTCTGGCCGCCCTCCAGCGCGGGTCGCGGTGGTTTTCAGTATAGGGACACCTGTGCCTTCAAGCTTCGGTACTGTTACTGAGATACAGGGACCGCGTGGTGAAAAGCCACCTTGGGGCCCAGCATCGGGTCCAGCGGCCAAAGACTGCCTCCAGCTGAGAGCAGGGGCTGGCTGTGGAGGGCACGGCCCGGGCCCCCGAAGGAGAGACCCAGGGAGGCCACGGTGCTGTTGCAGGGGACCGCTACCATGATGAGCTGGAGACAGGCCAGCCGTGGAGCCACGGTGGGCTGTGCGACTAAAGAGAAGGGGTGGGGGCCCCCCTCCTTCCCAGCCAGTGCCACCACGCAGCGCCAGGGGCAGTCGGGCCACAACGACCTCGGAGAGCTGGCGACACAGTGCCTGGCAGTGCCAAGCACACAGCAGGTCCCCCAGCAGATCCATGCTCCCCACCCTCTCTGGGAACCTACCTTTGAGGGTGAAATGCTGGGTCTCAATGCCATGATCACCCCAGCTTCAGCCGGCCCAGGGCACAGGCCAGCCCAGGTGGCACACAGAGAGGTCTCCGGGCCCACAGAGCCCTCTGCGTAGAACAGCCTCCCAGAGTGTCCTGTTGTACTTTTGTGTGGCCCCTGGGACTTCCTGGTGCCATAGTCACGTGGCCTGACCCTCTAACAAGTCCCCACTCGTATGCTGTGTTCAGGGCCCTCCCCTGTTCAGTGCAGCCGGCCTCAGCTACGGCTCTCAGGCACTTCCTTGCACTGACCTGTGGGGGTCACTCCCAGCCACCTGCACCCTCCCTTCCGGCCGCCTCTTCCCCGCCTTTCTCTCTTCCACTGGGTTATCCCCTCTCTGTCCTCCCGCAACCCCTCAGCACCTGTGGGCATTCTTTTTTTGTTGTTTCTTTGTTTTTCAGAGAGATTTTTGCTAGCGGGCGCATGCTTGAGACAGAGGGACAGAAAGCGAGAAATCACCCCCCCAGGAGGAATGGCCACGCCGCAATCCCTTCTCCTCCATTCTCCTCTTGGGATCTTGGGCACACATGCACACATGCCCTTGAATAGTCTTTTCTTTTTTTTGGAGAGGTCTTTTTTTTTTCTTTGCTATAGGGCGCGTGCGCTCACCAGATAGACAGAGAGAGACATAGAGATAGAAAGTGAGAAATCACCCCCCAGGGGGGATGGCCACGCCGCAATCCCTTCTCCTCCATTCTCCTCTTGGGATCTTGGGCACACATGCACACATGCCCGGCGTGAGTTTAAGCCACCGGGCCTGGGACACGAACCGCGGTCGACTACGTGGGAGTCCAGCGACATAGCCATTACGCTAACTGCTGGTCCCACCTGTGGGCATTCTTTACAGGACAGACGGCCTTAATTTTGATTTAGCCAAATCTAGCCATTTTCAACTTCAGTTTACATTCAGGGGTTTGTTCAAGAGCCTTTCCCACCCAGCTCTAGGGCACACAGTGGATAAGCTGCACAACCTTCTGCCTACAGGTCTTCACCCACCCAGAGGCCGCCGGGATCCTGAGGTGGAGCCAGCTCCAGCTCCCATGTGAGCCGGCACTCTCCCGTGGACTACTGATGGGCGTCCTAACCAGAGCCTAGCCCACTGGACCTCCCAGCCTGTCCCCCATCCTCTGAGGTGCCGCCCTTACCACGTGGCGAGTCCCCCCACACACCAGGTCTGCCTGGACACTGCCCCATGCTACTGACCAGGTCACAGCTGCTGTCGTATGCTGTGACACCTGGTTCAGGAGAAGGCCTACCCCCTCTGCTCTTATTTTTCAAAACTGACATAACTCTCTGTCTTGTCCAATCAGACAGTTACACAATGCCATACCAGGGTGACTTATAAACAGTATTTCTCACAATGCTGGAGGCTGACGAGTTCAAGATCTGGGTCCTGGCGGATTTGGTGTCTCACATAGAGGACGCCTTCTCGCCAGGTCCTCACACAGTGGAAGGGGCAGGACAGCTCCCTGGGCCTGTTTCATAGGGACTCTAGTCCCGTTCACAGGGGCTCTGCCCTCAGGATCTAATCACCTCCCAAAGGCTCCACCTCTTAATACTATTGCTTTGGGAACTAAGTTCCAATACATGAATTTGGGGGACACAAACATTCGGGTCATAGTGTTCTTCTTATACCTTGATTCTTCGACAAATTTCACACTGAGTTTATTGATTTACTCAAAATTCCAGCTGGCTTTTGGTCAGGATTGCATCTAATGCATAGATGAATCGGAAGTATGGAGAGCTTTGTAGTATTAACACGTCTTGTCTATGCATATGGTATGTCTCTCCATTTAGTAATGGCCTTTCATGTGCTGTATTAGGATATTCAATTTTTCCATAGAAAAATCCTGCACATTCTTTATTAGCTTCATTGTAGGATGTCTTGGGAGGTTTGCTGTGGCAAACGATAACTTTATTTTTCAATTTCTGGTTGTTTTTTTTTTTTTTTTTTTTGGGAGGTTTTTTCCCTATAGGGGGCGTGTACCC
>NW_006159689.1:1658095-1684244 GCF_000334495.1 Tupaia belangeri chinensis | reverse complement strand
CGCAATCCCTCCTCCATTCTCCTCTCAGGATCCTGGGCACACACGCACACGTGCCCGGCGTGAGTTTTAAGCCGCCGGGTCTGGGACGCGAACCACAGCCGACTACATGGGAGTTCAGCAACATAGCCATTACGCTAACTGCTGGTTCCCTATCTCTCTATCGCTTTCATTAAGAACTTGTTCCAGGACCAGGGCTTAAGCACACCGGGCGCGTGTGCGTGCGTGCCAGATCCCAAGAGGAGAATGGAGGAGAAGGGATTGTGGCATGGCCATCCCCCCGGGGGGTGATTTCTCACTTTCTGTCTCTCTGTCTCTCTCTGTCTCTCTGGCAAGCACTCCCGAAGGGAGTGATTTTTTAAGCTGCAAGTTCTGGGACTCGAACTGCACATCGGCCATGTGGGACCCAGTGCCTTAGCCACCAGGCCACAGTCTGGCTCACGCTGTTTTTATTGATTCCGTTTGGGGTCTAGGTACATAGTCTTAGGAAGGAATTGGTACAGCACGGTTGTGATTCCAAGTACTGGAGCCAAAGCAGAATTGCCCCTGGACCTACTTATTTTGAAGGTTCTCTTCAAACAATCCAAAACAGCTAGCTACTACTCAACCCCCACGGTGATCTCATCAAATGATGAGACACTAACGACCCACTAAATCATCTTCACTGAAGATAAGAGGCCGGACAGGGCGCGGCGGTGGAACGCGAGGCAGACCGACGTGGAGGGGCTGCTTCGAGTCCAGAGACCTGCTGAGCGTGCTGGCTCACACATGCCCGTGGTGCGGGGTTGGCGAGGCCGGTGGAGAGCGGTGTCAAGACCTGCTGGGTGTGCCTGTCTCTCTTGTCCATGTAAGAAATGAATGAGTAAACAAGGAAAGTAAGACAACGACGTCAAGGACCATGTACGCAGCAAACATACTGTGAGAGGGTTTTTATTGAAAGACTATAACATGTATTGGAACAACCTTTTTTATCTTTTTATCCAGGCATGTGTGCAAGCGTGCCCGAAATCCCGAGAGGAAAATGGAGACGAGACTGTGGCGAGGCCATCCTTCTAGAGGGTTCTCACCTTCTCTTTCTGTCTCTGCAGTGAGGGCATGCGCCCTATGGCAAAGCTCTTTAAACAGACAGAGGGGGCATTTCTGCCCTGTGCAGAGGGGAGGTGGCTGCAGGGCAGGAGGGGCTGTTTGCTGTGGTCATGGGCGCAGAGTGCCCCACGAGCTCAGGTGGGACACTGCCTGTCCCCTCCCCACGCCCACCGCATCACCTCTGCAGACCCCAGAAGGGCAGCCTCGCGTAGACCTGGGAGGGGAAGGCGGGATCGGGCCCGAGAGATGAGGAGCCCCAGGGATTCCTGACTCCCACAGCAGCCCATCCTCACAGAGTACCGGCCAGCGGCAAGTGAGAAATGCCCAAGGTTGTGGGGTACTGGGGGTGCTTGGGGGCAGGGCCCTCAGTCAGAGACGGCGCCAGGTCACCAAGCCCAGGCTATGGGGCTTCTCTGGGCTCTTCTGGTTGTACATGCACCCTGGGTCCACCAGAAATGTCCCCGGCGACCAAAAGCAGGCCCTTCCCTGTGCCCAGGACACTGACCGTGGGCCTGGCCAGCAGAGATTTCTAGAAACGAGGTACCTAAGTAAGGAACCTGTGCTGCCATGGCCACGGGCCCCACCCTTCCCTTGTGTTCGCCATCTAGCCCGATTCAGTTATGTCCTATTCAAGCCCCTCAGGACACCTGAGTCTGCAAACCCACGCCATCACTGTGAGGTTCTCCCTACCTAACTACTTACTCTGAGATTCTGTGCACAGGGTGTCCGTCACGGACAAGCCACGTGGTCCCCATTTACAGGCTGCTCCTTCTCCAGGACCCCCGACAGGCTGGGTGGGGTCACGGCAGGTGGTGACCCTGCCTCGTGCGAAGCAGGGCCTCCTGCTCTTTGAGCTTCCTTCAGTAACTTGCTGCTGAAGGGTCTCCTGCCAGCACCCGCAGGCGAACAAGCGCTCGGGCTGGGCAGGGCAACCGCACTGGGGCCCACCCCCGCAAGTCTGTGGGTTTCATTGCCGGGAGCCGCCACGTGGTGAACCCCAGCCTGGTGAACACATGTGAGCTGCACGGGCTCAGATGAGAGTTTCCAAAACTCACTCACGGGCAAGACCGACGGCTCCAGGCTGTGTCCCCTCCCTGGCACTCCTCTGCTCCCAAGGCCCCTGGGTTTCAGGCAAAGGGGACACCAACCTATACAGGTGACAGAGACATGTGTGACAAAAATCACACTCTCAACTCAATGTGTCTTTCCATTTTCGTGAGCCACGGGTGGAGAGGCCTCTCTTCACAGGCGCGAAGGCTGCAGCGGCGCCATGTGGGCCCCGATGGACCAGCACTGCCGCACGAGAGGGCCCCGTGGGGGCGGCTCTGCTTGCCGAGGGCAGTGGAGGAGTGTCTTAAACATAAAATCTTCTGATTTTGTAAAGTGGTTTCCTTTTTAAAAACGCCATGTCGGGTGTCGGTCACAGAGTCCCGCCTTCAGCTCTGGGCACACACTTAAAGAAACACAGAGCAGGCACGGGCCGGGCACAGACGGCCCAGCACCGCCAGTCCCGAAGGAAGGGCACGAGCGGCAAGCCCACACCTGTGGCTCTTCCCCCAGACCTTGCTTTCTTTCTTTTTTAAGAGTTATGTACCTAATTTTACTTATCATTATTACTATTTTTAAATTTGGCCAGAGAAAGAGGGAGTGAGGGGGAGAGGGAAAGTGAGGAAGCAAGCCACCAGTTCCAGGACTCGAACCACGTTCACCCATATGGGAGTCCAGGACCTTAAGCTCCACACCGCCTGCCAGCCGCAGGACGTTTCTTGACCACAGCAGAGAAGGTGGGTCTCCAGCACGCCTAGAACACAGCACAGCACTGGGTTAAGGCAGAGGTTCGTGAAACAGCTGGCAGGGCAGAGGCGGAGCCACCTGGGGTGTGGCAGGTTCCGGACAGAGCTGGCTGCCGAGGACTGGGACAGACTGGGACAGACTGCTCCGCCCTGAACACCAGCCGGAGACCACAGGTCACCAGGTGCTGAAGACACGAGTTCCGGCCCAGCCAGCGTTGAGGGACGTCACTCAGAGATTCGCGGAGACACTGTGCAGCCATGGGTGGAGAAGGGCCACCCCAGAGGAGTTGTTCTCAGTGGAGATGGTGCCCCCAGGGCATTTGGCACCCTCTGAGACATGTTTATTGCCGCAGGCGTGCTGCTGCCACCTGTGGGAGGCTGTGCACGGGCGAGTCTGCCGAGGTTTCTCAGAGAGCAAACTAATTGCCATGATTGGTTCCCTTCAAAAGACCTGACCTTCGAAACTTTGCTCTGATTGGACACTAGAATCCCTCAAATTTGCATATCTGGCACCTCATGATTGGTCCAAAAGCAACCAATCATAACCCACAGTTTACAACCAATCATAACCCACCGTTTACAACCCACCAGCGTGTATATAACCACGATGCCTGGCCCACAGTAGCCAGACGACCAGGAAGACGATGACGACCAGGAAGAAGACCACACGGTCTCCAGGCGACCCTGAAGAGTTGTAACACTACATCGTCTCCGGACGACCCTGGAGAGCTGTGACACTGCGTCGTCTCCGTGCTGCTCACAGTAGATGACGCGACACTGCGTCGTCTCTGTGCTGTACCGTGCTGCCCACAATAAATGGACGACACTGTCGTCTCCCTGCTGTAACACTACGCCGCTTGTCCCAGCTCCCCCTCCTTCACTCAGGAAACCTGTTCGGCTGTCCCCCGGGTCGGGACAGCCACCTAGTGGATGTATGCCAGGGATGCCGCTAAATACACCGCAGGATGGCCCTCACTGGGAGCCGCAGCCCCAAAGCCCATAGTGTGGAGGGTAAGAAATCCCACCCCAGAGAGTGCTCCATCTGCGCAGCGGGCGGCCAGCCTCCTCGCTCCTCCGTCTTGTCCCCCTTAGGGTGCCCTGGCGAAGAAGCCCAAGTGGGGGCATGGGGGTCGGGCCAGCGGGCAGTGAGCAGGCCAGGACCAGCACACGTATGAGCTGCCAGCACACACTACCATGCAGCCCCAGTGCCAGCTGCCCGCAGCCTCCTGAGAGAACCTGAGCCAGAACCGCCGGGCTAAGCCACCTGGAGGCTTCAGGCCTGATAAACGGGGTGAGAGTGACTGCTGTTTCAAGGTGCGGGTTTGAGGTAACTGTATACACCGTGGGTGACCAGTACAGCCCTGCCCCAGCAAAGCCCAGAGCCGAGCCCAGGCAGGGTCCAGAGAGCCCAGCAGAGCACCATTCCTAGCACAGAACTGCAGTCTCCTTAAAGGAAGAAAACTATCCAGATTCCCTAAACTGTGTGATCTGCAATACCCACACATAACAGATTACTAAGCATGCAAATTAACAAGAAATACGGCCCATAATCAGGGGAAAAACAGCTGATAGAAACAGACCCTGAGCTGGCCTGGATTCCAGGATGGGAAGACAAGGATTTAAGAGAGACAGCAGAAAAGTGTTTAAGAATTGCAAGAAAAGTATGATTGTAATGACAGCGCAGATGAGAAATTCAGCAGAGAAATAAAAAACGTATGAAAGAAATGAGTGGAGATCCTATCGTTGAAATGACACTCTCCGAAACCAGCATTCCCAGGCTAGTTTGCTGCGAGTTCGAATGGCAGGTCAAAGTGCCGGTGGACTGGAGGCAGACGTCCAAAACGTCCACCCTGGAGGAAAGCGGGAAGCACACTCCAAAAGCAGACTCTCAGTGACCTGTCGGCCGGCGCAGCAGGCGGTGGCACTTAAGTCTAAGTCACGTCTCAGAAGAAAAGAGAGAGAGAAGGCGAAGGAAACATTTCTTGAAGAAATAGTGATTGAAACATTCCCAAATGTGCTGAAATTCATTATTTTGCCAATGCAAGAAATTAAATGACCCTCACTCCGAGCAGGATAGATCCAGTGAAAACCACAGTAAGTGCACTGATGTTATCATCAAACTGCTGAAAAGCAAAACTAGAGTGAAAACTCTGAAAGCGGCCAGAGCGAAACGATAAAATATGTGCAAAGGGATGACTCAAACGGCATCTGGCTTCTCACTGGAAACAAGGCTGCCTAACAGTCACAGTGGCCTGAAGTGATGGGGAAAGCTATAACCTATATAGTTCTGTATCTATAACATATATATATATACATGTTATAGATGATATAGATATGTTATAGATACGTTATATATAAAACCTATATCCGAAAAAAGCATTCTCCAAAAATGAGGATGGAGTTAGGTGGTAGCTTAACTGTAACACAACTGGACCCTCGTGGGAGAGGTCCTAGGTTCACACCCCCGGGGCTCCTGTACACACGGGGGCCGCCACGCTCACACTCATGAAAAGACCAGCTGGTGAGTCAGGGCATGAAGACTGCCAGGGGGCCTGCCTCTCTGTCTCTCTTTCCCACAGAAGGAGATAGATAACTCTTTTGTTTAATAAGGTGAAATAAAGATATCCAGATGACCAGAAGTTGAAAGAAGTTCTTGCCAGCAGATCTTCACGCGAGAAATACCGTGGAGAATTCTTGGACTGAAGGGAGATGACACCAGACTGAGACACAGAGCCACAGGGAGGAACGGCAAGCACTGAAAAAAGTAAACATGTACGTCTAAAACACTAGCTTTGGGGGCTGGTAGGTGGGTGGTGGTTAAGAGCACTGGACTCCCACATGGCCGACCACAGTTCAAGTCCTGGACCTAGCGGCATGCTTTCTCACTCCCCACCCCACCCCCCCCCCCGTCCTTCTCTGGTCAAATTAAAATAAATAAAGTCAAATAAAATCATTCTTTTAAAAAAAATAAATAAAAGAGTGTTGTTTTAAAATAAATAAATAAATAAATAAACACTAGCTTTGGGGCCCGCAGGTGGGGTAATGATTGAGGCACTAGACTTCCACATGGCCAATAGCAGTTGGAGTCCCGGACTCAGGGCTTGACACTCACTCCGGGCACACGTGCATGCCCAGAGTCCCGAGAGGATGGTGGGAGAGAAAGGGTTGCTGTGAGGCCGTGCCCCGGGGTGATTTCTTGCTTCTGTCTGTCCACAAGCACACGGGCCTTATAACAAAAATCTCTCAAAAAAAAAAAAACAAAAAAACTAGCTTTCTTCTTAATTTTCCTAAAAGACAAGTGTCCATTGAAAGTCAAAGTAATAGCATTGTGAGGCAGGGTTAATAAGATGTGTGTAACTAAAATGATGGCGATAACACAAGGGGCAGGGGAGGAGATGAAGTCAGAACACCGTCAGTTCCCTGGATTGTGAAGATGGACAGACATTGATGTAAAGCGTGAACCAGGAGGGATTCTAGTGGATGGTGATGGGAGGATACCCTACCACCTGTGACGAACACCACAAATACAGAGAGAAACAGCTAAAGTGCCAGCAGAGACGGTGTTGTGTTGTTTGTTTGTCTGTTTGCTTTTCCGAATCCAACAAAATACTCAATGAGACTTCAGAAGACACCTTCATGGCTCCTGAGAACTAGTGATTTCAGGGGAATAAGCGAAGTGAAGATTTTCCATTGATAATTCAGCCTCCAGCCCACAAACTCGAGTGGTAGGAAGCCTTTCAAGGCTCCTGTCTCTCTCTGTCTCTGTCTCGTCTTCTCATTTTTTGCAATTTTTCCTAACATTTTTTAAGGTAAAGCATTTTCTCTGCTTTCAGCCCCTCCTTTCCGTTTATCTTGTTAATAATCCCCTCCCCCGCTTCCAACCCAGGAGCGGCAAGGGGACAAGCCTTCAGAAGAAGACAGCTTCATGGCCCCCGAGGGCCAGTGATTTTGCACAGCACACTTCCATACCACGCAGTTTTCTAATTTTTGCTTTTATAATAAATAAAAATATTTTTCTGGGGACCAGCAGTTAGCGTAATGGCTATGTCGCTGAACTCCCATGTAGCCGACCGCGGTTCGTGTCTCGGACCTGGTGGCTTAAATCTCATGCCGGGCGCGTGTGCGTGCATGGCCAAGATCCCGAGAGGAGAATGGAGGAGAAGGGATTGCGGCGTGGCCATCCCCCCCGGGGGGTGATTTCTTGCTTTCTGTCTCTCTGTCTCTCTGTCTTTCTGGCGAGCACATGCACCCTATAGCAAAAACTTCTCCAAAAAGAAAATTTTTTTTCTTCTCTTTTTCTCTGTTTCTTGGTTGTTTTCGTTGCTGCTTTTTTTCTCTCTCTCTCTTTCTTTTTCTGCATGCTCCTGGATGCTCAGATTGAACTTTGAGTTTGGGAAGAAACACACCATCCATCAGAGGACTAGAAATCACCACAGGGTCACAAGAAATATGGGAAAGGAAGAAAATACCTCTCTGCCAAGGGCAAATAACTCCTCTTTATCCTCAGAGAGTACAATGAAACTCATCAAAATGTCAGATAAAGAACTTAGAATACTTGTATGTCTGGGGACCAGCACTTAGCGTAATGGCTATGTCGCTGGACTCCCACATAGTCGACCGTGGTTCGCATCCCGAACCCAGTGGCTTAAAACTCACGCCGGGCACGTGTGCGTGCGTGCCCCGGATCCTGAGAGGAGAATGGAGGAGAAGGGATTGCAGCGTGACCATCCCCCCGGGGGGTGATTTTTCACTTTCTGTCTCTCTGTCTCTCTCTGTCTGTCTGGCAAGTGCACGCACCCTATAGCAAAAACCTCTCAAAAAAAAAGAATTCAGAACATTCATAATGGCAAAGCTAACAAAGATGGAAGAGAAGAGAGAGACAATGAACTGCAGAAGAGAAAGGAGAAAGGAGCTGACAAGTTCCGGGAGGTGAGGAAATTTTTGCAAGATCTAAAAGGGGAATTACACACTTTACAAAAGAATCAAATGGAACTGTTAGAGATGAATAATACAGGAAGTCAAAATCTCCCTTGGAAATATTAAAAGCAGACTAGATCATACAGAAAATCGAATCTCAGATGTAGAAGAGAAAATTCTGACCTAAAAAAATCCACCACAAAGACTGAGAAAATTGCCCAAAAATTTGAGAACAATATACAAGAAATACTAGATACCATCAAATGTCCAAACATCCGGATAATTGGCATCCCAGAAGGCGAAGAGACTCATAAGGGCATTGATAATCTATTCCGTGAAATTCTGCAAGAAAATTTTCCAAACCTAGAGAGGCACTCAAAGATCCAGTCCCAAGAAATACAAAGGACCGCAAATAGAATCAACCCAAGAAGATCTTCTCCAAGATTCATTATAGCCAGGTTGACCAAAACCACAGACAAAGACAAGATAAGATTAAGATTGGCAAGAGAGGGACCAGCAGTTAACGTAATGGCTATGTCACTGAACTCCCATGTAGTCAACCGCGGTTTGAGTCCCGGACCTGGTGGCTTAAAACTCATGCCAAGAGCATGTGTGTGCGTGCCCAAGATCCTGAGAGGAGAATGGAAGAGAAGGGATTCCAGAGTGGTCTTCTCCCCTGGGGGTGGTGATTTCTCACTTTCTGTCTCTCTGTTTCTCTCTGTCTTTCTGGTGAATGCACACGCCCTATAGCAAAAACCTCTCCAAAAAAAAAAAAAAAGATAGTTCAAAAACTAAGAAAATGGCCAACTTAATCACAGGGACAAGTCTAGAGTTGAATATTATACCCCAGAATTCAATCGGGAAGATCGAACCACAACAGAAGATAGAGTAAGTACATGAGACTGAACTGGTGAAATAGCATTCTGTGACTTGACTAAAATATTGCTGCTTTTCTTCTAGGCTTTGTTGTCCGATTTTAAGGGTTTTTGTCCTGTCTTGAGCTGTCCATAGGTTCATGCACCTACTATTTGAACAGAACACTAACCTGTTTCCAGGCTTTAAGCTTTAAGCAAATTTCCTTACCAAGTCAAAACTGCTTTTCTTGAAATTACCAGCTGAACTTGCTATTGAAAGTAGTTATATTATCTAAGAAAATGTGTGATCAATAAAATGTGGGGGGAAAGGAATGAAAGACAACTGTAGACACCAGAGATAGTGTGAGAAGAGGGTGGGAAAGGGCAGAGGGTCAGACATAGGGGTAAATATACATATAAATGTGTGTGTGTGTGTGTGTGTGTGTGTGTGAAACTAGAAATGGAAAATTATTGATGATAACATGCATGATTAAGCCACTACGCAGTGTATTCTGGGTGGGAAATCACATTTTGTATGCTGTGACAATGCCTACACGATGAATGTAAATTAATTTTAAAAAGTTTCAGGAGAAAAAAAACATGAAAATTGTTTTTCTTTAAGTTAAAAACAATGCATATTTGATGACTGCTGTAAGCTATATAGCCCCAGCTAGGTGCTGCTTTATAGTATATTCATTCTACCCACTGAGGCTTATGCCTAAAGTCAGACTTGTGTTCATGGATATGTACATATCAGCCGCGCTTGCTATTGGAAATATTTAGATTAAGTTCATTAGTGAATCAATAAAATGGGGGGTAGGAAAGGCATAGAAAGCAACCATGGATCCCAGAGACAGTGTGGGAGGAGGGTGGGACACGGCAGAGGGTGAGAGATAGGGAATCAAGGATGGCAAAAATGACAAAATACACAGGAAACAAGAAATGGAGAATTATTTGTTGATGATAACACGTATGTTGATGTGCTTGATTGAGCCGATATACAGTGTATTCTGGATGGGAAATCTTGTTTTGTATATTGTAGTGATATATACTGAATGAATATAAATAAATAAATTTAAATTTTAAAAAAAGAATCCAACAAAATACTCAATGAATCTAGAATAAGGCTATAACAGAGGAAGGACAGATGGGCCAAATACAAAACAAATAACTAGCTCTGAGACTTACAACCAGCTGCTCAATAATTCAGTGTAAATGAGATAAACATGAATTGAAAGACAGTAATTATTAGATTTTTTAAAGCAATTGCCAACTATAGAAATATGAAATGAGGGACTGGCAGGTGGTGTGGTGGTTAAAGATGCTGGTTTCCCCCATAGTCGACAGTGGTTCGAGTCCCAAATCTGGTGGCTTGCTTTCTCACTTTCCCTTTCTCTCTCTTTGTTTCTCTCTGATCAAATTTAAAAATAATAATAACAAATGAGAATAAATAAATAAATATTTTTTTAAATAAATGAAATGTAAGGATGGAGATAAGTTAAAAGTAAAATCATGGGACAATGACTACAGTGGTTAAAATGAGAAAGCTAGTGTGGTTGAACTGAAATGGCAAAGCAGGCCCTGCTGCCATGGCATAGGTGGGGCCTGTTACTGTGCATCACTGGAGCCATGAGGGAGACGGTTCGGGTCCCGGTCCACCTGAACTGTGCCAGGTACAGCCCACGACCCCAGCTGGCGGGAAGGCTGGGAGGAGACTGGAGGGATAAAATGCTATCAGGGACCTCTCTCTCTCTCTCTCTCTTTCCCCTTCTCTCTCATGAAATAAATAACTTTAAAAGAAACAAGGCAAGTAGACTTCAAGACAAAGAATATTTCCACAGAGAAAGAGAGACATTTCATAACAGGATCATGTAATGTGTGACATTTTATAGCCAAAAATTAACTCAAAAAGAAATTGGAAAAATTCTAACTTTGAACCTAATCGTGCTTCGAAATTCATAGAGGAAGTTTTGGTTCAAAGAGAGTAATAAAAAAATTCCAAATTAAAGATTTTAACACCTGTCTCAATAATTTATAGAACAAAGAGACAAAAATCAGTAAGGATATAAAATAGTTGAACCAATACTATCAACGATCTTGATCTAATTGACATTTTCAGAATATCTCACCATACAACTTCAAAATACACATTATTTTCAATTGCACATGGAGTGTTCACCAAAATAGACCACTTTCTGTGCCATGACATGTCAAAAACTTAAAATACTTCAGAGTATCTGCTGACCGCAATTAAGTTAGAGATCAGTAAGATAATTAGAAACCCCCAAGCATGTGAAAAGTAAATAACATGACAAAGAAAGTTAATAGGAAAATTAGAAAGTATATTAACTGAATGACAGTGAAAACCAAAAAAAGAAAAAAAAGTCAAATTGTGTGAAACTCAGTTAAAGCAGTGCCTGAGCAAATGTAGAGCTCTCAATGTCCAAGATAGAAAAAGCCAAGGCTGGGCCGCCCGTGGCGTGGTGGTGAAGGTGGCTAGAGACCACCTGGCCAACCACACAGTTTGAGCCCTGGACCCAGAGACTTGAAAAACACCCTGGGCACGTGTGCGTGCATGGCCAAAATCTCGAATAGAAGGGGAAATGGAGGAGGGATTGAGGCCTAACTCTCCCCCATGGAGGTGATTTCTCATCTTTTCTCTCTCTCTCTGCCTCTCTCCACTGAGCACATGGATCTTCTGTCCAAAAAAAAGAAAGAAAGAAGAGAAAAGTAGAAGGAAAAAAAAGGCAAAAAAAAAAAAAAAAAGCAAAGATTAAAAACCAATAGCTCTGGGCCAGCAGGTAGTGGTTAAAGAAGCTGACTCCCACATGGCCGACCAAGGTTTGAGTCACAGACCTGGTGGCTTGCTTTCTCACTTTCTCTCTCTCTTTCTGGTGAGCACATGTGCCCTATAGCAAATTAAAATAATAAATAAAATGAAATAAATAGTTCTTTAAAAAAAAAAAAAAGTAATTCAGGCTAGCCAGTGACATGGTGGTTAACGCGACTGGATCCCACGTGGCCAACCTCGTGGTTTGAGTCCCAGAACAGATGGCTTGGAAAACCAGCACCCACATACTAGGTGTGTGTGCGTGTGTGCTCAGAATCCTGAGAGGATGATGGAGAAGAGATTGCAGCATGGCTGTCCCCTCTAAGGGTGATTTCTCACTCTCTCCTCTCTCTGGTGAGTATACACACCCTATAGCAAAAGCTAAAAAAAACATTAAATTTACACATTAGCGGTCTGAAAAGGAAGCACATATAAACTCCCAGTAGAAACAAATAATAAAGAGCCAAAATAGATGAAATATAAAACAAACGAATAACAGAGAAACAGCACAGCCCGACCACAACACGGACCTCCTGACGGCACGGTGGCCTCAGAGCCACCGGCTTTGCACAGAGTGGCTGGCTGCAAGAGGAAAACGAGGAGCTACTCCCACGGCCTATGTGAAAATGCACAGGGCCTAAAATGGCACAGCGGTTTTGAAGAACAAAGTTCGACCCTCTTGGGGTCCAATTTTCGAGACCTGCAACACAGCGATAGGAATCTAAGCGGCCGTCCTTCCGGGCACGGCGGCGGCGCAAAGAGCGGAGTTGGGACGTGCTCCCACATGTGAGCTCAGCTGGTCTCCAGCAAAGGTGCCACGGTGGCTCCACGGACCTGGGCAACTGGGCGAGCGGCACGGTGGCATTCGTTCGTGCCCCAGAGCCGGCAGCATGGCCGCAGCGGCCAGGACAGAGCTCAGAGGCCCTGGCACCGTGTCCTCGGGCTCTCTGCTTCGGGCCTCAGAGGGCTAAAATCCGGCTGTCGGCCAGGCTGTGCTCTCGGGAAACCGTCTCCTGTTCCCGCGAAGCTCCTTTCTGTCGTCGGACACACCACCGTCCCGGAGGCACCCCCTGGCCTCCGCGGGCCTCTCCGCGTGGGTTTGCCTCTCAGTGGAGAACCTCTCACTGTGGACTTCTCTGACCCCCTCTAAGACGGCCATCAGAGACAATCTTCGTCCTGACTAAACCAAAGCAAACTGACGAAGCCTTAATTCCACCTTCAAAATGATCACAGGTGGGTGCCACACACTCCCAAACCCCACCCTCTCTCTGGGAGGCCCTCACACGGCACCGGCTCTAGGGGTGGGAGTCTGGGGAACCGGCTGGGATTCTTGGCTGCTGTAACGAACGATCATAAACTTAGTGGTTGAAGCAATGCAAATGTACTCTCCTACAGGCAGTCGTTCAGAAGTTCAGATGGGGCTAGCCGGGCTGAAATGCACTGTCCTGGGGCCGCCCCGGACTGGGTGCACCCTGCCTCTCCTTCCTTGCAGCCTCTGCTGGCCCGCCCCATGTCTCAGGGCCTCTTCCTCCAAAGTCAACCAGTGGCCCAGTTCTCAGCACTCCAGGAACTGGCAGAGGGCATATGGTTTGGTTGCTAAACTCCCATGCAGTTGACTGTGGTTCGAGTCCCTGACCCAGCGGCTTCAATCTCACACTGGGCGTGTGTGTGTGCCCAGAATATTGAGAGGAAAATGGAGAAGGGATTGCAGCGTGACCATTTCCCCTGGGGGTGAGTTCTTGCTTTCTGTCTCTCTGGTGAGTGCATGTACCCCATAGCAAAAATCTCTCTTTTAGAAAGGGGGAAGGAGGCACTCCACCCTTTTCTGCTTCCCTCTCCCACGTCAGGCCTGACCAGATGACCGAGGAAAGCAGCCCTGTCTTACAGGGCTGACCAGCAGCCTTCATTCCACCTGCGACCTTCTCCCATCTTTGCCACGTTAGGTGACTTTGAAGGCTCCCGCGGTGAGGTGTGGGCACCCTTCTCCAGCCATTGCCCCACCTACCCCAGGAGACATCTCGAAATTCTCCACAGGAAACAGTCGCCAGGCCAGCTGGACACCCGCTGTACGGGGAAAGAGAGATCTCCGTTCTTGCCTCGCACAAAAGTTCAATAAATAGTAGATAAAAATACAAAATCTAAAACTGTAAGAAGTATATAAGTGGCCAATAAGAACATTAAAAGATGTTCAATACTAGGGACCAGCAGGTGGCATGGTGATTAAGGTGCTGGACACTGCCACATGGCAGACCACGGTTCAAGTCCTGGACCTGGTGGCTTGCTTTCTCACTTCTCCTCCCTTTCTCTGTGTGTGTGTCTGTCAAATTAAAAATAAACAAATGAATAAATAAAATTAAATAAATAATTCTTTTTTAAAAAAAAAAAGGATTCTCAACACTATTAGTCATCAGAAAAGTGCAAATTAAAACCACGAGCTACCACGACCACTCAAGGGCCATGACGTGAGAGGAATTAAACGGAGCCACCGGCGGCGTTGGCGGGTCAGGGCGCGGTGCTGGCAGGACCGGAACAGCGTGGGAACAGGATGGGCCCCTCTGAACACAGAGCTGTGACCTGGCAGTTACACCCCCGGGAATCTGGCCAGGAAAATGGAAAGCACGTGTCCACCCGAACACCGAGGTCAGAGAGGCAGGAGAAATGCACCACGAGTTCAGCCCCCGGAGGTCTGTGTGCCACGCGCATCAGGACCACGAAGAGGAACGAGCTGTCCCGTGCTTCGACCTGGTGAACTTCGAATCGTGCCAAGGGGAGGGAGCCATGGAAAAGACCACGGCTGCACGACTCCATTTACATGAAACGCCCAGAGAAGAGAGACAAAAAGGGCTTAGTGGCGGCGGGGGGACGGGTCGCCGAGGGACGGGGACCAGGGTGCTGGGCCTGCCTGCTAATGAGCTCTGGGCTTCCTCCCGGCGGTGGGAGCGTTTCAGAGTAGACGGGGGCGACACTCACAGCGCACGTGCGAAAGACTGGCCGTTCACTGTGTTCTCTCTTTCCTACTTTTTGAAGGGCACACGTGCTTGCCAGCGAGGAGAGAGACAGTAAGAGGGATACTGAAAAAGTGCCCCCAGAGGATGGCATTCGGCAATCCGTTCCCCTCTATTCTCTCCCTGGGAGTGTGGACATGAACACACACACCTGGAAGGGTTGTCAAGCCGCTGGGTCTGGGACTGGAACCACGGTCGGCCACGTGGGAGTCCAGCACCTTAACCACCATGCCACATGCTGCCCCTGTGGCTGTTCACTTTAAACGATAACTTCGTATCATGTAAGTTGTATCTTACTTCTGAATTTGTGTGGGAAAGCATCAGGCACTCAGGCCTGTGTCAGTGTTTACAGGCCCTCTCTCTCACGTCACCTGAAACACGCGTGGTCACCGGTCCCACTTGCAGCACCCTTTGCTGACAGGGAATGTGATTTTTAATCCCACGTAAGTAAAAATGTTACCCCCAATAAAATTCCAGTTCTCTTGTTAGTAGAGCTGTTATTATTAATACCAAAAAATCTACTGAAATCTTGTTATATTTTAAATTCTGTCCATTACAAAAATAAAACAAAATTTCCAGAAGAAAACAGGGTGGGCTGGCTCTGTGGTGCAGTGGGAATGTGCTGCCCAAGGGAAGGTAGAGCCCATGTGGCCACAGTTCAAATCCCACCCAGTGGGCCGGAAGCTTGCCACGTAGGCACGCGAGGGCCAGAATCTGGAGGCTGGACAGCTGGGGCAAGGGCTCATGGCTACACAGACCCTGTGATGTGCCCCCTCACGTGCACACGCTCTATTATAAATTAAGAGAAAACTTAAAAAAAAAAAAAAAAAAAAAAAAAAACATAGAACAGCGCACGTGCGAAAGACTGGCCGTTCACTGTGTTCTCTCTTTCCTACTTTTTGAAGGGCACACGTGCTTGCCAGCGAGGAGAGAGACAGTAAGAGGGATACTGAAAAAGTGCCCCCAGAGGATGGCATTCGGCAATCCGTTCCCCTCTATTCTCTCCCTGGGAGTGTGGACATGAACACACACACCTGGAAGGGTTGTCAAGCCGCTGGGTCTGGGACTGGAACCACGGTCGGCCACGTGGGAGTCCAGCACCTTAACCACCATGCCACATGCTGCCCCTGTGGCTGTTCACTTTAAACGATAACTTCGTATCATGTAAGTTGTATCTTACTTCTGAATTTGTGTGGGAAAGCATCAGGCACTCAGGCCTGTGTCAGTGTTTACAGGCCCTCTCTCTCACGTCACCTGAAACACGCGTGGTCACCGGTCCCACTTGCAGCACCCTTTGCTGACAGGGAATGTGATTTTTAATCCCACGTAAGTAAAAATGTTACCCCCAATAAAATTCCAGTTCTCTTGTTAGTAGAGCTGTTATTATTAATACCAAAAAATCTACTGAAATCTTGTTATATTTTAAATTCTGTCCATTACAAAAATAAAACAAAATTTCCAGAAGAAAACAGGGTGGGCTGGCTCTGTGGTGCAGTGGGAATGTGCTGCCCAAGGGAAGGTAGAGCCCATGTGGCCACAGTTCAAATCCCACCCAGTGGGCCGGAAGCTTGCCACGTAGGCACGCGAGGGCCAGAATCTGGAGGCTGGACAGCTGGGGCAAGGGCTCATGGCTACACAGACCCTGTGATGTGCCCCCTCACGTGCACACGCTCTATTATAAATTAAGAGAAAACTTAAAAAAAAAAAAAAAAACATAGGAAGGAATCTTCATAACTTTGGGATAAAGATTTCTCAGAATACAAAAAGTACTCACCTAAACCTTTAAACAGGTAAATTCATTTATAACAATTATTAACCTAGGTCTTCCAAAAGACACTATTAATAAAATGTGAAGAAAAGTCACTAATGAGGAGAAAATAATTATAATACATGTATCTGACAAAACTCAAGAATTTTCATATTAATAATAAGAGAAGCAACTTTTTTTTAATGGGCAAAAAATCTAAGCAAACACTCCATGGAAGATCCTAAATGGTATTAAAAAGACTCAGGTTGAAACAACAATGAATTATCAGCACACCAGCTCCAGAGTGGCTAAAATCAAAAAGCCTGACAATTTACTGATCGCAGGAGGGGACATGCGTCTAGAAATTGGGACTGTCATCCATTGCTGGTCAAATGCAAAATGGCACAATCACTTCGAGAAACAGGTGACAGTACCTTGGGAACTGAGCACACACCTTCCTCCAACCTAGCAGTCTACCCCAGGTCTCTCACAAGAAAAACTAAAGCATACGTCCACGTAAAGATCGCACGAGCACTCTTCGGCAGCTTATTTGTGACGGCTGAACGGAAACCATCCATACCTGCCATCAGGCACGATGATGGGTTATGCTGCATCCCTGACCGTGAGCTCGCAACGGCAAGGGGACAGGGGTTACACTGAGCGGAAGAAGCCAGGCTCACGGGCACACCACGGGCTGCTGACGCCACGGGGCTGCTGAAGCTCTAGGTCGGGCAGACTAAGCGGTGGCGAGACATCAGTGTGTCCTCTCAGGGAGGGGGACCGCCTGGCAAGTGGCCCAGGGGACCTTCCGACTCATGGGATTGCTCTGGGTCTTGACTGAGGTGTCTCTGTGAATGTGTGTGTGCGTGTGTGGTTTTTCATTACTGAACTGACACTTGGAAAGCTACTCGGTAGGTCGTGGGGCACAGGTAGCGCAGCACTGGGGCCTGGACACCATAGGGCGGCCCAGGCCTGGCTCCCAGGCCAGCCCGAGGCCTGCCAGTTCAGGTCTGCATTCCAGTAAGCCACCTATTTGGAAGACTGAGGCAGGAGGACGCAGCACTGGGAGACTGCCAGAAGTACCTATTTCCGCCTCTTCCCCTTCTCTCTCCCCCTCTCTCTCATAAAAAAAGAAAGAAAAGAGCGAGAGAAATAAACATGCATTTTATTATATGTAAACGATATCCAAATGCTCTTGATTTAAAAAGGAAACTATACAGGCCAAACAAAGCGGGTGCTGACTGAATGAAACTCGTGGTCCACCGTCCACTCACCAGCTAAGGGTGAGACCTCCCCACCTCTGGCCCGGCACCTGGGAGTCGACTGCATTAGGAACAGACTCTCATTTTGAAGGCTCTTTCTCAGGGTGCCGTAGTAAGAAAAGAGAGGGAGAAAACAGCACCACCAAGCACCACCCGTCTCAGCTCCTCCTTCGGTCCAAATAAAGATCCTTCCAGGCCAGACCCTGCCTGGAGGTTGGCGTGCCCTGCCACGGATGCACAGGGCGGCCTCCTTAGCCCACGGCTCGGTGCTGCAGGCTCCAGGGCTCACAGGCAGAGCAGCCCCACACCGACGAGGCGGGCTCCACAGCAGTTCCGTCTCATCTGACCAAAGTGGCAGGAGGAAGTCGATGGTCACCCATCTGTCATGTCTTCCTGGACACGCAGGAGGACCAGGTTCCCAGGCCCCTTTGAAGTTGCGTTGGTACCATTTGGCCAAATTCTGGCCAATAACATGTGGGCGAGAAGACTATCTATGATGTCTAGAACTGTTCATAAAAACCCAGCTGAGGGAGTCGTGATGGAAGGTTCCAGACTCCACAGCCCCGCCAACAAGGGCTGCCGAGAAGGGCCACCCAGCCCATGTCTGGCCTTCATGAGCAGGACATGTCTGTACTGTGCTTAAATGCTAGAACTGGGGTAGTTTGTTACGGCAACTAGCAACATTTATCCTAACTAACTCATGACATGTACTCATTACGCAAACATCTGACTGTATATATCTACTTATGTTACTGAAAAAAATCAAAACAAAAAAGGAAAGTCTATTGGCTCTAAGTATCTTTTACTACAATAATTCAAAAGTCAACAATAAGAGGGACCAGCAGTTAGTGTAATGGCTATGTCGCTGGACTCCCACGTAGTCGACCGTGGTTTGCGTCCCGGACCCGGTGGCTTAAAACTCACGCCGGGCGCGTGTGCGTGTGTGCCCAAGATCCCGAGAGGAGAATGGAGGAGAGGGGATTGCAGCGTGACCATCCCCCCTGGGGGGTGATTTCTCGCTTTCTGTCTCTATGTCTCTCTCTATCTGCCAGCTCACATGCCCTATAGCAAAAACTTCTCAAAAAAAAAAAAGTCAACAATAAGAAAAACAAACAACTGACTTACAAAATGGGCAAACAAAATGAACAAAAATTCCACCAAAGAGAAGACAGAGATAGCAAATAAGTAATGTGAGAAAATGTTCAACATCACAGCCATAAAGGAAATGCAAATTAAAACCAGAAAGAGATCTCACGACACACTTATTAGAACGATTATAATTAAAAATACCAATTTTTTTAGAGAAATTGGGCCTCCTCCATCGCTGATGAGAATGTCAAATGTTGCAAGCACTCTGGAAAGTAGCTTTTCTGTTTCTCAAAAACTAAACATGCACTTACCACGCGACACAGCCTCACACTCTTGGACAGTTACCACAGAGAAATGGAAACTTCCGTTTGCACTAAAACACGCACATGGGTCTGTGGAACTGTTATGCATAATGGCTGAGCAAACTGGGTTGTGCTTCCAAAGGGGCCCCGCACAGCAACAGAAGGGAAGACACCACCGACACGCAAGGGCCAGGCCGGACTGCAAGGGAGTTACAGAGAGTGAGAGAAGTCAGCCTCAAAGTTCACACGCTGCAGGTCCGTTTACACGGCAGCCTTCTTATTATTTATTTATTTATTTATTTATTTATTTATTTATTTATTGGAGAGGTTTTTGCTATAGGGCACATGTGCTTGCCAGAAAGACAGAGAGAGACAGAGAGACAGAAAGCGAGAAATCACCCCCAGGGGGGATGGCCACGACGCAATCCCTTCTCCTCAATTCTCTTCTTGGGATCGTGGGAACGCATGCACACACACTCGACGAACCACCAGGGTGGGGACTTGAACTGTGGTCGACTACGTGGGAGTCCAGCGACATAGCCATTACGCTAAGTGCTGGCCCAGGACACTCATTATTTTTAATTTAAACCTTTTTTCAAAGCACGGGGAAGACCTGAGCAGAGACCGCGCTGGCCGTCACCCGTGTCCCAGGGCCCTTTGACCAGGACGCCGTGTGTTTTCACTGAGAGTCCCACCTGCTTGGATGAGCCAGGGTCACTGTCATTTTTAATAAAAGAAGTTGCCATTTTTCTTCCCAATAAGCCAAAACTAGTGGCAATCGTCCCCACAACCCGGGGACATGAACACACTGGAGAGAGACTGCTCAGTGCCTGTTGGAGACCAGGGTCCCCACGGGGCCCCGGGATCTTGGGCATGCACACACACGCGCCCGGCGTGAGCTCAAACCACCAGGTTTGGGACTTGAACTGTGGTCGACTACGTGGGAGTCCAGCGACATAGCCATTACGCTAAGTGCTGGCCCAGGACACTCATTATTTTTAATTTAAACCTTTTTTCAAAGCACGGGGAAGACCTGAGCAGAGACCGCGCTGGCCGTCACCCGTGTCCCAGGGCCCTTTGACCAGGACGCCGTGTGTTTTCACTGAGAGTCCCACCTGCTTGGATGAGCCAGGGTCACTGTCATTTTTAATAAAAGAAGTTGCCATTTTTCTTCCCAATAAGCCAAAACTAGTGGCAATCGTCCCCACAACCCGGGGACATGAACACACTGGAGAGAGACTGCTCAGTGCCTTGGGGAGACCAGGGTCCCCACGGGTTCCCGCAGGACGTGGAGGGCAGCCTTGTCCAGCCAGGGCACGCGTGTTAACCGTGCAGCCGCTTGGTGCCTGAGGACGGTACGGGGAAGCGACCCTGCGACCCCAGAGTCCAGGCACCAGCGTGGGCCCGAAGGCTGCCCAGGAGAGGAGGAAGTGCCCCTCTGAGGCCCACCTGGGAGGTAAAGTGGGTAGGCCTGGGGCTTACCCGGACGCGGACAGTGATGGCTGCCGGCAGTCTCCCAGCCTGGGACGAGGCCAGAGGAAGAGCCAGTGCCTCCCAGTCAGGCCCACGCTTGGGCACCAGGAAGCCCAGAAGCCTTCAGATGCCTCGTCCCGTTCCAGCCGCAGGCACTCAGTCGCCCGCCTCGGGCCTGTTGGAGGGTCTGGTACAGGCATGGGAGGCAGTGGAGTGTCCCCGAACCGCTCCATCCCAGGGCCCCGCCTCCGCAGGGCCTGTCCAGCTCGGGGACGTCAGTGCCAACCTGTGCCAGCTGGCTGGAGCAGCTGGAGGCTCTGCTCACCTGGGGAAGCCTGGAGGACAGGGCGGGGAAGGCCGGGGAGCTGTGGAGCGGGCTCAGGCTGGGAGAGCCGGGCCGTCAACCGGGCAGATGGAGTCAGCTCTGCCTGGAGGTGGTTCACAGCCAGAAAGCGTGGACATCAACACCGGGGCTCCGTTCAAAGGGCGCATGGAGAGCGGCAGGAGAGGAGCCTGGGGACCAGTCAGCGGGTAGAGAGGAGCAGACGCCAGCGTGCGCGGAGCAAGGGTGTCGAGAAGCGCCTGGCCTCTGAGCCGAGGCGCTGAGAATCGAGGGCTGCCATTGCTCCCACACGAGGGGAAGCGCATGGGCTCCCGTCACCAGACCGGGGACACCACCGTGGGGACCTGGGCCAAGGGCCTAGACCATGCCCCAGGGGCAGCTTCAGAGCACTGGCGGCCTGCTGGAAGGGCGTCCCCTTGCAGGCCGGGTTCCTGCGGTGAGCTGTGGTGAGGGCGGCTCTGCTCAGCCCTCTCCACCTGGGTCTCCCAGTGCCTATGGCCCCTTGGCTCCCTTCTGAGAGTCACCAGGCAGCTGCCCAGGCATGGTCTGTGAGCCTGGTTGCCGCCCCAGGGGGGATGAGTCTCCTAGCCAGGGTGTTTTCTGGAAGTTCTGGGCAAACGGCCCTCTCCACCCACCCACTGGGGTGAGTAAGCCCAGACATAGCCCAGAAGCCCAGAGGTCCCTTGGGGGGACCAATCCCCACGGCCACGATGGGCGCTCCAGCTGGGCTGCCCCTGCTCCTCCCTCACGGGCTTCCTGTCCTTCATCAAGGCCTCTCGCCCTGCCGGGTCTGCCTCCTTGACCCCGGGGCTGGCCAGAGGCCCAGCCACAACAGCCAGGCTCCATCTGGAACCTGGCAACCACTGTCCACACCCCTACCCAGGTCCCCAGGCCCGAGGGCCTTCTGAGAAGCTGGCAGCCCCAGCCTGCCCACCCGACCACCTTCTCTCCTCCCCAGCCCACGGGGGGGCCCAGGACAGCTGCCCCCCCTCAGGGAGAACTTCAGCCTGCGACCCACACGGACACACCAAGGAAGCCCCGTTTGTCAGCCCCCCCATGGAGAGATCTCGCCCTGCACTCCAGAATTAGAAGACTCTCCCCGGGGACCGAAGACAGAACCCGTGCCGCTTCCTCTGCTTCCCGCGCTCATTAAAACCTCCCTAATGAGCGGCCTTCCCCGGCCCAGGAGCGCTGGCTAACGAGCTCCCGCGGTCGCCAGGGCACACTCTGGGTGGACCAGCTTTAGCACAGCAGAACTGGGCTCTCAGCTGACCCGACAGAAGGCCTCCCGTGACGGGACGGGGCCGAGTGTCCCAGGACAGCAGGGTCACCCACACCGTGTGCACAGAAAGCGTCCTCTCTGCCCGCTCCCTCGGCCCCACACGTACCCAGCCCCTGCTTCCAACCTGGGCCCCGCCCCAGGGCCACCCACCAGAAGTCCTGCAGCCGTCTCTCCTGGGCCGCAGGGGGGCTCCTCAGGGAGTCTGAGCAGGGGAGGAGAGTTCCAGGAGACGCCTCTCTGCTCCCCTCTGGGCCGGTGACGGCCTTGGGGCCCCACTTTGAGAACGACACGCCAGCCTTGCTTACAGGTACCAGGACCGTCCGAAGACCCGGCCGTGGCTGTGGCCCGCACTGCTGGACAGCCTGGGTCCCAGCCGGCGGGCGTTAGGGAGAAGGCGTGGGGGCTGCTCCTGCAGCCAAGTGCTCCGCCTTCTTCCCGGCCGGTGTGCCGCCTCAGGCTGCCGGGGAAGCTGGGGCCTTGGCTCCTTTGTGGGTAAGCCCTGGGCCGGGCTGACACCCCTGAAGGTACTCTGCCTGGGGAGGGAGGGACAACATGCAGGGGCTTCAGAAAGTTCGTGGAAAGTGGAATTACAGCACAAGTTTGTCTTGATGCAAAGAAATTCTGAAATCCACACACAGCTGTCTCCTAGCACACGTTTCCGTGCAGGACCCTCGCAGGCCTCGCCCCGGGGCCACACTGAGCTGAGCCGCCCCTCCTGCCCTGGCGCTCCGTCTTGGGCTCCTCCTCCCGCTCTCCTGCTTCCCGGAGGGCGGCGCCTGCTCCCCAAGGCTGGCTGGGAGCCTTGTCTGGGAAAGCCACGCGTGTTCCCCAGCATCGGGGCGCTGCGTGACTGTGGCAGGGCACACAGCCTCACCTCCCGGGCTCCTACCACCGTCGTCCATGCAACAGAGAAAACAGGCCGCCTGCGTGTTCGTGGGGAGAAACGCGCTCCACCGACCGGCTCAGAACCTGCCCTCTGGGCAGCCTCGCAGGGGTTCAGGCTCCAAATCTGTCTCCGTCTTTCCTGGGTCTGGGTCAAAAACAAACCCCCCAAATAGTGGCAGGACTGCTCCTGCACACCCTTCCTGTGGCATGTCCCCCCAATCCTGAGGCTCAGGCAATTAAAATAAAATCCCCACATCCCTAGATGTTTACAAGACCAGCTGGTGACGAGCGAGCCGGCACCGTCTCATTACATGAAGGAAGAGCACAAAGCGTCAGGGCTACCGAAGACGCTCAAACGTCCTCACCAGTGCTGCCCTCTGGGGGGCTTCTCCCCCAGCCTGCCAGAGGCCTGGCTTGGGAAGGTCACGGTCCCCAGGCCCAGTGCAGGCCGCGGCAGTGTCCTCGGTGGCCAGCTCTGGTTCCTGGCCACACAGGTCACCCACGGGGCTCCTGAGACTGAGTGCCTGGGGTTGGGGGTGCCCCTCGGTCCAGCCACCGTGTGGCCCCGGGAGGGAGAACACAGGCAGGGTCTGTGAGGGGACATAGTCGGCGATGAGGCAGGAGCTGGGGGGGTGCCTGGGCTGGGAGCCTGGAGTCCAGGCGGCTCCCACCGTGGGCGAGCTGGGCTATGCCCTCACCACAGCGAGGCCCGACGCTGGCCTGGGGGGAACTCCAGCTCCCGCCCTCCTAGTCCCCTCAGGTCCACCTGGATCCTCCATCTCCACTAAAGCCTGAGCACCAGAGAACCCAGGGATGGCCATGCCCCGGGGACTGCCCGGCACCAGGCTTGCCTGACCGCAGGGGCGGGCTGTAGGACAGACGGGGACACGACGGCAGGACGAGGACCGGGCAGAGCTCCACAGTCAGACCACGCCCTGCCCTGGCTGTCTCGGTGTGCAGCCACCCACGGTGACATGCTCCCAGACAGCTTCCTAACAAGCAGACCTCGGCCCTACCGCCAGGCCTACACTGGGCACTCACTGTGCCCGCCGTCTCGCCGCGTCGCGGGTAACCCCAGGGCGGCAGCTGCTGTGAGCCCCACTTTCCAGATGATGCCAAGGCAGAAAGTGGAACGCAGCCGTCCCCACCAGCCAGGAGACCACAGGCGGGACTGCCACCGGAGGGCTCCAGGCCGTGTGGCCCACGCTCAAGCCTGCCCAGCCTTCCAGACCGCCCAGCCAGCCCCGCCTTGGGCAGCCCTGCCCACTCTGCCCCGTTCCCTCCGACCAGTTCCCATCTCCACCGCCGAGCCCCAGCGTCCGGCGTGGCCTCCTCAGAGCCCCTCGTACCTGCTGGCTGAGCCTGGACGGTGCCGGGCAACTGCCCCGAACCAAACGACAGCTGTGACTTTGTAAAGCGAGGGAATGAGAGGGAGCCCTCGGCCTCCAGCACGTCCAGTTTAGCGGGTCAAGGAGTTTCCACGACGGAGAATGGCTCTCCCCTGGGCAGCCCTGGTCCAGCGCCGGCCAGGCCCCCGAGCTGCCGGGGCCAGCCCTGCCGTCAGGGGTCTCGTGTCGTCAACGTTTCAAAGAAATGTCAGATATATGGGCCTCGGAGCATGACTCACCGGCCAGACTCCGGGGACCTGAGACTTTACCCCGGCTTCGGCAGACTCGTTCAGTGTCTACAAGAAAAGCAGACAGCGGTCTGCCCTGAGGGCCTCGGGAGGGACGTGGGTTAGACCACGCGGGGAGGCGAGCGCGTGGCCGAGCACCTGCACGAGCTGCCGCAGGGTCCTGGACGGAGCTGCCCTCCGGAGGGGCTGAGTGTGGGGAGAGGGTCTCCGAGGAGAGGGCCTCACTCCACCTCGAGGGCGGGACGTCCACCCAGAGGGGACAGTGTGAGGAGTCCAGGGCACAGAGCGCTCGGCGGGAGCTGGGGTGCAGGGCGGCTGCTCCACGGGGGGCAGGGCCGTCCCCCGCCCCGCTAGCCCGCCTCGCACTTCTGTCACTCATGGCTTTCTGTCTCTCTCCCCCTCACACTCAGACACTGCCCCCTCTTGGCTGCCATTTCTCGCTGAGCCGCGTTTACTCAGACACGGCTGCGCTGTGTGGAGGGTGCGTGGGTGCTCCGAGGGCCGGCCCGGAGCCTGCCCTAGCCCAGCCGGGGAGTAGCAGGGAGGCCAGGCCCACAGCCGGAGGGCCCTCCAGGCCAAGGGGCAGAATGAAGTGAGGCCACCACCAGGGGCAGGACACTTCCCAGTGGGGGGGCGATGGGGGAGGATCCAGGGGGACACACTCACACACTCACACACTCATACACTCACACTCACAGTTTCCAGGCCCGGCTCGGACGCTGGTGGCCAGGGGAGCCTGGCCAGGCCTGCTTGAAGGATGAGGCTGTCTCAGTAGCAATGGAAAAAACACCACCCTGAGAACAGGACACTCCGCGAGGCCTGCAATAACCAGCCTGTCCTTTGAGCTGGCCAGCTGCCCACAATTAGAGGCTCCGGGCAGAGCGGGCCTGCGACAAGGCCTCCACAGCAGCTTTATCATCCCTCCCGGGAGCCTGGCAGCTGACAGCCTTCGGCCGGGCCCACGCCTGGAGGCCAGAACAGACAGGCCAGGGGGAGAGAGCCGGCAGGAGCCCGTGGCCAGTCTGGCTGCTGCCCTTTGGCTCCTGTGACCCTCCCAGGCGACCCTGGGCTGAGACCCAGTGCCCTCGTCCATACAGTGAGAGCCCCGTGCCAGGTCAGTGTGAGCACCGGACGCAAGGACACGGGTGCTCAGTAAGAGGCTGCACCCCCACGTACTGCTGTCATCGGAAGCTGTGGCTGCCCACGAGCTAGTCCCTGACACAGCTCTGCGGCCTGACAGAGTGACCATCTCGACGCCCAGGGGACCTCCTGCCCGGGGTGGGCTCTGGGAGGGCCAGCAGCAGGAGCAGGGCCACGGGGCACGGCCACCTCCTGGACGCTGGGTCCCAGCCCTTGCCGTGGCTGTCACTTGACAGAAAATGGCCCTGAGACCCAAATGCACCAACCACACTGTGCTGCGCTGTAGCCCCCTTTCCGGAGTCAGGCTTAAATAATTCCAGCTTAGAACCCAAGCTGGGAGAAGCAGCAGGGAGCACGCGTGGGAGGAGGCTCTCCACTCTCCCCTGCATCAGCTCGGCCACCCGAGACCCCGCCTGAGGGAGGAGGCGGCTGGAAGCCCTGAGAGCCAGTGGGCGGTCACTGCGGGCTCACGAGCAGCCACGTCGGCCCCGTGTCCAGCAACCCCGGG
>NW_006159689.1:1657028-1657686 GCF_000334495.1 Tupaia belangeri chinensis | reverse complement strand
TGTTCTACAGGAGCTTCTGCAGCCACTCTGCAAACAAGAGGAGAGCTGGCCTGACCATTGAGGGGACCGATGGAAACCAAGGAGCCATGTCCCCCGTGACATCGTTAGGCTGCTTAACTGGGCCTCTCCTGAAGTCCATGTGACCCGGAGCTGCCGACCATGGGACTCGACACGTTACCTTCCAGCACAGCAGGAGCCAGGTCTCAGGGAAGCACCCCTAGTCCTCAGGCTGTCTGTCCCTTCTCTCTAGTCCCCTCCAGCTGGTTTTGCCCTCTGCTTCCTCATGGTGGCAACATGGCTGCTAGAAGCTCCAGGCCTTGCTCTTCACAGGTTCAAGTTCAAAAAAAAGGACAGCACTTCTTCCCAGAAGTGCCCACGTAAGCCCTCGGGTTCAATCCAGCTGACCGTCCTGAAGCAGGCTTGCCACGAAGCGAGAGCCAACCAGAGCAGCTACAGAGAAGAGCAGAAAGTGGGGTTGGGAATGGAGGTGCCCAAAGGCTCTCGAGTGCCGCCCTGGAGAAGCGGGAATGGTGACAGAGCAGGCCAAGCCCACAGGCGACCTCCTTCCAAGAGGGTCTCCCCATCCAGCCCCGCCACCTGGCACCCTCCCACAGAGTGTCCAGGGCTGCCCATCCACGCAGCCAGTCTGGCCCACCAC
>NW_006159689.1:1636847-1656994 GCF_000334495.1 Tupaia belangeri chinensis | reverse complement strand
CCCCAGCCCTGAGAGCTGACCCGCCCGTCCAGCCCCCCGGCTCCCACAGCCCTGCGCCCTTTCCCTGGCCCCGATCTTGTCTCCACTGGCCACCTTCTCCTTCCCTCCCTACACAGCATTGTGCTGCCGTCCTTCTGCCAGACAGGCCCGGCACGAGCTCTACCCTAGGGGAGTGAAACGTGCCTGCCAACCCCGCTGGGCCATCCCCACGACATCCAGGATCCCCAGTGGCAGCTGGACTCTGAGCGGCATCATTCCCCACTCTAACCAATCCCGCACACTGCCCAGGTCCCTAACCCAGCCCCTTCTCTCAGCACTGCCCTCCTAGGCCGCCATAGCTCATGGGCTCACAGGAGAAGCTCCCAGCCCAAAGGCCTGTGGCACTCAGAGCCACGCCATCGGCCCAGGCAAGGGTTAATGAGTACGCCTGTCACTGAGCTGTCCCCACCTCCAGACTCGGGTGGACAGAGAGGTATCTGTGATCTCTACCCAACATCTCTGGAAAGGTTTAAGGTGCTTCCGAGGATACACGCACACAAGAGATCGTGTCCATTAAACACACATAGACAACGAGATCACATACCTTAAACACACACACACAAAGAGATCACGTCCATTAAACACACACACACGAGATCGCGTACATTAAACACACATATACAGTGAGATTGCGTCCATTAAACACACACACACACGAGATCGCGTACATTAAACACACACACAGATCACGTACATTAAACACACACACAGAGCGAGATCGCATACACTAAATACACACACAGAGCGAGATCACGTACATTAAACACACACACACAGCAAGATCGCGTACATTAAACACACACACAGTGAGATTGCGTACATTAAACACACATACACAACGAGATCGCGTACATTAAACACACAGAGCGAGATCGCGTACATTAAACACACACACACAGCAAGATCGCGTACATTAAACACACACACAGTGAGATTGCGTACATTAAACACACATACACAACGAGATCGCGTACATTAAACACACAGAGCGAGATCGCGTACATTAAACACACACACACAGCAAGATCGCGTACATTAAACACACACACAGTGAGATTGCGTACATTAAACACACATACACAACGAGATCGCGTACATTAAACACACAGAGCGAGATCGCGTACATTAAACACACACACACAGCAAGATCGCGTACATTAAACACACACACAGTGAGATTGCGTACATTAAACACACATACACAACGAGATCGCGTACATTAAACACACAGAGCGAGATCGCGTACATTAAACACACACACACAGCAAGATCGCGTACATTAAACACACACACAGTGAGATTGCGTACATTAAACACACATACACAACGAGATCGCGTACATTAAACACACAGAGCGAGATCGCGTACATTAAACACACACACACAGCAAGATCGCGTACATTAAACACACACACAGTGAGATTGCGTACATTAAACACACATACACAACGAGATCGCGTACATTAAACACACAGAGCGAGATCGCGTACATTAAACACACACACACAGCAAGATCGCGTACATTAAACACACACACAGTGAGATTGCGTACATTAAACACACATACACAACGAGATCGCGTACATTAAACACACAGAGCGAGATCGCGTACATTAAACACACACACACAGCAAGATCGCGTACATTAAACACACACACAGTGAGATTGCGTACATTAAACACACATACACAACGAGATCGCGTACATTAAACACACAGAGCGAGATCGCGTACATTAAACACACACACACAGCAAGATCGCGTACATTAAACACACACACAGTGAGATTGCGTACATTAAACACACATACACAACGAGATCGCGTACATTAAACACACAGAGCGAGATCGCGTACATTAAACACACACACACAGCAAGATCGCGTACATTAAACACACACACAGTGAGATTGCGTACATTAAACACACATACACAACGAGATCGCGTACATTAAACACACAGAGCGAGATCGCGTACATTAAAAGATCGCGTACATTAAACACACACAGAGCGAGATCGCATACATTAAACACACACAGAGCGAGATTGCGTACATTAAACACACACAGAGCGAGATCGCGTACATTAAACACACGCACAGCGAGATCGCGTCCGTTAAACACACACACCGTGAGATCGCGTCCATTAAACACACACGCACAGTGAGATCGCATACATTAAACACACGCACAGCGAGATCGCGTCCGTTAAACACACACACCGTGAGATCGCGTCCATTAAACACACACGCACAGTGAGATCGCATACATTAAACACACGCACAGCGAGATCGCGTCCGTTAAACACACACACCGTGAGATCGCGTCCATTAAACACACACGCACAGTGAGATCGCATACATTAAACACACGCACAGCGAGATCGCGTCCGTTAAACACACACACCGTGAGATCGCGTCCATTAAACACACACGCACAGTGAGATCGCATACATTAAACACACGCACAGCGAGATCGCGTCCGTTAAACACACACACCGTGAGATCGCGTCCATTAAACACACACGCACAGTGAGATCGCATACATTAAACACACGCACAGCGAGATCGCGTCCGTTAAACACACACACCGTGAGATCGCGTCCATTAAACACACACGCACAGTGAGATCGCATACATTAAACACACGCACAGCGAGATCGCGTCCGTTAAACACACACACCGTGAGATCGCGTCCATTAAACACACACGCACAGTGAGATCGCATACATTAAACACACGCACAGCGAGATCGCGTCCGTTAAACACACACACCGTGAGATCGCGTCCATTAAACACACACGCACAGTGAGATCGCATACATTAAACACACGCACAGCGAGATCGCGTCCGTTAAACACACACACCGTGAGATCGCGTCCATTAAACACACACGCACAGTGAGATCGCATACATTAAACACACGCACAGCGAGATCGCGTCCGTTAAACACACACACCGTGAGATCGCGTCCATTAAACACACACGCACAGTGAGATCGCATACATTAAACACACGCACAGCGAGATCGCGTCCGTTAAACACACACACCGTGAGATCGCGTCCATTAAACACACACGCACAGTGAGATCGCATACATTAAACACACGCACAGCGAGATCGCGTCCGTTAAACACACACACCGTGAGATCGCGTCCATTAAACACACACGCACAGTGAGATCGCATACATTAAACACACGCACAGCGAGATCGCGTCCGTTAAACACACACACCGTGAGATCGCGTCCATTAAACACACACGCACAGTGAGATCGCATACATTAAACACACGCACAGCGAGATCGCGTCCGTTAAACACACACACCGTGAGATCGCGTCCATTAAACACACACGCACAGTGAGATCGCATACATTAAACACACGCACAGCGAGATCGCGTCCGTTAAACACACACACCGTGAGATCGCGTCCATTAAACACACACGCACAGTGAGATCGCATACATTAAACACACGCACAGCGAGATCGCGTCCGTTAAACACACACACCGTGAGATCGCGTCCATTAAACACACACGCACAGTGAGATCGCATACATTAAACACACGCACAGCGAGATCGCGTCCGTTAAACACACACACCGTGAGATCGCGTCCATTAAACACACACGCACAGTGAGATCGCATACATTAAACACACGCACAGCGAGATCGCGTCCGTTAAACACACACACAGTGAGATCGCGTACATTAAACACACACACAGTGAGATCACGTACATTAAATGTGGGAGCCAAAAAAGAACGAAAGACAAGGACGGGGGCATAAAGTGGGGTGAGGAAGGGAACGGGGACCGCAGCAACATGAGCCTGCTCCGGGTGAGCCACAATCTTCCCCCTGCATGTCCTGGCAGACCCGCCCGCACAGCGCCATTACCCGGGAGACACTCAGAGGCGACAGGAATTTCTCCCGAGGGATGGCAGGCAAGGACAGTATTGGAGAGTAAGGAGAGGATGAAAGGCGTCTCTTTCCTGCTGTGGCCTTGGAAGCCGGGAGAGCAGACAAGTGGCAGGGACAGGAACGGTTCTCGTCACCTGCTGCCCACCAGGGACCGTGAAGAGACTCCAGCTGCCACAGCCTGGGCAGCTGGGTCAGAGGCAAGCATGGGGGCTCAGAGGACTCGCCCAGGCAGCACCCAGAGGCCACCCAGCCTCTCCTGCCCTGCCATGCCCACGAAATGCAGTCTGCCCTCTAGGGAGTGCCCTGCGCGGCGTCCCAGGGCTGCTCCTGCTCAGCCGCCTTCAGGGCAGCCCTGGGCCCGGCAGGTCCCGTTCATGCCTGCTGGGGACCCTGACTCCTACTTCCCACGCAAGCGCTTTCCGACACCTCCTGGCGGCAGCCCAGAGAGGAGGCGGTGACAGGGAGACAGAAGAGCTTCACCTAGAGCTGCCTACAGAGACTCTGCCCTTCGGGGGCCAGGGCAGGAGTGAGCCCAGCTCTCAGAACCCCACTCTCAGGGGTCTCTGAGGACCAGGAGCACTGGCTGCAGGGCTCAGGGGAGAGCTCCGGGCCAGAGGCCAGCAGTGCTGGGCAACAGCCCGCAGGTGTCTCCCAGAAACAGGCAGAGTCCCAGGTCCACAGTGACCTGGCGGGAGGGAAGGCAGGGCCAAGGCCGCAGGGCCCTCACACAAGGTGGCTCGTGGGTAACCCAGGCCCACGGAGCCCGGATGCGCCGCTGGGGAGCTGCTGGAGGGCCTCTTTCACGGCATCCGTTAACCTGCTTTTTCTGATGATAGAAGTAATACATCCTCAGTGCGAAAACAGCAACTATAAAAATGCAAAGAGGGCCAGCAAATGGCATGGTGGCTAAGGGTGCTAGACTCCCACATGGCCGAACATAGTTCAAGTCCCAAGCCTGGCGGCTTGCTTTCTCACTTTGTCTCTCTCTCTGTGTCCCTCTCTGGTCAAATTAAAATAAAATACATAAAGTTAAATAAAAGAATTCCTTTTTAAAACTCCAAAGGGAAGGCATGAACATTCACGGCAACCCCACCCTCTGCTGTGGTTAGGGCTGCTGCGTTCTCATACTATCCTGCTCATCTGTTTTCATTGGTGCATTCGTATGTGCACATCGGAAAAACCTGCATGGCAGAACCCCTACGGCCAAAATTATAATGAAAAAGACAAGCTGGGGAAAATATTGGCAACTCACATCACTGAAAAGAGCTATTGAGGTGTCGGGAAGTCATGACGCATTTTGCATTAAAAAAATACATCATGACTTGTCCAGCGACCCAATAATTCCCTAATGTACAGAGAGATCACAGAAACCACAGGAAGGGGAAGCGCTAAACACGGCAGTAACAGGCCAGTGGGGCGAGGGTACCTGACGCGTGAGTGCTCTGTGGCCAACACCTCGGGGAGGAGGACGAGGATCGGTCAGCTGCAGGTTTTGGTGAGTCACGGACACGTATAGGGACTTCCAGGGGAGCCACTAAGAGAACAGGACCGTCCCTCAGCTCAGGACCGGGCGCAGTCAGGACATGAGAGTGCACACGCAGTGGGGCGGCCACGTTTAATTCCTGATCCACTCGCTGGCTATCTGAGGGTTCATCTCACTGTGTACACGTTACCTGTCCACACATGTCTATGTGTCACAATTTACTAAAGATGCTCTAGCCCAAGCATAATATATTAAAAAAAGGGGGGGGGTATTTATTTCCTCCATGAGTGAGAGAGACAGCACACTGCAGAGGGTTTCAGTGCCACCATCCACCCCCAGCCCAGCCAGCCCCGGGCCATGGGTGCACACACATGCAGCACAGAGGTCTTCAGGTGTGCATCCGGAACCTTCCCACGTGGGTCAGCCCACAAAGGACTATGTTTTACCATCGCACCACCACTCGGTCACAAAGGTACAAAATAAAATTATTTTTCGAATAATGCCAAGTTTGAGGTTCACTGTGTTGGCGGGGGCGGGGGGGCCGGGGGTGTGTGGAAATGGGCTCTCACACGTCCCTGGGGGTGCAGGCGGGTGCGTCTTCGGTGTCTCACCCCAAGTGTCCAGACACAAGGTTCTGCCCACCTCTGATCTTACCCACAGTGCTGCCGCGCTGGTGCCAGCGCCTCTTCATTGCCCTAGCACAAGATGAGGGCTCTAACATCCATGTGCAAAATCACGGCTCACCCGTGGCTGACGTGACACTGAGAGGCGCTCTCCACGGCCTGGTGTGGCTCCCTGCAAGGCTCGCAGCCTGCAGGGCGGACGGAGCAGCCTCCCTGTGGCAGCGGCGGGGGCGGTGGCAGCGCACCGCTTAAGGAATCACGACGTTTCCCAAATAAGACGCCTGGAAGGCTCCACGGCCACGGCCAACGCCGGCTCTGAGGGTGGGGGACAGCTCGGAGTCCCGCCTCTCACTGAGCACCCCGCCCCACTCCCACGGGCCCGCTGCAACCCCATCACCAGGTCAGCTGGGGGAGCGTGTGCACTGGGTCAGGAGAGACCAGGTTCGCTGGCTGCTCATGCAGTGGAGACACGACTGTCTCTTCCAGGGTGTTGTTACAACTGCTGACCTACTGTGCCCACTTAGCAGCTGAACTCCCCACAAGCACGTGAGTGCAGAGTACGAGGGGCCTTCGGAAAGTCTGTAGGAGAATGGAATTAAAGCACGGTCCCCGCACCTGTGCTCCTGCTGCCCCCGTGCCTGTGCACCCGCGGTCCCTGCACCTGGGCACCCACTGACCCATCTGGGCTCCCACCACCACATCTGTGCACCCGCCGCCCCCTGTGCCTGTGCACCTGCTGCCCCGTCTGTGCACCCGCTGCCCCCGTGCCTGTGCACCCTGGCCCACACCAGCTGTTCCCTTCACTTCATAGCCCTAGACTCGGCTCCTGCCCCGCCCCCCGGACCCAGTGAGCGTGTACTGGGCACCCACTGTCTAGTCCGAGCTGAGATGAATTAGACTCCGTCCCGCCTCCTTGGAGTCAGGAGCAGCAGGACACCCACCTGCCCGGCTGCTTTGGGTCCGGCCTGTCTGACCCTAAGCCCAGGTTTATGCCACCCACCATTGTCAGCTATCTTGGGGAAACTGAGGAGGCCAGGCAGAGTCTGCTGCTAGGCTACAAGGGAAGGTAGAACACACACACCCCTCCCCCCGCCCAGGCCCTTCTCGGAAATCTAAGCCAGAGCCCTGGAGAAGACAGGGTGAAGGGGGACAGCAGGGACTTCACAATGGTCCGGCCACTCAGCCGCTGCCAGGCCACGCTCTGGTCCCTCACGTGTCAGCAGCTCTTCCCCACAGGAGGAATTGAAAGCACAGCCCCAGACAGAGATGGGGACCCCAGCAGCACTGAGAGCTGGAGGTGGCATGGGAGCCCCAGTTCTCTGGAGATGCCACCATGAGTGAGGGGCCTGCATGAGTGGGCACCCCTTGGGAGGTGACAGAACAAACCCCCCATACCCCTTCTCCATTCCCCTGCCCCCGTGGCCTCCAAGACCCCCAGCCGAGCCCAGTCTCTCCTGACTCCAAGGGACACTCCTGGTGTCATCAAAAAGGCAATGCCACAGTTCGGGTGACCTTGGCTCCCAGCACTGAAGGAGATGACAGATTCCTTTTCTGCCTGCTGAAAACATAATCCATCCTTTCATGGGTCTCTGGGGACCAGCAGCGCGGCACACACGTTATGGAAGCTTTCGCTGGGGCTCTCTTCAGTCATCGACGGCGCTGGCTCAGCGCCCACTCCTCCTCGAGCCTTTCAGAGACTGGGAGAGCATTTCCCGCCGAGGGGCAGATTGCGGGCCGCTCCTGGAAAGCAGTCTACATCTCTATTCAGTGCTGCTGTCCTGGTTTGGGGCCTTTAATTTCTTAACGTAAGAACAAGCTCCGGGACCAGCAGATGGCATAATGGTTAAGTCTCTAGACTCCCATGTAGTAGACCACAGTTCAAGTCCTAGACCCGGTGACTTAAAACTCATGCCAAGCGTACCCAAAATCCTGAGAGGAGAGGAGAAGGGACTGCGGTGTGGCCGTCCCCCCAGGGGGCGACTTATCACTTTCTGTCTCTGTCTCTTTCTGGTGAACGCATGTGCCCTATAGCAAACATCTCTCTTTAAAAAAAGAAACAAGAAAGGACGAGCTCCTACCCCATGCCAGACCCTGGGAACCGCTGACCAAAGGGGTCTACCCTCAGGGACCTCAGACCTGTGAGCCCCACCCAGGCCTGAAGCTCTGGAGGGTCTTCCCACACCCTGAGACCTCAGGCCAAAGGGCTGACAGTCAGGCGCTCGGTATGGAGGGATCCTCCTTTTTTTTGGAGAGGTTTTTGCTATCGGGCGCGTGCGCTTGCCAGACAGACAGAGAGAGACCGAGAGACAGAGAACGAGAAATCACCCCCCAGGGGGAATGGTCACGCCGCATTTGAGTGCATTTATTTATTTACTTTTAATTTGCCAGTGGGCACATGTGCTTGCCAGACTCAGAGAGACAGACACAGAGAGAAGAGGGAGAAATGTACACCCTCCGCCTCATGGGACATGGTCACACCGCCATCCCTTCCTTTTCATGTCTCCATCCTATTGGGATTTGGGACACACATGCATATGTGCCTGGCATGTGTTTCAAGCCAGCAGGGCAAGGATTCAACCCTCACTATTGTCATGTGGGATCCAGCTTCCCTGACCACCTGGCCCAGGTGCTTCTATTTTGGTGAGGAAGGTATATTCAGTTATTTTTTAAGGTTTATTCCATGAGTGAGAGAGAAAGAGAGAGAGAGAGACTACATACCCAACAGGATCTTGACCCCGTGCCAGACCCTGGGAACCGCTGACCAAAGGGGTCTACCCTCAGGGACCTCAGACCTGTGAGCCCCACCCAGGCCTGAAGCTCTGGAGGGTCTTCCCACACCCTGAGACCTCAGGCCAAAGGGCTGACAGTCAGGCGCTCGGTATGGAGGGATCCTCCTTTTTTTTGGAGAGGTTTTTGCTATCGGGCGCGTGCGCTTGCCAGACAGACAGAGAGAGACCGAGAGACAGAGAGCGAGAAATCACCCCCAGGGGGAATGGTCACGCCGCAATCCCTTCTCCTCCGTTCTCCTCTCGGGATCTTGGGCACGCACACACACGCGCCCGGCGTGAGTTTTAAGCCACCAGGTCCAGGATGCGAACTGCGGTCGACTACGTGGGAGTCCAGTGACATAGCCATTACGCTAACTGTTGGTTCCCAGGAGGGATCCTCCTTGAGGACTGGCTGGGGAAGTACTGATGGGGTGCAGGTGGGGCAAACAGAGGCCCGGCCACACCAAACCAAGGGTGCCCTGCCAGGGAGTGCAGGCTTCCTCCTGAGAGCTATTGAGAAGCCACGCCAGCAGATGGCCTTCTAGAAAGATCTAGAGGGGCCTCAGCAGGACGGAGGGGGTGCCACCCAGACGAGGCAGGAGTCCCTCACCCGATGCTTCTGGGAACAGCCACTGAGAGGACCCAGAGCAGAGTGAGCGGGGACAGAGACCGACGAGAGGGCGGTGCAGGTCCTCCCGTGAGCACCGCGTGGGGGCTGGCCGGAAGGAGAAGGAAAGTGGAGCACTCGGCCAGGGCACGCTGGGCTGCGGAATGCGGAGACGCCCCATGGGCAGGAGAGGGTCGTTCCACGCAAAGTGCACCTCAGGCCTGCAGGGCGCTGGCACCTCACTGCGCCCTGGTGAGGGGCCTGGCCCTGGGGACGGTCCACCGCAGGAACACGGTTGTCTAATACTCAGAGGGGTGCAGGACCGTGCCCCTGGGAGATGGGCCCTTAGGCTGAGGCCTGCTGGGGCCGGGGGGGAGATGAGGCCCCAGGAACGGGAAGAGCACGGGCATCTGACCGCCACGCAAGGACAGGGAGGGGGAGGGTGGGCTGGAGGCACATGGTCGCCCAGAAATGGCCTCTTCCTTCCTTCTCCAATTAAAGGCAACCCCGGAACCCTAGCCCTAACCCTAACTGAGACCCGACCCTAACTGTAACCCTAATCCAAACAAAACACAGAAAGAATGAAGGCCGTCTCTGCCAGTGGGTGTCCACCAGGGGAGGAGGCGGGAGGGCCGTCAAAACCGCACGCCTGGCCAGCCCACAGCTGGCAAAGGCCAGGTTAACACACCACTGGACGCCACCGTGTCACATGCTGCACTGCGACAGAGCCTTCCCCTCACGGCAGGAGCAGCGGGACTGCGCAGACCAGCAGGGCAGAGCTGGACCACGTGACGTGGGGAGCCCGTGACGTGAGCATGCATTGACTGGCTCCCAAAGGACAGGCGTGAATCTGAGCCTGGAGGCAGACCTCAGGCCACGCACGAGGCTAACTCTCTAAATGAGCAGAAATTTTAAATATATAAATGAAGCCATGAAAGTATGAGCAGAAAGTGTGGGTACATTTCTTTCCACACCTGGAGAGAAGGCTTTTTGAACTGTGACTCAAATTTAGCAATCACTGGGGCTGACAGGCGGTGTGGTGGTTATGATGCTGGACTCCCACATGGCCAACAGTGGTTCGGGTCCTGGACCTGGCAGCTTGCTTTTTCGCTTTCCCTTTCTCTTTTTCTCACTGTCTCGGTTTTTGCTATAGGGCGCGTGCACTCGCCAGACAGAGACATAGAGACAGAAAGCGAGAAATCACCCCCCAGGGGAGATGGTCATGCCGCAATCCCTTCTCCTCCATTCTCCTCTCGGGATCTTGGGCACGCACGCACACGCACCCGGCGTGAGTTTTAAGCCACCGGGTCCAGGACGCGAACCGTGGTCGACTAGGTGGGAGTCCAGCGACATAGCCATTATGCTAACTGCTGGTTCCCAGGCAGCTTGCTTTCTTAATTTCCCTTTCTCTCTCTGTGTCTCCCTTTGGTCAAATTTAAAAATAATAATAATAACAAATCAAATTAATAATTTTTTAAATTAGCAACCATAAAGATTACACAATAATCTAAAACTTATGCAAAACAAGAGCTATTGCAAACAAAGTCAAAAGGCCAACTGGGAAAAAATATTCGCAATGCAGAGCACTGCCAGAGGGATGAATGTGTAATATGTAAAAAACTGTCAGAAACTAAGAAGGAAAAGGTCAATAACTCAGTAGGAGAACAGAGTGGGACACGAATATACGATACACAGTGAGGCAGAAGTGCCCGGCACGTGCAGAGACACCAGCTCGCCCGTCGCCAGGGCACTGCCCAGCACCCAGCAGCGGCCCTGTGGCAGGCCAGGCAGGAGAGCAGGCCTTAGCACCCGTTGCCGGTGAGCCGTGAGAAGAGGCGCCACTTCCGCTGCAGCAATCTGGTAGTGCCTACTAGAACCATCTTGTGGGCCGCTCCACGCACGGCTGGTGAAGGCAGCCAGATCCCACTGACAGACGGCATGGCTGGAGTCCTGGATCCTGCAGCTCGACACACAAACGGGCACGTTGCGTGCATGCCCAAAATCTTAGGAGAACAGAGAAGGGATTGTGGCATAGCTGTCACCCCTGGGGGATGATTTCTCACTTTCCTTCTCTCGGCCTCTGTCTGTCTCTAGGGTGAGTGCATGCACCCTATAGCAAAAATCTCTCTAAAAAAAAGAAGTTTAAGGCAAACAGGTGGTGTAGTGGTTACAGCAGCTGGATCCCTCATGGCCTACTGCGCTGTTTGAGTCCCGGACCCGGCAGCTTGAAAAACACGCTGGACACGTGTATATGTGTGCCCCAAACCCCAAGAGGAGAATGAAGGGGTTGTGACATGGCCATCCCCTTCCTCACTTTCTCTCTCCCTCTCTGTCTCTCTCAAGCATGCGCCCTACAGTCCCCAGCCCCTCCCCCCGCCCCACAGAAAAGTCTCTGTGGCACGGTAACACACTGGCCATGCTGCCACTGCCTGTCTGGGTCCACTGTCCCCTCTGCTCAGGACCCCTGCAGCCACCCCGCAATGGTGACAATGGCTCCCGTGCCCTGGCTCTGGGTCTGGCCCTGTCTGGGGAGAGGGACAGAGGCATTTACCCGTCCCTGCAGGCCGCCCCAGGCCAGCTGCACCCTTGACCAAAGGTCACGGCCCCTGCCAGGCAGTCCCGATTGCCCCTCTGCCCCTCAGGCCTGGCGCAATAAGGACAAAAGTCACCCTTCAACTTCCGCGTGGCCTACACACACCCAGAGCTCCTCACAGCACACTTCGCGGTTGTGGGGCTGAGCAAGCCATCTGTTTCCTGCCAGGCCCCTGACCGGTGCAGCAGCTGTTTGTCAAAGGAAGAGGGCATGCTCCAGGTTCGAGCTGGAAAGACTTCCAGGGCACGTTCTTGAGAAGAGGGGCCTGGAGGCAGGCGGCGGGCAGGCGGCCCAGTCTGCTTGTATCTGCGTGAAGGAGAGCCAGAGCACTGCACCAGAGACTGATGGCGGGGCGCCTGAGCGGTAGGTGAGGGAAAGGGCATGAGGGCGTTTTCCTGCGTGTTTCTGTCCTGTTTCTGCCCCCCGCTCAGCCTCTCAGAACCTGGGAAACTGCTCAAGGAACTTGGCCCTTCTTCACCGAGCTTTCCCGGGAACCTGGGTGTTTATGTCCCCGCATTCACCTGTTGCCCCCTAACCACGTTGTGACGGTTACGGGAGGCGATCCGAACTTTAATGCCCTGATGACAGAGACCGAGGAGCCCCTGACCCGGGGAGGTCATGGTGAGAGGACGAGTCTGCGAGCAGGTGGCATGGCCCCAGCAGCTCTGAACCGGCCAGGCCTCGGTCTTGGACTTCCCAGCCCCCAGGACTGCGAGAAACAAATCCCGTTTATAAGACCCTCGCAGCCCCAGCCTGTTCAGAATCACCTGAGACTAGTTTAAGGACACAGAGGCCCACGGTACTCTTCATTTGGAGGTCCGGGCCCAGAGCCACACCTGGTGAGGGCCCTGCTGAGAGGCACGCACAGGGACAGGGCTGGAGGGGAGCAGCCTGCCTCACCTCTCACCACACTGAGCAGACACACCTGCACTCCATCCTACTCACCTGCTGGAGCAGGCAAGTAGGCCCACCTGATGCTGGCCTCTTCCCAAAGCCTGCGTCCGCCATGCCCAGATGTGTCCTCCTCATGCCTCGGCTGTGTAACCGAAGTCCAGCACAGGACTCAGTGGGCCTCCGACCCATGGCCCAAGGCCAAGCTCTGTGGTGGCAGCTGGACAGACTGAGTCAACAGCTCCTCCATTGCTCACCAGGGAGGAGGTGGGCCTCAGGGTGCTGCCTCCAAGCAGGAGCAGGGCAGGAAGCCACGAGGTTGCTGGAATTCCATTCCCAGGCTCTTAGACGCATCCATAAGCTCTGACTCACTGAGTCGTCTAATAGTGATTTGTTTCAAGGAAAATAAAAATTAGTTCCAGACTCTGAGCTGTGGACTGCGGCCAATATGAGCAAACATGGTAACCTTTAGATACACACAGAAACATGCTTCCATGAGCTTCATTTGCATGGTTATGAAGCATTTACATACAAAAACACCATCCGCCTATTGTCGATACTGCAGGGGAGTATCAGGCTAAAGGAAGCCACATGTGTTTATCAGATTTTGCCCAAAAAGATCAGACAAATTACTTGGCGCCAATCATTTTCAGACGATTTTCATCCAAAAGCAACTGGCTCTGCATCCCATCTTCTCTTCTCCCATTTTCTTCCCTGTAAAAGAATAACCCTGAGGTCTGATCCTGGTCGCAGCTTTCTCTATCAGAGAAGTCAGGCCCACCCGACCCTCACTTTTCTGTACTCACATGTCTTTGTGTGTTTGTTGTTATGTTTATTTCTAATCCACAGCCTCCCCATTAAGAAAAACATGTTCAGCTGAGAAGGTCTCGACGCTGAGCCTATCTGGGGACCCTGAGAGGGAAGAAGCTTCAGAGAGTCCCATGCTGGCCTCTGGACCTCTGTGGGGGTTCCCAGCAAGCTCCATACATGTCTTCTGCACTTCTCATCTCCTCTGGCTCCTAAAACACCATGCTGAGCCCTGCACCCTGACCCCTCCCTTCAGCCCCACTTCCCCAGCCCAGTGGGGCAAATGACGTGAAGGCTCTCCTCAAGACACCCTCATAGGAAGTTGGGGCTAGACACTCCGGGTTTTATGGTGGGGAGGCAGGCACCTGTGTTTGTCGTGGGGCATGTGCACTCACCAGAGAGAAGCAGCAAGAGGGAAAAGTGAAAAATCACCCCCCAGGGGGGACGGTCATGCCACAGTCCCTTCTCCATTCTCCTGGGGTTTGGGACAGGAACGCACATGTGCCTGGCATGATTTTCAAGTTGCCAGGTTCAGGACTTGAGCTGCAGTCAGCCATGGGGGAGTCCAGCACCTTAACCACCACACCGCCTGCTGGCCCTGCCCTTCATTCGTTCAGACTGTACCTCGCGTTGACCTCACCCCTCTGAGTTTGCATCCTGCCCAGCGCAGAGAGAAGGTGATGGGTTTGGCCACTCTCCCAGGTCTTGTGAACAGACTCCTCTCCTCTCCTTGCTGTCCAGCAGCAAGCAGCCTGACCCTGAGCCAGGGGTTCTGAACAAGCACCAGCCTGTCCGGGCACTGCCAGCCCTTCCTCTCATGGTTTCTGTTTAATCTGTGTGTTCTGTAAGGCATTCTGTAATCCGAGGGTATAACCATGCGCTTGTTTCCTGTAACACTTTAATTCTTTGGCTTCTTATGTTGAGGTCTTTGATCTACTTGGGAATCATTTTCTAAGTCATGTGATAGGGATCTGCACTTGGTCACTGTGCTGAAAGTATGGTGTCCAGTCTTGGCTCTTGGCCCCCACTCTATCCTGTCCTTCCCTTGCTTGGCCCTGGCCCAGGCAGAGCTGGCTCCCACCCAGGCTGGGTTTCCAGCCCCCCACCCTCAGGCTGGCTTCCAGCTGAGTTAAGCCCAGGGGAGGCACCACCAGACCAGAAGGCAGGAGGAATGGGAAGGCAGTTCTTCCGCCCCTCCTGCCTTGCCTCAGTGGCCTCTCTGGAAGCCACTACTTCTGTTCCAGCTCCCCTGGGCATGCCTGCTGTGCTCCCCACTGACCCCAAGCCTCTTATCCTTCCAGCCTAGGCCGGACTGGCAACTCTGGCCCCTGTTGGCTTCTCATCTCCCCCCATCACCAGTCCCCACATTAAGTTCCTCCTTTTTCAACCCTTCTTTCCTGACCTGAGCATGTCCTGACTGACACAGCCAGTTGACCCTACCTGTTAAGAAAAGACCAAGAAAGTTCTTTCCATGTTGGGAAATGCTCCCACTCCCTGCCTCGCACTAATCCCACAAACGCACAGACCCGTCCTGGGCTCCCTCCAACCAGGCAGCCGCCTCTCCTGTGCCAAACTGACACCATCCCGGTCTGGAGACACAGTGTTCCAGAGATGCCTGCTGGAGCCCCGCTGTTATTCTTCTCCCAGAAATATTCCCCTCTTCTTGCCACGGTGACTTCTACACGCAGTTTGATGAGTGTCACGAAAACCTCATGTTAACTTGGGGAACATAAAATCTTCCCCGTATTAGCTGTGTCCCTCCTTGGGGGTGACATTCCTCACCACTGATTCCGATGGGCCTTGTATTCTTAGTAAGATTCTCAACGTTTGTGTCCTCGCATTCTCTCATGCTGGAGTTACTCCCGAGCATTTTCCAGAGTGGCAGTGGCCCCCTCATCTGCTGTGTTTTACTTGGTCATTGCTGTGCTTAGGAATGTGCTGAGTCTCTTTTAGAGAAAAATTCTGTAGGGCACATGTGATTGTTGGAAAGACAGACAGAAAGCGAGAACTCACCCCCAGGGAGGACAGCCACGCCGCAATCCCTTCCCCTCCATTCTCCTCTCGGGATCTTGAGCACGCATACACACATGCCCGGCCTGAGTTTTAAGCCACCAAGTCCGGGACTCGAGCCGCAGTCAGTTTCGTGGGAGTCCAACGACGTAACCATTCCGAAATATGCTGATTCTTTATGTTCATCTTGTATTCTGCCATCTTGCTGAACTTCTCATCACCACTAGTAATTTAACAGATGACGGAGGCTCCTAGATTTTCTAGGTAGAGGATCATGTCTATCCACAAGTAATAACAGAGGGGGACCAACAGATGGCAAAATGATTATGTCACTTGACTCCCACATAGTCAACTGTGGTTCGAATCCCAGACCTGATGGCTTAAACTCACATGCCTGCCCAAAACCACAAGAGGAGAATGGAAGAGAACGAACTGAAGCATGGCCACGCCCCTTGGGGAGCGATTTCTTGTTTTCTGTCTCTCTGTCTCTCTCTGTCTCTCCAGTGAGCACATGTGCCCTATAGTAAAAATCTCTCTTAAAAAAAAGCGATAATAATAACAGAGGTGGGTCTTTTCTCCTCCTTTACAAGTTTCTCTCTCTTTAATGCAAAGACTTTAGTTTTTAGCTAGAACCGGCGACAGAGAACTCTACGTTCACTTGATCCTGACTTCGAGCAGGAACGAGTCTAGTACCTCATTAAATATGGTACTTGCTCTAGAGTTCTGGCAGACACCCTTTATCAAGCGGAGGAACTTTTATTTTATTCCTAAGAGTTAGGTGGGTTTGGTTCTTTTTTTATTATTTTAAAGAATTGTTTTATTTAACTTTATCTATTTAAATTTGACTCTCTCTCTCTCTTGCTTCTCTGGCAGGAAGAGAGGAGGTTCTGTTCCCAATGGGTATGTCACTTGGACCAATCCTCCCATTAATAAAAAGCAGAAAAAACTGAACCAAAACTTAAAAATCTGATAGAATGCACCAGAAAGCTAAAAAGATCGTAAGAATTTCCATGCCAGGAGGATGGCCCAGGAGGCAACGCTGCTATCTAGGACTCTGCAGTCAGCAGAACTCTATCTAGGACAGCCCCGAGACCCGTCTCTGGCGTGTGCATGTGTGCATATTTTCTCCTGGTTACTCAGACATTAATGTGGCGTTTCTGTGAAATGACTTTGCAAATGTAATTAATGTAATCCCAAATCAGTTGACCTTTGAAGAGGTGGGCCTGACCTTATCAGGTGAGTTGAAAGGGACAGGTTCTTCCTGGCAAAGAAGACTCGGCTTGAGCGAAAGTCTGTTGCTGGCTTGAAGCTAGAAGAGGCCGTGCAGCCAGAATCCAGGCAGCTTCCAGGAACTGAGAGTGGCCCCTGGCTGGCGGGGCCTCCATCCTACGACCTCAGGGAGCTGCATTCGGCAACAACCTGCATGAGCCTGAGTGAACTCAGAAGACCCTGAGCTCAGATGAAATGCAGCTTGGCAGACCCATTGATTCCAGCCTTGTGCTACCTCAGCAAAGAGCCTGGCCCAGGGCGCCCGACTTTTTTTGCCTTCTTTTTCCACAAGAATGAGGTGCTCCCCAGTAGGGCCTTCCCCCCAGGACTTTCCCCAGCCTCAGCCACACGTGTGTGCCCAGAGAGCTCAGGGAGGAACTGGGACACAAACCCAGGACCTTTCCCGGGTGGGTCCAGGTGCATTTCCACGCCCTGCTACGTGGCCCCATGAGTGCCAGATTTCTGGCCTGCATGTCTGTGAGCGGGTGGACAGGTGACGTTTTCAGCCGCTAGAGCTGTGGCAACTTATCACACGACACAGAAATACATTTGCTGCTTCCGAAGGAGGTAACTGAGACCCAGTGACACTTTGACAGATTCACCAGAGACAGCCAAGGGCTTGCTGTTTGAAAATTGAGAAATTACACACTTAGTAACTCATGGATCAAAGGAAAACAACGTAAGTTAGAAACCGTGTTGACTCAGTGATAATGAAAATACCACACATCAAAATTAGGGAGATTGCAAGGAAAATGTGTTCACTATGAAATCCAGGTACTTTTGTTTTTGTGGGGGAGACATTTCTACTATAGGGTGTGTGTGCTCAACAAAGAGTAAGAAATCATGCCCCGGGGGGATGGCCACACCACAATCCCTTCTCCTCCATTCTCCTCTCAGGATCTTGGGCACACACACACACACACCAGGCATGAATTTTAAGACTCTGGGTCCAGGACTTGAACTGTGGTCAGCTACATGGGAGTCCAGCTACGTAACCATTATGCCATCTGCTGGTCCCAAAATTCTGTTTCAATACAAGTGCTAGAAGAGATGAGATTGAGACCAGCAGGGGCACGTGGTAAGGCGCCGCTCCCACCTGGTCTACCGCAGTCTCCACTCTGAAACTGGGGCAGGGTGCACTCGTGGACGGGCGAGGCAACGCAATTCTGCGCAGAGGGCCTCAGCTCCCTGCTAAGAGCACTCACTAAAACCACACCGCCTGGCTCCTGTGCTGTCCCATCACTCCCACTCTGCCCTCCCTCTGCCCCCTCTGAGGCACCACAGGAAGTGCAGTCGCAGGCCTGGACCTCCCAGCCAGCAGCGGCCTCAGACAGCCAGGCTGGCCCAGGAAACGAGGGCCTGGCTGCAGGGACCCAGCGACAGCACCCCACCTGGCTGAGAGGGTGGGTCCTGCAGGGCTTCCAGCTGACCTCCAGCCCTGGCGGCCAGGCCTGGGTTAGCTCCAAAGTCACGGCCAGTGGCCTTCAGCCCGGCCCCGTGCTCCTCCTGAGGAAGGGGCTGCGTCCACGCAGGGAACGTGGCCGAGGTCCTGGTGAACGGTGCAGAAGGCGTGTACTCGCAGGTCGCCGGCCCCTGGGCCTTCGGCTTTCAGTCCCCAGGACGGGCGCAGCTGGCCAAGCAGCCCGGGCCTCGGGCTCAGGGCTAACCCTCCCTGGTGAGCTGTGCCCCCAACTGATGTGGGAGGCATCAGCCTTGAAGGGTCAAAGGCGCCCCATCTTCCTACGAAGGTGGCCTAACTGCGCTCCATGTCCCACCTCTCCATACTGCTGCAGTGAGTCAGTTCCCAGACGAGTTTGGGAACCGTGGGGCCCTCACCCAGGAAAGAGGTGGGGACCTCCAGGGGTGCCTGACAGGAATGCAGCCTGGGCGTGAGGGCAGCGGGGCCCAGGGTCTGGGAGCATGCTCTGGCGGGAGTCTCAGGCCCTGGAGTACAGGAGGGCAGCAGCTCCTGGAGTTCCAGAGGCACCCAAACCACCCAGACAGGGCGCCAGGTCCTAAGCACTCATAGGGGCGGGAGCCTTTGCTTTTAAAACACTATGCATGGCGGCCATCACAGCTCTGGGCAAGCGCGTCACAAATGCCACTCCGAGGTGCCCTCCTGCTACTCCAGTTATTAAATTATTCCTGGGGATTAAGGGAAGCCATGAATAATTCAAAGCAAGGGATAAAGTCAGATCTAATCAGCTCTGTCTGCCTGCTTGAACTTTGACACGACCACCGGAGCCTGCAGGAAAGGCCAACGGGAGACAGAAATGAGAGTTTGGGTCACAATTTGTATCCAGGTGTCTCAGAGGAGGCTCCCAGCACAGCCCCGCAGCTGCACTGGCTGCTCCGCTCCGCTCCTGCTGTCCGGCCGGGGCATCTCCCTGGTCCTTGGCGGCTGAGGCTGGTCCAGGCGTTATGGAGCCAGGTGACCTTGGGAAGGCACCCAACCATGCCAGGCTACAACGGCCAAGTCAAAAAAGGGAATGAAAATACAATGCACCGGGACCAGCAGGTGACATGTTGGCTAAGGTGCTGGACTCCCACAAGGCTGACTGCAGTTCGAGTCCCAGAACCGGCAACTTGAAAATCATGCCAAACTGTCTCTCGGTCTCTCTCCAGCATGTGCACATACACTGTGACAAAGCCCGACACGCGACCTGCCTCCCGAAGTTGTCCGAGCACTCTCCCGAGTGACGTAAGGAAGTGCTCCCCGGGGACCCACGGGCTCCGCACTAGGGTGGCACCGGGCTGGCCTGTCCTCTGTAGGAACACTCTGGCAGTGGAAGGCACGTGTACCCATCACGTCAGCTCACATCCCAGTTCTACCGCACAGAACACGCCCCATGCATGTCAACTCACATGGTGGCAGAAACCACACCTTCCCCAGGGAACGGCGACCACCAGCTCTCAGTGTGCGTGGGGGACTGGGTCCAGAGTCCCTGGGTACTGACATCTGTGGGTGCTCAAGTCTGCCCTACGGCCCTTGAAGGTGCTGTCTCTCCATCTCTCTTATTCAGGGAAGAAATAAATAAATAAAACTATTTTTTAAGAATTATTTCATCGGCGGGACCAGCAGTTGATATAATGGCTATGTCACTGGACTCCCATGTAGTCGACCGTGGTTCAAGTCC
>NW_006159689.1:1633659-1635834 GCF_000334495.1 Tupaia belangeri chinensis | reverse complement strand
ACAATGCACCGGGACCAGCAGGTGACATGTTGGCTAAGGTGCTGGACTCCCACAAGGCTGACTGCAGTTCGAGTCCCAGAACCGGCAACTTGAAAATCATGCCAAACTGTCTCTCGGTCTCTCTCCAGCATGTGCACATACACTGTGACAAAGCCCGACACGCGACCTGCCTCCCGAAGTTGTCCGAGCACTCTCCCGAGTGACGTAAGGAAGTGCTCCCCGGGGACCCACGGGCTCCGCACTAGGGTGGCACCGGGCTGGCCTGTCCTCTGTAGGAACACTCTGGCAGTGGAAGGCACGTGTACCCATCACGTCAGCTCACATCCCAGTTCTACCGCACAGAACACGCCCCATGCATGTCAACTCACATGGTGGCAGAAACCACACCTTCCCCAGGGAACGGCAACCACCGGCTCTCAGTGTGCGTGGGGGACTGGGTCCAGAGTCCCTGGGTACTGACATCTGTGGGTGCTCAAGTCTGCCCTACGGCCCTTGAAGGTGCTGTCTCTCCATCTCTCTTATTCAGGGAAGAAATAAATAAATAAAACTATTTTTTAAGAATTATTTTATCGGCGGGACCAGCAGTTGATATAATGGCTATGTCACTGGACTCCCATGTAGTCGACCGTGGTTCAAGTCCGGGACCTGGTGGCTTAAACTCACACCGGGTGCAGGTGCATGCATGCCCAAAATCCCAAGAGAAGAAGGGATTGCGGCGTGGTCATCCCCCCGGGGAGGGATCTCTCGCTTTCTGTCTCTCTGGCTTTCTGGCAAGTGCGCATGCCCTATAGCAAAAACCTCTCCCAATAAAAAGAATTATTTTATTGGTATGACCCGCAGCTGGAGTAATGGGCACGTTGCTGGACTCCCATGTAGTCGACTGTGGTTCAGGTCCTGGACACAGTGGCTTAAAACTCACACCGGGTGCGTGTGCGTGCGTGCCCAAGATCCCAAGAGGAGAATGGAGGAGAAGGGATTGCAGTGTGGCCATCCCGCCAGGGAGTAACTTCTCACTTTTTGTCTCTCTGTGTCTCCAGTAAGCACCTGCACCCTATAACAAAAATCTCTTTCAATAAAAAATCAAATTCTTTTATTGAGCTCAGCAGATGATACAATGGCTACGTCACTGAACTCCCACATGGCTGACAACACTTCAAGTGCGAGACCCAGCCCACTGGGTTCAAGTCCGAGACTCAGCAGCCTGGAACTCACATCGGGTGTGGGGGTCTGGATGCCCAAATCCCAAAAGGAGAATGGAGAAGAAGAGGTTGTGGCATGGCCATCCTTCCAGGGGGAGATTTCTAGCTTTGTCTCTCCAGTGAGTGCACACGCCCTATAATAAAACTCTCTCTTAAAAAAGAATTACTTTATTGATTACTTTTTATTAATTTGACCAGAGAAAGAGAGAAGGAGAGAGAAGGAAAGTGCAAAGCAAGCCTCCAGGTCTAAAACTCGAACTGCAATCAGTCATGTGGGAGTCCAGCACCTTAACCACCACACCACCCACCTCCCAGCCCCAATAAATAAAACTTTGCAATGCCCCCAGACTTTGCTTTGGAAGCCCTAGCAAACTCACAGGGTAACTGGAACTCTTTCTGTGGCAATTCCATTCATAAACACCCTTCCAGGCATCAGGTCTGGGGGCGAGCCCAGCACCTGGCCAGACCGTCACAGAAGTCACAGTGTGGGGTGCCCGCGTGGCTCAGCCCACCCCAGGAGGCGGGCTAGGAGGAGCTCAGCGAGACGCAGTGGGCCCTGCTGTTCAAGGCCTGGCTGCCGGAGGGCTTTGGGCAGGCGGGGGCTGCTGGGCAGGCGGGGGTGCACGCCGGCCTCTTAGCCCTTCCTGACTGCTGAGATGGGGAGACTCTGGAAGGGCGGCTTCCTGCAGGAACTGACTCGTGGTCAGGATGGGTAAACAGAGATCCCAGGGGCGAGGAAAAGCCCACACAGTCTGGGGAGGCTGTGCTAGACGGGGGTCCGGGGGCAGAGAAGAAAGACGAGGTGTCCAGGGACCCATCGAGAGAGAGAGGCGGGACCAGCAGTTAGCGTAATGGCTATGTCGCTGGACTCCCATGTAGTCGACCACGGTTCATGTCCCGGACCCGGTGGCTTAAACTCACGCCAGGCGCGTGTGCGTGTGTGCCCAAGATCCCGAGAGGAGAATGGAGGAGAAGA
>NW_006159689.1:1632462-1633519 GCF_000334495.1 Tupaia belangeri chinensis | reverse complement strand
GAGCGAGAGAGTGGGAGAGAGAGAAAGAAGGATAGAGACTTATATATATATATATATATATATATATATAGAGAGAGAGAGAGAGAGAGAGAGAGGCATGCGGGCTGGAACCGTGGGCTTAACTAGAGCCCCCCGCCAGGGCAAGCTCATAGGGGTACTGCGCCCCCAGGTCCCACACCCCTGGGGCCCATCGGAAGCTGGGAACAGGAGGGCCACTCAGGCTTTCTCCCAGCAGCCCCCTCTAGAACACAGAGCACCCACCGGCTGGGACAAGGTGCATTCCTCTGCTCTCAGGCCGGGCCTGGTATGTGCTCCACCTCTCCCAGTGCAGGCTGCTGGGGGCCTGGCCAGGCTCCTTCCCTCCCTGACACGCGGACCAGCGAGGCCCATGGGCGCTGCAGGTGGGGCCACCCCTCATCTTCCCTCCGACATGTGAGCAGCCCCCCACATCATGCATCACCGTGTCTGGCCCTCCTGGGTTCCCTGCCATGCCCTGCATGGCTCACAGCAAAGGGCAACCATTCTTCTTCCTGACGTTCACAGATAAGTGGGCGTGTTCATTCTAGAATTTATGAGCCACCATTATCTGCTGTCTGGGAGGAAGCGTCTGTCGCCCGCAGACAGGCCTCTGCTCAGGGGCCCCTGCACAGCCGCCCCAGTTCGCGAGGCTCTGCTGTCGGGTTAGCCCTGGCCGTGGGGCCCAGCCCCAGCTGCCCTGAAGATGCAGCGGCGGGGTAGGGAGAGCTGCTGCCAACACCAGGACACGGGGACGGGGTAGGGGTGCTGGGCTCACAGGGAGGCTGGGGACACAGAGTGGGCAGAGCAGCCAGGGCGGATGTCAGTGCCGGGCCTGAGGAGAGGGACGCCCAGGACCACTGGGAGCCCTCCTGGCCACCACCCTGGCCTGGGGAGGCCCAGCCTCCTCTGAAGCACATGGTGCCTGACAGCTGGTAAATGTGAGCATGGCAGCAAGAGAGCAACCGGAGAGGGAGGGTCCCTGCTAGCAGGTGACAGTGTGCCCAGGGGGCTGCTGGGAGGGAGGGGGAGGGGTGCTGGG
>NW_006159689.1:1631241-1632141 GCF_000334495.1 Tupaia belangeri chinensis | reverse complement strand
CGGAGGCATTTACTGGTTTCAGGCGGGCAGCATGTAAAATGCTGCAGACCAGACCCGAAGGATGTGTGACATGGCCAGTCACGTCCCATGGGGCCCTGTCTAATGACTCTATTTGCCCCAGACAGCACATGGGCCTCCCTTCAGTGGTCCAATTGCACATGACCCCACCACGGGAAGACGGTGCTGGCCCTCAGGCACACCCGTTCCCTGATCCGCCCTCCCAGAGCCAGGGCCAGCTGCTGGCCCTCAGGAAGAGGGAAGCCCCTTGAGGCGTGCGGTCACTGTCACTCACGGGAACTGGGGGCAGACGGGGTCTGACAGGAAGAAACTGGGACCACCAGGCCCACAGGTGTCCCTGTGCAGGCTTGGGGCCCACCTGGGTTTCCCCGCCAGCCCTGGCTGGTCCCAGATCCTGGAGGCACCTGGAAACTCCCAACCGTGAAGGGCTCAGGGGCCCTAGGGCAGAGACTTGACCCCCAGGTCTCAGGAAGGACTTCGGAGGCCCAGGTATGGGACCTGATGTCCCAAGAGCTAGGCGGCGCCTGACATAAGTCTAGGGTCAGGGACTGGGAGGGACTGGGCCAATGACGAGAGAAGGTGGAGGAAGCAGCCCCCTGAGGACGGCTCCAGCCCCTGGGCACAGCTGCAGGCAGCCGCCCCCTGCTCGCCCCGACACCGGTGGTCCCTGGGGCAGGGCTGTGCCCACCTGCTCCCTACAGACAGGCTGGTCCATGCCACCCTCTACCCACGCAGGCACCTGTCCCTGAGACGTGCTAAGACGCAGGAGGCCTTCTGTGCAGACCTGCAGACCAGACAGCGCTCATCACTCAGTGTCAACAGCCCAGCGTCTCCAGGGCAATGCCCTCTCCGTAAATGCTGAGCACGAGAGGCGGCCTTCCG
>NW_006159689.1:1629920-1630994 GCF_000334495.1 Tupaia belangeri chinensis | reverse complement strand
GGGAGTTGCCCTGCATGGGTCAGTGGCAGCTGTTGCAGAAATCCTCTCTGACATGCAGAGGGCGCCGCGCCAGCCTGCTAGCAGTTAGGGGGAGCAGCCAGTCCCAAGGACCAGCCAGTCCCAAGGCCAGGTGGGGGCCACGGGGGGCCACAGACCCCAGGTGGTGGCCTGCAGCAGGTAGTGCGGAGGGCAGGAACCTCCTGAAGGGGACACGTGCTGCCCTTTCCCCAGCATCCCTCCCCTCGGGGTCAGCTCCCCGCCAGTCCAGGGAGGCTCTTCCAAGACCCCTGGGCTTGTTGGGACTGACCTGGCCCCGAGGTGGGCTCATGTCTCCAGCTCGGCCCATCTGTGTACTCCACCCCTGCTGTCCCACCCACCCCACTCCCTGCCACCACCAGATGGCCCGGGCCCCAGTCTCAGCCACCCTCTGGGCACACGGTCTGCAGAGAGAGAACCATTTGTCCCTTATCTGAGGACCTCAGGTGGCGGTAGTTCCGGCAGAGGGAAGGCGGGTGTCACAGGGTCTTCCCCTCTGAAATACAGACTGCTCACTTCAAAATCAACGCCAAGCCTTGCTACAGAGTGAGGACTCGTCCTCCCATGATCGGGGCATGTGAGAAATCATCCTGCCCCTTGTCACGTGGCTCTGGCATTTTTCCTGGTGAATAATAACCGCATCGCTCTCCTGCCTAAGGAAGCAAGTGCCCCTCCCCTGCAACACTGCAGCATAATGGCTTTCTTCATGAGAAAGCCAACGAGAGGTCGAGGCACAGCAGTCCCACAGCCCTGCCACGTAACCACTCTCTCCTGTGTCTTCACAAGGCCCACAAGGCTTGGCTCCTCTTGGGACCAACATCCAAACAACTGCTGAATGGATAAATTGATGAACAGGCAAATGCAGTACAAAGATGAATGGATGGCTGTGTAGTGAGTGAGCAGACTAGTGGATGGGTGGTCGGATGGGTGGACGGATGGATATACAGAGATGAATGGATGGCTGTGTAGTGAGTGAACAGACTAGTGGATGGGTGGTCGGATGGGTGGTCGGATGGATGGATAGGGGGGTGGTTGGGT
>NW_006159689.1:1621191-1629479 GCF_000334495.1 Tupaia belangeri chinensis | reverse complement strand
ATAGGGGGAGGATTGGATGGGTGGTCGGACGTGTGGATGGATGGATGACTAGATGGATGGTCGGATGGGTGGACGGATGGATGGATAGGTGGATGATTAGATGGGTGATCGGACGGGTGGATGGATGGATGGATAGGTGGATGATTGGATTGGTGATTGGATGGATGGATAGATGGATGACAGGATGGGTGGTCGGATGGATGATTGGATGGGGGGATGGATGGATGACTGGATGGGGGGATGGATGGATAGGTGGATGATTAGATGGGTGGTCGGACGGGTGGATGGATGGATGGATAGGTGGATGATTGGATTGGTGATTGGATGGATGGATAGATGGATGACAGGATGGGTGGTCGGATGGATGATTGGATGGGTGGATGGATGGATGACTGGATGGGTGGATGGGTGGATGGATGAATAGATGGATGACGGGATGGGTGGTCGGATGGGTGGTTGGATGGTGGATGGATGGATGACTGGATGGGTGGTTGGATGGGTGGACGGATGGATGATTGGATGGGTGGACGGATGGATGATTGGATGGGTGGTCGGATGGGTGGATGGGATGGATAGATGGATGACTGGATGGGTGGACAGATGGATGATTGGATGGGTGGTTGGATGGGTGGATGGATGGATGATTGGATGGGTGGATGAATGGATGATTGGATGGGTGGTCGGATGGGTGGATGGATGATGGGTAGACAAAGGATGGATGGATAAGCATGAATTTCTCTTATGAGAAAGTAAGTTTTTTGAAGGTAGACTGTACATTTCACTTGCTTTTAGCTGCAGTGGATTCCATGTAACAAGCTTTACAAAATATTTCTCAACTCTAACACTTTGCCAGATGGTACCAACAGGGTTATCGCTCAGATCCTACCCGTAAAAACAACAGTCTGTGAACATTAGACTGGGCAGGTGGGAGAGACTGTATAACGACCACTCCCTGAAATAATTGTTGGTACCCTTTAAATTCATCTTTGAAGTAAAATTGATCAAAATACATGGATAAGCATATGTGTGATTTAGGGGACACAAGAGCTGTTTAAGCAGGGAGACATTTCATCTCAATGAGAGCCTTGATCACGCTGCTGCAGGGAGGGGCAGGCAGGCAGGGAGCAGCCTGAGCCAGCATGGATAGCAAGGTGAAAACACTGAGGCCCAGGCTCGCTGCTCTGCCCCGGGCCCACGCTGGTTTCGAGCGAGCCAGGAGAAGGAGGAGCTGGGGTGGGGCATGTCAAAGGCAGGTGCTCAACCTTGCCAAGCCCGAGCCCAGGAGGGGCAGCCTTTCCCTGTCAGCGAAGTGCCGTGTGATGGCCGAGCTTCAGGAAACAGAAAACAGCAGCTGTGGTCCACTCGGAAGCCTCGCGGCACGCTGACAGGCATCTGCCGAGGGTCCCCAAACCGCAGCACAGCTACCCCGCTGGCCTCACCATCACTCCAGCTTCCTCCTGCCAGAGCGCAGGCACCCTCACCAGAGAGAGCGCCCAATGGGGCCCGGCTGCACCCCAACGCTTGTTCCCCCAAGCATCCCATGAGCGTCCGGGGCTCACGTGCACACATGCCTGGGGACATAGTGAAAATTAATGCCAGGTCATAAACTCTACTCCTTTCGCTAAAATAAAGTTCCGATGGATCAGATTTTTAAAGCTAAATGATACAGAGACATCCCATTCAAGATGGTGGCCATATTTAGAGCCTACCCCACTACCCAGGAGCTAAGGAGTGACTGGAAAGCAAATCATTTGCAAACCAATGTGTCCCACAACAGTATGGGACATGAGGTGATGCTCTTGGTGGGAAACAAAGCAAACGAGAGCTGACTTACTGGGGAAACCGGAGCAGAGGGAGTTTCACGCCAAGTGAGAGTGTGTTTTCCCACCAGCCCTCCGGCAGCTCTTGCAAAGGGAACCTGAACACCCAGAAACACCCAGTGCTGGGGCTTGCCTGTCCACACTACCCCTGCAACAGTGCAGAGACGAAAGCCATCTTCACAACAGGGGGAAAGTGCTAGTCAGGTGCAGCCTCTATTCACCTCATAAACCACCCTCTCAGGCCAGCAGGTGGCGTGGAGGTCGCGGCAGCTGGAACCCAAGTGGCCAGCTGTGCTGCTGGAGTCCTGGACCCACCTGCGAATCACTCCGGGCATGTGTGCATGCGTGCCCAAAATCCCAAGAGGAGAATGGAGGAAAATGGATTGCAGCATGGCCATCCCCTGAGGAGCAATTTCTCGCTTTCCCTCTCCCTTTCTCTCTCTGTCTCTCCAGCGAGCACATGCGCCCTATGGGGGGGGTGGGGGGGACTCTGTCTGCAAAGACGTTAGAAACCAGAAACCGGGAGCAAAGGAGAATTCCTGAAACGCAAAGGCTTTCAGTGGAGTGGCCAAAGGTACTGACCCGTCAGCATTGTATAGGGGGGGTCTGTAAAAAGTTCGTGGAAAATGTGTGGTCTTGGGGGGAAAAAAACTTACCTGTGGATTTCAGAAATTTCGCACAACAAAATAAACCTGTACTTTAAATCCAAACTATCATGAACTTTTGAAGTCCCCTCATACATGAACGGGGGTAAAACATAGATTTACATGCTTACCACACCGAGGACCACCTTGCCGGTGTCTCTGTCCAGATGAGGGAACTATACCCGGGGACACAGCCACCGCGCAGACACCTCACCAGTTCAGACGGAGCCCGCGTGGCCCTCCCCTCTCCCTACACAGACGCCTTCCCCGACAGCTCTCGGCCTTTGTGCCCGCTTCCTCCAAGGCCCTTCCCGGCGAGTACGGCGCCCGCCGAGACGGCTCTCGGAACGGCCTGAGCTCTGCGTCCTGCCCCTGCACCGCCGAGTGTGTCCTCTGGGCTGCTTCTAGAAGTTGCGATGGATCTTCCCTTAGCACTGCCTCAGTCCTCCCCGGCCACCCGCAGGAGGACGCGCCGGCCTCTGCTGGGAGTGGAGACGGCTCTGGATGATCTCGAGAACTGGGGAAACCAGGTGGAAGCCAGGCCTCGTCCTCAATCCCCCCGCAGAGTCCGGGCTGCCCCCGGCCAGCAGCAGCAGAAAACACGGTTATTGGCGGGGGGGGGAGCGCCAGAACCAAACCAGCCGCAGACCCTTTCCTCGTCACTAAAACGGAAGCCCCGCCGGGTCCCAGGCACGTCGCGGAATTAGAGCTCGAGGTGGCCCAGGAGCGGGCACGTCCGGAATTGGAGCGCGAGGTGGCCCAGGCGCGGACACAGAGACGCTGGCACCCTGGCTCTTGAGGGCAACGGGAAAAGCGAGGGCGTGGCCGATGAGCAGCGGGGGCGTGGCCGACGAGCAGCGAGGGCGTGGCCGACGAGCAGCGGGGGCTGTTTGCGGGTTTTTAATCTGTTGGTTTGTTTCAAATTTCATTCGAGTTTTTCCATCCCCTTTGCCAAGTGCGAGAAACAGTAAGCACTGTGTCTGTGGGGGTTAGACCCACCCTCTCCAGGAACCCCAGGCTTCCTGCCACCAGGGCGCACCCTGCCCATGGCTGTGGGTCCGTCCTCTACCCCAGTCCTGGAGAGGCCAGGCCCAGGGGCCCCTCGGGCCATATCGGCTGGACTTGCTGAGCGGCCCCTTAGCAGCAGAGTCGAGTGGGCGGGCGTCCTCACTCCCGGAGCCCCTCCTTCCGGGGCTCTCCCTGCTCTGGCCGGTCTGCCCGCCAGCCACTCCTCTGAAATGCGCTCCCTGCCCCTACCCAGCCGTGCTCACACTCACCGGGTGTCTGAACGGCAGGTGTCCCCTCGCCTCCAACCTGCTGTCTCCCAGCTCACCGTGGCCTTCCGAGGAAATCAGCAGCACGGCCTGGGTGACCCCCACCCCGCCCCCCCGCAGCCACCTCCCGCCACCCCTGCGCCTCCACACTGCAGGTGGCCGCTGTCCCAAAAACGTCCCCAAACACACGGAGCTCCTCACCCGCCTAGGGACGCTGTCCTCCGGCCCAGCCCGCCCCTCGCACTGCCATACATTGTTTTTGTCTTCATTTTGTTACATTCATTTATTTACTTCATGAGCGGGAGAGAAAGGGAGAGCGAGAGAAAGGGAGAGCGAGAGAAAGGGAGAGCGGGAGAAAGGGAGAGCGGGAGAAAGGGAGAGCGGGAGAAAGGGAGAGCACGCACTCGCACGGACATGCATCCTGAGTGAGTCTCAAGCCTCAAACAGCAGTCAGCCATATGGGAGTTCAGCGACGTAATCATTAGGCCATCTCCTAGTCCCTGGAAAATTGCTCTTTAATCTGTTGTAGGTTCACACGGTTCAAAAGCCAAAATGACATTTATGTCTTCGGTATTTCTTTACACAAATACAAGGAGAGGCAAATACCCTTCAACTTGCCACCCTTCCACTGCAGAATGGTGGCCTGACTTACCCTGTACCCCGCACTTCCTCTTACCTGCTCTGACCTCCAGACCTCCACATTCTCCCTCACAGCTGCTCTCGCAGCAGACCTTGGCTTATCCCCAACAATGCCGCCGTCTCTCTTCACAGATCATTTCGCACTTGTGAGCATCTATCTGTAGACAGAGGCCCAGAGGTGGGATTGCTGGGTAAATGCACTCCTAGTTTTTGTAAGCGATGCTAAATTGCTCTCCATAACAGTTGTATAGTTTCATATTCCCTACAGCCAAACCTATTACTTCCTCACGACCACACCAACTATGTATTTTCAGTTTTTGGATTTGTGCCAATTTGATTTGTGAGAAATGGTGCCCAAGGGCTGTTTAATTTGCGTTTTTCTTATTATGACTAAGGACACAAATCCCTTGATATTTAAGGATCACTTGCATTGGTTTCCTCTATAAATTGTCTGTTTCTTTTCTTTACCCATTTCTCTATTGAGTTCTTACAAAAGTAAAAGCTCTTTTTCAATTATTTATTGATGTGTGACAAACTATCTCAGAACGTAGAGGCTTAAAGCAACAATGATTTATTATTTCCCAGGATTCTGTGGGTAAATGGGCTCAGCTGGGTGGTTCTTCTGCTCCAATTGCCTCCTTCCAGCAGGAAGGGGACACACTTGGTTGCAGTAAGCCAGCAACTGAGCTGACCTAGACAGTCCAAGACTTTGCCCACTTACCAGTCTCTAATGCTACACACGGCTTCCTCAAGTGAAGCTAGAGTTTTTCTTTTCCTTTTTTTTTTAATAGACAGGGACTCACTGTGTTGTAATCCTCCCACCTTGGCCTCCTTAGCAACTGGGACTTCAGGCACACAACACCACGACTGGCTTTTAAGACAGGTGAGGAAGCAAAGCCCGACTTCCCGTGTGGTCCCAGCCACGTGTAGCAGTGTCTGCCAGGGCCCACTCTGGGGCTGGGTCCTAGGCTTCTTTGTAGTACAAGGGTCTCAGGGACGTGAGCTTTCTTACACGGTAGCTGCCTTTCAAGAGGTAGAAAACAGAAGCTTCCAGCTTTCCTAAGACCTGGGTTCTGAAGCCACAGAACATTGCGCTGTATTCATTTGGTCACAGCAAATTGCAAAGGCCACCAGACTCAAGGAATAGGAAACTCACTACATTTCTGGATGGGAGGGCTAGTGTGGCGTGTTAGGAAGGAAAGATTGATGTTGCTGACAGCTTGATTTCAGACTCACCCCCAAAACTATGAGACACACAGTAAATTCCTTTAGTTTTATGGGATCAGGTTTGTGGTTATTTGTTCTGTCAGCCCTAGGAAACTAATACAGTATCTGTAATTTTTTTTATAATCTTCTACAGTGCGTGCACACTCACCAGAGAGAAACAGGCAGAGAGAGAGAGAGAGAGGGAAAGTCCCCGGGGAAGGGATGACCCGTCGCAGTCTTTGTCCTCCTGTGATTTGGGGAATGAACGCGCACACACCCAGCATGTTTTTCAAGCTACGGAGTCCAAGACTCAAACCACAGTGTCATCCAGGTGAGACTCATCTGCCTTAATGCCAACCAGGTGACCCAATATCTACAATTGTGACAATTTGAGAATACTACATAAATGAAATCATTCCACGTATGACCACTGCAGACTGGCTTTATTCTTGCAGCTTAGTTCTCTGGGGCCACCTGAGTTGTTAAGTGCAAATGGCCTGTCCTGTGGTATGAGACGCCACAGTTTACCTAACCATTCATCTATTGGAAATCATCTTAGTTGTCTCCAATGTCTGACTACACAAATAAAGCTGATGTGAGGACCAGAAGATGGCATGATGGTTACCTTGTAGGAGTCTCACATGGCCAACTGCAGTTCGAGTCCCGGACCTGAAGGCTTGAAACTCACGCCAGGCACATGTGTGCACGCATGCCCCAAATCCCAAGAGTAGGATGGAGGATAAGGGGTTGCAATGGCCATCTCCCCTGGGGATGATTTCGCACTTTCTGTCTCCCTGTCTCTCTTTCTCCAGTGAGCACGCACGTTCTATAGCAAAATCTTTCTTTAAAAAAGAAAGGGGAGGGGGGTGCAGCAGGTAGTTTGATGGTTAAGGTGCTGGACTCCCACATAGCCAACAGTGGTTCAACAGATAAGTCGCCTGGACCTGGCAACTTATTTTCTCACTTTCAATCTCTCCTCTCTCTCTCTGTGTGTGTGTGTGTGTGTGTGTGTGTGTGTCTGATCAAACTAAAAAATAATAATAAAATAAATTAAATTAAATAATTCTTTTAAAATAAATCAATAAAGACTTGCAATCATTTCTAAAAAGAAAGAAAAAAGAAAAAGAAAAGAAATGAAACAAGCTGGTATGAATAATTATGTATTTTTTGTGTATGAATATAAGACTTCACTTCTCTGGGATAAAAGCCCAGGAGTACAATGCTAGGTCATATGGCAAGTATATATTTAGTTTTATAAGAAACTGACAAATTATTTTCTAGAGTGGTTATAGTATTTAATAGTCCCATCAGCAACATATAAATAATCAAGTATCCCTTCATCCTTGTCAACATGGGTATTGTCACTATTTTATTTTAGCTGTTTTATAGAGTATAAAGTGATATTCCATTGTGTCCGTCATCTGTGTTTCCCTATTGTCCAGTGATGCTGAACGTCTTTTTATGTGTTTATTTGTGATCTTTATACATTGTTCACTGAAATGTCTTTTGCCCATTTCCTAATTGAATGTTTTGCTTTGAGAGTACTTCATATACTTTAGATAGTAACCCTTTGTCAAATAATGGCTTACAAATATTTTATCCCAATCTCTAGGTTGTCCTTTCATCTTCTTAGCAGGGTATTTCACAGAGCAAAGTTTTACATTTTAAAAGTCTTCCTCTCACTACAGTAAATTGTCTCGTTCCTTTTTTTTCTTTTTTCTCTTCTTTACCTAAAGTAGAGGTTCTACCTTAGGGAAGATGCGCTTGCCAGAGAGAAAGTGAGACATCACCTCCCAACATCACAAAGAATAGCGTTACCACTGTACAAGCAGCTGGGCCCTTTATCAGAATTTTAACTCTCCTAATATTAAAATACAACCCTTAGGGCCAGCAGGTGGTGTGGCGATTAAGGGCGCTGGACTCCCACATGGCTGACCACAGTTCAAGTCCCAGACCCGGCAGTTTACTTTTTTACTTTCCCTCTCTCTCACACACATACACACTTCTCGCTCTCACTCTGTCCCTCTTTGGTCGAATTAAAAATAAATAAAGTTAAATAAAATAATTCTTTTAAAAATAGATATTTATATAACTGGTTATTTATTTACATTTAATCAATATGCCTTTGCCTATCCTTTTTAAAAATTATTTTATTGAACTTTATTTTATTTGTTTATTTAATTTGACCTAAGAGGGACGAAGTGAGGAAGAGAGAGAGGGAAAGTGAGAAAGCAAGCCGTCAGGTCCAGGACTCAAACTGCAGCCGGGCCATGTGGCCATTCAGTGCCCTTAACCACCACACCACCTACCGAACCCCACCTAGCCTTTTATTTTAAACTTTCTAAATCTTTAAGTTTTTTCCTAGTAGATAGTATACCATTGGATTTGACTGTGATTCAATCCAAAAATATCTTTTTTTACAGATGAGTTAAGCACATTATGTTTATTGAAATGAAATATATTTTATTCTTAGTTCTGCTATAGAATACTGTGCTTACTTTCTATTTATATTTGAAGCTATTTCAGTATATAGTCTATTTTCTTTGCTCATTTTATTATTGTTCTATCTTTAGGAAGGTTTGTATTTTTATATTAGTGGTTATTAAAATTATATATTAAATTATTAATTAAATCTTATGTAAAAACCTTCACCCCATCTTTTTCTTCTTTTCTTTTTTTTCTATAGGGTGCTTGCGCTCTCCAGA
>NW_006159689.1:1614702-1621069 GCF_000334495.1 Tupaia belangeri chinensis | reverse complement strand
ACACACGCACACGTGCCCGGCGTGAGTTTAAGCCACCGGGTCCAGAACTCGAACCATGGTCGACTGCATGGGAGTCCAGCGACATGGCCATTATGCCGACTGCTAGTCCCACCCCCATCTTTTTAAATATGGTATCCAGTTTTCCTACTATGAACAACAAAATAAAATAAGATAAAAAAAATTTTAAAAAGCTTCTAGCTTATTCCTTTCCATTCCCCTTCTCCTCTTCTACATTTAATTTCAGACATCGTGTCATCTTTTTTACCCTGCATTCTTGTGCTTTATCTGTTTCCCTTTGTTCCCTTAAATATGCTTAACATTCTAACACATGATTTGTTGATTTTTAAAAGACACTAAAGTATATTGACGAGGCAGATTTAATCCGCTGTCCTCTCTTTTTCTCTCCTCACATGACTGTCGTTGGGTGTACATACGAGGTCAGAGGGATGATGCTGACCTTTGCTCTGTCCTCCCTGGTCCTCACCTGTTAGCACGGGTGCTGCAGTCACTCGCCAGTGCTCCCATCACACCTTGCCCTCGAGCTTCCTGATCCCCTCGTTTAGTTGAACCTTGTCCCTGTAGAGATTCCTCAGTGCTCATGGGAACAGGATTTTAATGTTCTTGAATATTTAACAACTGTCTGGAGCTTCATACCTGAGGTCCAGCTTAGCTGGATAAGCCTTGGTCCCCATTTTGTCTTATTGAATTTCTCGCGGATGTTACTCCACCGTCTTCTGACTTTGAATGTTAATGTGAAGTGTGACGCCAACCTGATTTTATTTCCCTCAAGTAATATTTCTGCTCAGCTGTGTAAAAGGTTTCTTTTTTATCTGTAAAATCCAATCATTTCAGGACATGTATCAGGGTTGACATCCTACGGCAATTTTTTTCTGAAATACAGTGTGTTCTCTCAATATGTAGACTAAAATTCTTTGTTTCAGGAATGTTTCAATTCTATTTTGAAATGTTTACTCTAATTTGCTCTTTTAGTTTTCTTCTTTGTGGATTCCAGTTAAGCATATATTGGGTCTCCCTGACTTGCTTTCTGTACCTATCGTTTTCTATCAAAGCATAATTTGTTAGTTACATCTTTCTTATTGTGATAAAGTGTACGTTACATCAAAGTTAGTATTTTAACCCTTTCTGGATGGGCAGCTCAGTGGCATTACGTATACTCACAGTGCCGTGCAAGTGTCACTGCCACCCGTCCCCAGGACTGTTTCATCACCCCACATTGAAACTCTGCGTTCATTTGGGCTGCTCGCACCGTTTGGCTACTGTGGATAATGCTGCGTATACATGGATGTCCGAATATCTCTCCAAGACTGACTTCATTTGTTTTGCATATATATTTGGAAGATGAACTGCTGAATCAAATGGTATTCTATGTTTAATTTCTTGAGAAATCTTCATACTGTTTTCCGTAGTCGTTGCACTATTTTCCATTTTTATCAGCAATGCACAAGCATTCCGATTTCTCTACATACACACCAACACTGATTACTGCATTTTTAAAAATTTTTAAAGAATTATCTTATTTAATTGTATTTATTATCATTACTTTTTAATTTGACCAGAGAGAGAGAGAAGGAAAGTGAGAAAGCAAGCCACAGGATCTGGAACCTGAACCACGGTTCAGCCATGGTTCAGCCTGACCCACCATGCCACCCACCAGCCCCTCTTTAAGATTATTCTTAATAACAGTAATTCTAATGGTTGTAAAGTAACATCTCATTGCATCTGATACCCACTTCCCTAATGATGAGTGGTTTCAAGCAGCTTCTTGTGTTTGTTAGCATTTAGATATCTTTGGAGAAATCTCTATTCAAATCCTTTGCTCACTTTTTAACTGAGTTGTATGTTGGATTTTTGCTTTTGTTTTTGTTTTCTGGGTTTTTTTTTTTTTTTGAGAGTTTTTGCTAGAAAGACAGACAGAGACAGAGACAGAAAGCGAGAAATCACCCCCTAGGGGATGGCCACGCCGCAATCCCTTCTCCTCCATGCTCCTCTTGGGACCTTGGGCACGCACGCACACGTGCCCAGCATGAGTTTAAGCCACCAGGTCCGGGACTCGAACCACAGTCAACTACATGGGAGTCTAGTGACATAGCCATTACGCTATCTGCTGGTCCCAAGTTGTATATTTTTTGTTGTAAAGTTTTAGGGGTTCTGTATATATTCTAAATATTAATCCCTTATTTAGTGGCAAACATCTTCTCCCATTCTGTGGGTTGCCATTTTATTTTGTTGATAGTGTCCTTTGATACACAAAAGTTTTAAATTTTGATGAAATCTGAGTGTCCATTTCTTCTTTGCCTTTGGTGCTATATCCAAGAAATCATTGCTAAATTCAGTATCATGAAGCCTTTTCTTTATGTTATCGTTTAAGAGTTTTCTTATTTTAGCTCTTACACTTAGGGGGTTATCTTTTAACCATTTTGCTTTAGTTTATGTATACGATGTAAGGTAAAAGTGCGACTTCATTCTTTTGCAGGCAGATATCCAGTTTTCCCTGCACACTTTTTTGAAAAAACCTGTCCTTTTCCGCATTGAATGGTCACGGCACCCTTACTTAAAATAGTATTTTTAGGGTCAGCAAATGGTGTGGTTAAGGTGGCTGGATCCCATACGGCTGTCAAGTTTGAGTCCTCAACTTGGCAGCCTGAGAAACACTCCCGGCACGTGTGCGTGTATATGCAAAATACCACGAGGAAGAGTGGAAGAGAGAGTATTGCAGTGTGGTCATCTCCCCGAGGAGCACCTTCCCACTTTTCCTCTCTCTCTCTCTCTCTCTCTCTCTCTCTCTCTTTCTAGTGAGCGTACACACCCTGTAGCAAATTTGAAAAAAAGGAAAAACTTTATTTAAAAAAGAACTTTTAGGTTAGCAGGCTGTGTAGTGGATAAGGTGCTGGATCCCACATGATCCACTCCACGGTTCAAGTCCTGGACTCAGTGCCCTGAAAACACGCTGGGCAGAACCAGCAGGTGGTGTGGTGGTTACATCACTGGATTCCCACATAGTCAACCGTGGTTTGAATCCTAGACCTGGTGGCCTGAAAGTCACACCAGGCACATGTACGTGTGTGCCCAAAATCTGGAGAGGAGAATGGAGGAGAAGGGATTGCAGTGTGGCCATCCCCCAGAGGGTAATTTCTCACTTTCTGTTTCTCTGCTTCTCTCTGTCTCTCTGACGAGCACACACGGCCTATAGCAAAAGCTTAAAAGAAAAATAAAAGATGTTGAATTTTTCACAGGAAAATGACTGAGACAATGTTAAGTGAATAAAAACCAAGATACAAAATTACATATCAAGGATGATTTTTCAGGTCAGCTCCATAGCTCAGTGGTTAAGCACAGTGCATGGTTCAAGTCCTTGATAAAAATTTTTTAAAAAGATTTTTTAAAAGAATAAAACTATGGGGACCAGCAGTTAGCATAATGGCTATGTCGCTGGACTCCCATGTAGTCGACCGTGGTTCACGTCCCGGACCCAGTGGCTTAAAACTCATATCGGGGGCATGTGCATGCGTGCCCAAGATCCCAAGAGGAGAATGGAGGAGAAAGGATTGCGGCGTGACCATCCCCCCTGGGGGGTGATTTCTCGCTTTCTGTCTCTCTGTCTCTCTCTGTCTTCCTGGCGAGCACACGCACCCTTAGCAAAAACCTCTTCAAAAAAAAAAAGAATAAAACTATGACTTCATAAAAATATAAAATAAACACATTTATGATTTTATTTAATTCATTAATGAATGATGAGATCAGTGAGATATTACAACCAGTTTAGACAAGCAGTCAGCAGTGGCACAGTGCCGACAGTGTCCCACGATGTCGAGGCCACACGGACGGTCCCAGAGTCACCCTGAGCTCTCCCTGCGTGTGCCAGCGTGGTCCTGGCTGGCTGAGGCTGCAGGTGGGACTGTGGTTGAACACCTCATTAAGGGTGGCCGTTCATCTCTCTGTCACAGAAATAAATAAACGTAAAAAGAGAGCGAGAGAGAACTCACAAAGCAGAGACCTCTGCGGAACACAGGTGAATGTACGTGGCTGCATCATTACACGCACGGTTTACGGCCGGGCACGGTTAGCTGTACGTGTCAGCTTGGCTGGCCTGAGGTCCTGTTATTCAGTCTGTGACAAAAGAAAACTAAGCAGTGAGGGCTTTGGATCCCAGCCTTGAAGATTATTACAGTCTGCAGAAGCAAACCCCAGTGACTGACTTCTTGAAGCAAATTATCGGACGGCCAGTTCATTTCTGGCCGGGATTATGGGGGTCCTGGCTTGCCTGGACGGCTACGTGGACGTAGCCCTGCAGAGGGCAGAAGAGCGTGTGAAGATCCGAAGACGAAGCGCGGGACGCAGTTACCCGAGGAGACAGTGTGTTGTACGAGGACACGGAAGAGACGGTGCGAAGGTACAGAGCAATGCTTTCACAGCCGGGTATATTTTTATGAAATTCTTTTCTATTTTCTGGTTCTTTCATGATATAATGTGTCCTGTTTCATAATAGTTGGTGATTTTTTAACTGACATGTAAGATAAATGTACAAAATTGTGGATCTAAGTATAAAAACGTCTTGACATTTACACTTCACTTTTACCTCTATGTCAGTGTACAAAATGCTGGGAAAATGTTTAAAAGGCCCAAAAAAGGTAAACTGAGGCACAGTAAAACTTTAAAAGAGTGTACCTGAGCAAGCAGTGGTTCATGGGCTGGACAGCCCAAACCAGAAGAGGTTGGGTGACTCGGTTAGGTGTGGAGGCTGGGCTTGTGGAGAGCAGGCGTGGTGGCTCTGTTAGGCGTGGTGGCTCTGTTAGGCATGGTGGCTCTGTTAGGCATGGTGGCTCTGTTAGGCATGGAGGCGGGGCTTGTGGAGAGCAGGCATGGTGGCTCTGTTAGGCGTGGTGGCTCTGTTAGGCGTGGTGGCTCTGTTAGGCGTGGTGGCTCTGTTAGGCGTGGAGAGCAGGCATGGAATCACCATAAGAAAGCAAGCCCTGCGTTGCTGAAGGCCAGGAACCGCCTTGTTTGGTCCTTCCTGCTGCGAGGTCCCTCTTTTCTGTTTGTTCAAAGTCCATTGTCTTGTTTTTTTCTGAGCAAGAGAGACAGGGAGAGACCAAGAGCAGGCCCGCCACCGCACGCACGCAGCTTCGGCTGCCCAGGACTGAGGGCAGGCACAGCCCGCGTAGTCAGGAAGGTCGCAGGCGGACCGGACCCGCCCATGTAGGCAGCTGTGCAGAGCGCTCCGTGGCCACATCACTGCCTAGGTCCTAGTTTTATGAGCTTGTGGGCTGCTTCTGACTGGTTGAGTTTATGTTTCGTTTTTCTTTAATACGGACATTTACAAGAAATAGCTCGCATTCAGTTTGACTTGCAGTCCCAGATCCAGCTGGGCTAAGCTTGCTGGCGAGGCCTGTCTTTGCTCAGGGGTTCTGTGGTTCTGTGGTTCTGGGCTCGTCTTCATTACCGTAACAACTCCGACACAAAGCTCAGGCTCCGTGAAGGTGCCTTGTAGACACGATCCTCACCTTCTACCTTCTGTCAGGAAGGGAGGTTGTCCTCCACAGCCTCGGGGCCTCATCCAACTGGACCAAAGACCTCCACAGCACAGGTGAGGCTTCTCTGAGGAAGAATTTCACCCGTGGACACAGCGCCGGCTCCTGCCCGAGAGGGCCAGCCTGCCCTCCAGCCCCTGCCCCGCGGACCTCAGACGTGCCCCACGCACAGTCCGCGAGCCGACCCCGGGCAGTAAATCCTCCCTCCCTCTCCTGTGTGTACCTGTTTAGACAGACCGGTATACACGCACATACACACGGCGGGGGCGAGGGGGCGAGCACGGGCCCTCTGTGGATCCCTTCCCCAAATCCCTAGCAAAATCAGCCTTCGGGAGCGAGGGCTGGGGCAGAGGAAGGGCTCAGAACATACCCCGGAGTGAGGCTGGCCCAATGTTCCTCCTCTTCTCGCTCCTTCTCCTTTACCTCGTCACAGTACGGAATCCAGGAAACGTGTTCATTAATCTGGGAATTTGCCAGTGGGAATTCATCGTCTCTGCACGTGACTTAACAGCAGATGATTAGGACGGACAGCATTCCACCCTCATGAAACGAAGCCTGCTCCGGCTCCCAGGCGGTCTGCAGCTGAGTTTTACGTGTGTGCTTCCCGGGTGCCCGGTGCTGAGCTAAGCTCCACTCTGCTGATTGCCGTACCCTGGACGTGCCCCCAGACGCGTGCTGGGATTCAGTCGCCACCCACTCTGGGGTTAAAGGTGGAGCTCGCAGAAACTGGGGGTAAGAAGGCCATCGGGGCGGCCTGGCTGGCCCTGGCGGGTTTATAAGGAGAGGCGGCGAGGCCCGCCAGGAGGCCCTGGCCCACA